>NC_082706.1:41082770-41387770 GCF_030144855.1 Hypanus sabinus | reverse complement strand
CACGCACACACACACACAACCTCACTGGGTAAGGGTCAGACACAGACACACACACACACACACACACCCTCACTGGGTAAGGGTCAGACACAGACACAGACACACACATACACAACCTCACTGGGTGAAGGTCAGACACACCCCCCCCCCCTCACTGGGTAAGGGTCACACACACAGCACCAGAAGTCTGGGACCTCTGAGGCAGATATTTACCCCTCGTCGGACTCTACAGCCTAGGGGTGAGACTTTGGAGTTGCCACTGTCCTTGTCTGATTTCTGGTGTAAGCATTCGTTCAGCAAAATTCGAGCCAGCCCAGGGTTTCATGGGCAGCAATGTCCAGTACAGTGAAAGACTTTGTTCTGCAGGCCATCCAGCCTGATCATTTCAGCACAGCTGTACGGGGAGCTGGTGTAGGGGAGAAACGCAGAAAAATGCGTCACAACTTCAGGGGAGGTGCAACGCAGGCAGACAGCAAGCCATAAGGAGGTAGATTTTAAGATCAAGAGCCCACCTCATCGTACTAGGCAACCACTCGATATGCAAGAGTGATTAAAAGATTAACTTTATTTGCCACATGAACATCAAAACATTGAAACTTGCAGTGAAGTATGTCATTTGCATCAACAACCAACACAGTTGGAATATGTGCTGGGTGCAGCCCGCAAGTGCTGCCATTCACCTACGACTTACTAACTCTAACCAGTGCACCTTTGGAACATGGGAGGGGACCCACAGCAGCCAGTAGAGAGACACACGGACACAGACCGCGGCAGGAAACAAACCCTAAAATGCCAGTCATCTGTGCTGTCAAGCGTTACGCAAACAGCCCCAAGCCTGGTGGTACGCGCTTTCAGGCTTTTGTACCTTCTGCCAGGCGGGAGGGGGCAGAACAGAGAATGTCCAGAGTGGGAGGGGTCGCTGATTACGCTGGCCGCTTTACCCAGGCAGCAAGAAATGTAGACGGAGTCCGTGGAGCACAGGCTGGTTTCTGTGATAAACTCAGCCATACCCACAACTCCTGGCAGTTTCTTACAGGCCAAGCAGTTGTTTTACCAAGCTGCGACACATCCAGACGTGCCAAGCCTCTGTAGCCCGCTGTGAAAGCTGGCTGTGGCAGCTATGTGGTTGGACCAGGTCAGGCTACTGGTGATGTTCACGACATGCAGCTCTCAACCCCCGGTTACCCTCAGCATTATTGATGCAGACAGCAGCATGTGCACTGCTCCACTTCCTGAATGAGCAGCTCCTTTGTTTTGCTGACACTGAGGGAAAGGTTGTTGTCATGACACCTTGTTACTAGCCTCCCTATCTCCTTCCTGACTCATTGCAGGTTGCCTCAGGAGATCTACATACCTTCGTTGAAGCAAACATGCTGATACACAAATAAACGCAGGCACAGACACAAACACAAACTGCAGAAAGGTTCTCGGCCTGACAACAACATTGGAAGAAAGAGAAACTGGTTAATATTATGAGTCAGTGAACCTTGATAGGGCTGAAGTCACAGTGCTTCAGAACAAGGGAATCAAAAGCCCGAGGGTACAGGTTTAAGGTGAGAGGGGAAAGGTTCAAAGGAGGCCTGAGGGGCAACTTATTACACCATAATGTTGTGCTAAATTGATTAAGCTAATGACACCACATTTCTTCTGTCTACACAATTTCCATATTCCTCTGCTCTCTATACATTCTTTCTACGCTGTTATCATATCTGCCTTCATCACCACCCCAGGCAGAAATCCACCACTCTCTGTGTAAAGAAACTTGGCACTCGCATCTCCTTTAAACTTTCCCCCTTTCCCCTTCAATATATACACTCTAATATCAGTAATTTTGACCTCAGGAAAAAGATACCTGTTGTCCACACTATTTACGCCTCTCATTGCCCTATAAACCTCAGCTAGGCCTCTCCTCGGCCTCCAGCGTTCCAGAGACAACAGCTCAAGTTTGTTCAACCTCCCCTTATGGTGTGTGTAGTGTGCAGGCCTCCGTTAGTCTCGATTAGACCACGGATTTGCACCTTGGAAAGTTTCCAGGGCACAAGCCTGGGCAGGGGTTTTTTTATGGAAGACCGGCAGTTGCCCAAGCTGCAAGTCTCCCCCTCCACGCCACCAATGTCGTCCAAGGGAAGGGCATTAGGACCCAGACAGCTTGGCATCGATGTCGTCGCAGAGCAATGTGTTGTTAAGTGCCTTGCTCAAGGACACACACGCAGCCTCAGCCAAGGCTCGAACTAGCGACCTTCAGATCACTAGACGAACACCTTAAACACTTGGCCACGCGCAAACACGCACCTTACAGTACGCACCCTCTAATCCAGGCAGCATCCTGGTGAACCTCCTCCAAAGTCTCCACACCCTTCCTGTAAACTGGGCAACCAAGTGCAGCCTAAGCAAAGTTAGATACACCTGCAACATGACTTGCCAACTCGTGTACTTAATGGCCCGATGAGCTTCATGTTCTGAGGAGTGGACATCACTGACAGCCTGTCCTGGTCCAAACACATCAACGGCATGGCCAAGAAAGCTCGCGAGCACATCTCCTTCCTGAGGAACATAGAGAGATGTGCCATCTCTCTGTCAAGCCTCAACAATCTTTATTGATACACCACAGAAAGCCATCTAACCTGGATGCATCACCACTTGGTACGGCAACTGCTCTGCCAGTGATTGTAAGAGACTGCAGAGAGTTGTGGACACAGCTCAGCACAGCACAGAAACAAGTCTCACCTCCAGAGACTCTGTCTATACTTCTCAGTAAAACAGACAGCATAATCAAAGACCCCATCCACCCCGGACATTCTCTCTCTCCCCCCTTTGGACCCTTTGGACTTAAAAGCAAGTACCACTAGGCTCAAGGACAGGTCCTACCCCAAGGTTATAAGACACTGAAAGCCCCCTCATACAATAAAGTGGACCCTTAATCTGACAGTCTACCTTGTCCTGGCCCTTGCGACTCATTGTCTGCCTGCACCGCATTCTCTCCGTAGCTCTAACACAATTACTCTGCAATGTTTCTGTTTACCCTTGCTCTACCTCAGTGCACGGGGTAATGATGGCTCGCAAAATGAAGTTTTCCATTGTGCCTCAGAATGTGACTGTATTGATTCCTATTGAAAACCCTAACGGCTTAGACAGTGGATATGGAGATAATATTTTCTACAAAGGGGGAATCTAGAGCCAGGGGGCACAGCCTCCGAATGGAGGGGCACCCATTTAGAACAGAAATTGCCCAGAGTGGCGATTCTGTGGAATTCATTGCCACAGGCAGCTGTGGAGAACAAGTCACTGGGTATATTTAAAGTGGAGGTTGGCACTTTAAAGTGGAGATTAGTCAGGGTGTCAAAGGTTACAGGGAATGGGGTTGCGAGGGACAATAAATCAGCCACGGCGGAATGGCGGAGCAGCATCGAATGGACTGAACGGCCTAATTCTGCTTCTATGTCTCCTGTCTGAAACAATTTACCAAACGATTCTATTTTTGACTCTGAGGCGCCCCCTGGTGGAGGGATGGAGGGATTTCTTCATTTTATATCCCAAAAGTCTTTAAAATCTTGACCCTCCCCAGTTAAGCTCAATTCAGAACAGCTAACAAGCTCAAGGTCAAAGTTAAGTTTATTGCCAGACAGGTCCATGCGTGCACAGGTGCAGTCAAAAACTGACTAGCAGCAGCATCACAGTAACAGAGACACAAGAAAAATGTAAACGTAAATTAAACACAACTTTTACAAGAAAGGACACCGAACAAAAAAAATGTCAATGTAGTGCAAAGTGGTCATAATGTTACTGGTGTTGTAAGCGATTATTGGGTTATTATTGTCACATGTCCAGAGATACAGTGAAAAGTTTCTTGAACTATTTTCAAAACCTTTGATTTAGTGTTAAAGTTGGCTAATAACATAAATCACTATGTGATAAGGATTTTTTTCCGCTTTTCTTTCTTTACCATACAGCTTCGGCTTTGGTAGTGGGTTTAGATTTTGTTTTTATAATAAAATGATTACAATTCAAATTACAATCTAATTAATGTACGTGTTTGATTACGAATATAGGGTACTGCGATAGCAAGTGTGATTTAAATATAATGCATTCTGTCCTATTCAATTTTTTTAAATTCATTAAATATATCCTCTTGAACTCTGTATTCTTCTATGTGAAAATTAATAAAAATATTGAAAAAGTTTGTCTTCCATACTGTTCATACAGATCAGATCATTACACTGCGCATTGAGGTAGTACAAGGTAAAACAGTAGAATAATGTACAATTAAGTGTAACAGCTACAGACTAGGTCATAACAAGGTAGATGGTAAGGTTGAGTCCATTTCATTGTATAGGAGGTCCATTGGAGAGTCTAACAACAGGAGTGGAAGCTCTTTTGGAAGAGGAGGAAGTGTCACAGTGGGTGCGGTCTCTAATTTATAGTGTTGCTATACTGAGGCAGTGATTTGAGTTGATTCAAGAACCGAATGGTTGAAGAGAAGTAACTCACACAAAATGCTGGAGGCCAGGCAGCATCGACAGAACAGAGCGCAGCCGACGTTTCCGACCGAGACCCTTCCTCAGGACTGGGGAAAAATAGGATGAGGAGTCAGAGTTAGAAGAGAGGGGAGGAAGAAACATGAGGTGTTAGGTGGAACTGGGAGGGGGAGGGGTGGAGTCAAGAGCTGATTGGTGGAAGAGATACAAGGCTGGGGATGCTAGAGTCTGATGGGAGAGGACAGAAGACTATGGAAGAAAGAAAGGGGGGAGGAGCACCAGAGGGAGGTGATGGGCAGGCAAGGAGATAAGGTGAGAGAGGAAAAAGGGGATGGGGAATGGTGAGGGGTGGGGGAACATTACCAGAAATTCGAGTAATTGATGCTTATGCATCAGGCTGGAGCCTCCCAGATTTTCTCTTGTTTGTAGTTGAAGTAGCTGCTCCTGCACCTGGTGCTGTGGGTCTGCAGGCTTCTGCCCAATGAATGGGAGCTGCAAGATGGCATGTCCCAGATGGGAGGAATCTTTCATGATGGATGTTGCCTTCTTGTGACAGCGCCACCTGATGGTGGGGAGGGACGTGTCCATGGTGTATTCGGCTGAGTCTGGTGTTCTGTGTCCATGCAAGAACGTAGTTTCTTACATTCCTGCACATTTGGGGATTGCTGTATCAGACTTTGATGCAAAGTGAGTACACTTTCAAAAGGGCATCTGTAGACATTTGTTAGAGTGTTCAGTGTCAAGCCAAAGCTCCTTAACCTGCTGAAAGAGTAAAGATGCTGGCTCGACTCCTTTGTGACTACATCTGTGTGCTGGTCCTGGGCCAGGTCACTGGATATGTTAATGCCCAGGAGTTTTAAGCTGCTGACTCTCCCCTGCTAACCCACCCCGAGATCTCCTCTGTGGGAACCCTCTCCCATCTCTTCCCATGAGTCCAGGTGGTGAGGGGTGGCCGCAGGGCTGCAGCCATGACCAGGCAGGGGAATCAACAGGTTTCTTCGGGAGGGTGAACCCGCGAAAAGCCCCTGGCCCAGGCAAAGTACCTGGCCATATACTAAAGACTCGTTCTGATCAACTGGCTGGAGTGTTCACTGAGATCTTTAACCTCTTGCTTCAGCAAGCTAAAGTAACTACCTGCTTCAAGCAGGGTTCAATCTTATTGGTGCCTAAGAAGAACACGGTAACCGGCCTCAATGACTATTGTCCAGAATCATTTACATCCACAATGAATTAGTGTTTGGAGAGGTTGGTAATGAGACATAACAACTGCTGGCTGATTAGCAACTTGGGTCCACTCCAATTTGTCTACTGGAGCAACAGGTCCACAGCAGATGCCATCTCACTGACTCTTCACTCAACCCTGCAACATTTCGACGGCAAAGATACATACATCAGGACGCTCTTGTCTGATGCCGGTGGCCACAGGTGGGGACGTCGTAAGCAGTGTGCGAGGAAGCGGAAACGAGGCGAGCGGGCAGGAGTCCATGCAGGAAAAAAGTAAGTCCTAGCTGGCCGGCTCTCCCGTCCATTCTGCTGTCCAATGGACTTTAAATTGGACCACATCTGTGGCAACGAAATACTCGGCGGGAGTACAGAAATGGACGGAATCCCGAACACCGCCACTCAGCTGTTTACTTATGTAACAGATTTTCCCCCAAGCCATCAGACTCCCAACCTACTGCCCTCTGCTGTGCCTATTGTCTTGTTTATTATTTATTGTAATGCCTGCACTGTTCTGTGTATTTTATGCAGTCCTGGATAGGTCTGTTGTCTAGTGTAGTTTTTGTGTTGGTTTACGTAGTTCAGTGTAGTTTTTGTATTGTCCATGTAGCACCATGGTCCTGAAAAACGTTGTCTGTTTTTTACCGTGTACTGTACCAGCAGTTATGGTCGAAATGACAATAAAAAGCAACTTGACATAACTTGGCTCTTTATTGACTGCAGCTCGCCCGTCAGTACTATCATCCCCTCAACACTAATCAATAAGCTTCAAGATTTTGGCCTCAGCACCGCCTTGTGCAATTGCATCCTCAACTTGCTCACTTGCAGACCCCAGGCATTTCAGGTTGGCAACAACATCGCCTCCACAATCTGCATCAGTAAAGGTGCGCCTCATGCTTAGCCCACTGCTCTGCTGGCTTTACACTCACACCAAGCACAGCTCGGATGCCTTATTCAGGTTTGCTGAGGATACACTGTGGTATGCCTAATCAAAGACGATAACGAGTCAGCATACAGGAGGGAGATTGAAACCCCGGCTGAGTGGCGCCACAACAACATCCCCTCACTCGATGTCAGCAAGACCAAGAAGCCGATTATTGACTTCAGGAGGAGTTAAGCGGAGGTCCATCAGCCGGTCCTCATGGGAGAATCAGAAGTGGAGAGGGTCGGCAACTTCAAATTCCTCGGTGTTGTCATTTCAGAGGATCTGGGCTGGGCCCAGCACGCCAGTGCAATTACGAAGAAAGCACGGCAGCGATCTCTACTATCTTAGGAATTTGCGAAGATGCAGCGTGACATCTAAAACTTTGACGAACTTCGTAAGGTGTTTGGCGGAGAGTAATATTGGCTGGCTGCATCATAGCTTGCGATGGAAACACCAATGCCCTTGAACGGAAAAAGCTGCAAAATGTAGTGGATGTGGCCCAGTCCATCACCATTAAGCCACACCTACACGGAGTGCTGTTGCAGGAAAGGTCCATCAACACGCAGATCATGCTCTCTTCTCGATGCCGCTGTGAAGAAGGTGGTACGGGAGCCTCGGGACCCGCACCTCCAGGTTCGGGCACAGTTATTACACCTCAGCCATCAGGCTCTTGAACCAAAGGGGAAAACTTCACTCGCCCCATCACTGAAATGTTGCCAGAAACTATGGACTCGCTTTCAAGGGCTCTTCGTCGCATGTTCTCGATATTTCTGGCTGATTTATTTGCATTTGTTGTATTTGCACAATAGTTAAACGCCCATTTGGAGTTGATTCCATTATGGTTGTTATTCTATTATGGATCTATTGAGTATGCCCGCAAGGAAGCGAATCTTATGGTTCTATCAGGTGACATATCTGTACTTTGATAATAAATTTACTTTGAACTTTGATCTAGTCTCTGCGCTTTGGGCGCTCGGATCGCCGCTCGACCGCGCCCCCTGGTGGCCGTCGCTGAAAGCAGCTTCGCCAAGTTTCGCGCGCCCGTGTGGTTCGCGGAGAGAAACCCGAACTGGCTCGGGGTCTGGCTCAGGGTTGGTGGGTGGGTGGGTGGGTGGGGAGGGACTTGTGCCCGTGAAGGAGCTGTCTGAGTCTACAACCATCCATGGCCTCTTTCAATCAAGTCAAGTCACTTTTCATTGTCACTTCGACGGTAACTGATGGTACAGTACATCAGCTGTGGGACTTCAGGCTCCTCCATCCCGACGAGAGCTACGAGAAGATGGAGGGGCCTTAATGGTGATGTGTGTTTGCATAAGACAAAGGGCAGCATTAGACCATTCGGCCCATCGAGTCCGCTCTGCCATTTGATCGTGGTTGGCTTATTTTCCCCTCTCAACTCTCTCCTCTCTTCGTTTCATAACCTTTAACTTCGTGCTTCACCCTTACTAATCAATAACTTACCAATCTCTTTTAAAAAAATACCCAAGTCATCCATCATGGCAACGAATTCCACAGATTACCACCATCTGGCTAAAGAAACCCCTCATCTCTGTTCTAAAGGGGCGATATTGCGTACTGAAGCTGTGCTTTGCAGTCCTAAACTCTCGCGCTATTGGAAACATCCTCTGCATGTCCGCTCTGTAGGCGTCTCACAAGCACGAATGGATGTGTGTGAGAGAGATGTCTGTCCGTTTCTGTGAGTCTCACCACACACTGTGCTCACAGATTGAACCACTCTCCCACTGCCCCCATCCCGACCCTGGGGACTCACCACAGACCCCAGAGCCCACCTCCCCCTCCTGCCGCTCGCTCATCCCCAGGCTGGGCTCTCCCCGCCAAAATGTCATGACTTTTGGGTCCAACAGAGTGAGGGCATGTCGCCCACCTCGTTAGCACACGAGGGCTGTATGTAATCAAGGAATTTATATCATCATGTGACAGGAGATAATTGCATGAAAAAACTGGGAGGTTAAATGTCAAGATCAATGTCGAGTTTATTGTCAGGCGCACAATTTATCCTCGCCCGCCCGCCCCCCACTCCGATCCATCTGCAGCAAGGATGTTAGGGCGTGTGTTTCTGGTGCCTTCATGTGGTTTCTATGCTGACAGTGTTTTGTGTCAAGGGATGCAGAGTGACCCATGTGGCTACACTGCTGACGACAGGTTTGAGGGAAGTGTCCAAAGTCTGGCTAAATGTTTTTCATTTACAGTACTCAGCATATACAGGGATGTCTCCTTTGACAGAGGAGCAGAATTAGATCATTGATTCTGCTCTGCCATTGCATCATGGCTGATCCAATTTTACCCTCAGCCCCAATCTCCTGACTTCTCCCCACGTCCCTTCATGCCCTGACCAATCAAGCATATATCAACCTTTGCTTTAAATATACATAAAGACCTGGCCTCTGCAGCTGCCTGTAGCAAATAATTCCACCTATTGATTATTATCTGACTAAAGAAATTCCTCTTCTTCTAAAAGGACAGCCTCTATTCTGAGGCTGTGCCCACTGGTCTTAGAGTTCCCCACCATAGGAAACACTCTCTCTACATCCACTCTATCACTATTCCATAGGTTTCAATGAGGTCAGCCCTTATTCTTCTGAATAGTGAATACAGGCCAGGGGCATCAAATGCTCTTCATATGACAAACCTTCCAATTCCAGAATAATTTTCATGAATCTCCTTAGTACCTTATCCAATATCAGCGCATCCTTTCATAGATAAGGGGCCCAAATCTGCTCACCATACTCCAGCTGAGTCTTCACCAGTGTTTTATAAAACCTCAACATTACATCCTTGCTTTTATATTCCAGTCCTTTCTTCTACCAAAATGCATGACCATACACTTTCCAACACTATTCCATGTGACACATCTTCGTCAATAAACTGAACTGGTCAAAGAACACTGAGGCTGTCTACAGGAAGACTCAGAGCCGTCTCTATTTCCTGAGGAGATTGAGGTCCTTTAACATCTGCTGGACAATGCTGAGGATGTTCTACGAGTCTGTGGTGGCCAGTGCTATTATGTTTGCTGTTGTGTGCTGGGGCAGCAGGCTGAGGGTAACAGACACCAACAGAATCAACAAACTCATTCGTAAGGCCAGTGATGTTGTGGGGGTGGAACTGGACTCTCTGACAGTGGTGTCTGAAAAGAGGATGCTGTCCAAGTTGCATGCCATCTTGGACAATGACTCCCATCCACTCCATAATGTACTGGTTAGGCACAAGAGTACATTCAGCCAGACACTCATTCCACCGAGATGCAACACTGAGCGTCATAGGAAGTCATTCCTGCCTGTGGCCATCAAACTTTACAACTCCTCCCTCGGAATGTCAGACACCCTGAGCCAATAGGCTGGTCTTATTTCCACTTGGTATGATTAACTTATTATTATTTAATTATTTATGGTTTTATATTGCTATATTTCTTCACTATACTTGGTTGGTGTGGCTGTAACGAAACCCAATTTCCCTCGGGATCAATGAAGTATGTCTGTCTATCTGTCATTATCTTAATCTGACAAAGTCCTTTTGTAGTGTCTCTCCTTCCTCACAACTAACTGCTCCTCCACCTATCTTCGTATTGTCCACAAACTTACCAACAAAGCCATCAATTCCATCATTCAAATCGTTGATATATAACATAAAAAACAGTCCAATTACAGACCTTGTGGAACACCATTAGTCACTGGAAGCCAACCAGAAAAGGTTCCCTTTATTCCCACTTTGCCTCCTGCCAACCAGCCAATACTTTGTCGATGTTGGTATGATGTTAAGCAGCCTTGTGTATCAAATTGTCAAAGGCCTTCTGAAAAATCCAAGTACACAACATCAATCGATTCTCCTTTGTTCATCCTGCTTTTTTATTTCTTCAAAGAATTCCAATAGATTTGTCGCGCTAGATTTTCCTTAAGGAAACCATGCTGACTACAGCCTATTTTATCATGTGCCTCCAAGTACATCAAAACCATATCCTTAACAATTGACTCCAACATCACCCCAACCACTGAGATCAGACTAACTGACTTATAACTTCCTTCCTTCTGCCTTTCTCCCTTCTTGAAGAGTGGAGTGATATTTGCAAATTTTCACTCTTCCACAACCATGTCTGAATCAATTGATTCTTGAAAGATTGTTACTAATGCTTCCACAAGTTCCTCTTCACCTACTTCATTCAGAACCCAGGGGTGTACACCATCTGGTCCATATGACTTATTTATCTTCAGATCTTTCAGTTTCCCAAGAGTCTTCTCCCCAGTAATGGCAACCTCACACACTTCTGCCTCCTGACACTCTCGAACTTCCAGCATACTACTAGTGTCTTCCAGAGTGAAGACTGATGCAAAGCACTAGTCCCCCATTACTACTTCTCCAGCATTATTTTCCAATGGTCCAGTATCTGTTCTCGCTTCTCATTTACACCCTTATATATCTAAAAGAAACTTCTGGAATTCTCTTAAATGTTATTGGCTTGATTACCTTGATATTCCATCTTTTCCTTTTTTTGACTTCATTTTTAGTTGTCTGTTAGTTTTTAAAGCTTCCCAATCCTCTAACTTAATTCTCATTAAGTTTTGTTCTATTATGTGCCCTCTCTTTTGTTGGCTTTGACTTCTCTTGTTAGCCACGGTTGTGTCATCCTACGTTTAGATTTCTTCCTCTTTGGGATGTATCTATCCTGCGCCTTTTGAATTGCTCCCAGAAATTCCAGCCATTGCTGCTCTGGCATCATCCCTGCTAGTTTCCCATTTCAATCAATTTTGACCAGCTCCTCTCTCATGCCTGCACTGTATTCCACTGTAATAATTATACAGTTGACTCTAGCTTCTCCTTTTCAAACTGCAGGGTGAATTCCATATTATTATGTAATTATTATTGTGTCTTGCACTATATTGCTGTAATAATGCAACAAACATCACAACATACGGTACTGTGCAAACTTTTAGGTGCATATAGCTAGAATGCCTCAGACTATTGCACAGTACTGTATTTGTCAACATGGAGAGGAAAGTTTGTTTGCAAATTTAGCAGGGGGAGCAAAAAGGCTGTTGGGAATAAAGAGGGTCAAGCGCCAAGGGAGGGGTGTGGGACAGGAGGCAGAGAAGGATGGCCAGAGGCATGGGGTACCACGGGTGCAGAGACACCCAGGCAAGGTCATTTGATTCTAAACAATTGGCTTATTAATCATTACAGAACGTCTCTCTGGCACTCCCCTCTCCCTTCCCATTTCTGAACCATGATCCCCCCCCACTCCCTGACCCCTTCCCACTCTCAGTCCACAATACCTATATCAGAATCAGGTTTATCATCACTCACATATGTCATGAAATTTGTTTATGTTGTGGCAACAGTACAGTGCAATACATAAAATTACTACAGTACTGTGCAAAAGTCTTAGTCACCCTAGCCGTGTGTGTGTGTGTGTGTGTGTTGGGTGTGTGCGTGTGCGTGTGTTGGGGTGGTAGGGTGTGGGTGGTGGGGTGTGGGTGTGTGTGGGGGGTGGTGGGGTATGGGTGTGTGTTGGGGGGTGTGTATGTATTGGGGGTGGTGGGTGTAGGTGTATGTGTATGTTGGGGAGGTGGAGTGTGGGTGTGTGTGTGTGTTGGGGGTGGGGTGTGGGTGTTGGGGGTGGTGGGGCGTGTGTGTGTGTGTTGGGGTGGTGGGGCATGTGTGTGTGTGTTGGGGTGGTGGGGCATGTGTGTGTGTGTGTTGGGGTGGTGGAGTGTGGGTGTGTGTGTGTTGTGGGGTGGGGTGTGTGTGTGTGTTGTGGGGTGGGGTGTGTGTATGTGTTGGGGGTGGGGTGTGGGTGTGTAGGGGGTGGTGGGGCGTGTGTGTGTGTGTTGGGGTGGTGGGGCATGTGTGTGTGTGTTGGGGTGGTGGGGCATGTGTGTGTGTGTTGGGGTGGTGGGGCATGTGTGTGTGTGTTGGGGTGGTGGGGCATGTGTGTGTGTGTGTTGGGGTGGTGGAGTGTGGGTGTGTGTGTGTGTTGTGGGGTGGGATGTGTGTGTGTGTTGTGGGGTGGGGTGTGTGTATGTGTTGGGGGTGGGGTGTGGGTGTGTAGGGGGTGGTGGGGCGTGTGTGTGTGTTGGGAGGTGGGTTGTGTGTGTGTTGGGTGTGGTGGGGTGTGGGTGTGTGTGTGTTGGGTGTGGTGGGGTGTGTGTGTGATGGGGGTGGTGAGGTGTGGGTGTGGGTGTGTGTTGGGTGTGGTGGGGGTGGGGTGTGTGTGTGTTGGGTGTGGTGGGGTTGGGGTGTGTGTGTGATGGGGGTGGTGGGGTTGGGGTGTGTGTGATGGGGTGGTGGGGTGTGGGTGTGGGTGTGTGTTGGGGGTGGGGTGTGTGTGTGTTGGGGGTGGTGGGGTGTGTGTGTGATGGGGGTGGTGGAGTGTGGGTGTGTGTTGGGGGTGGGGTGTGTGTGTTGGGGCTGGGGTGTGTGTGTTGGATCTGGGGTGTGTGTGTTGGGGGTGGTGGGGGGTGGGTGTGTGTGTGTTGGGGGTGGTGGAGTGTGTGTGTTGGGGGTGGGGTGTGTGTGTGTTGGGGGTGGGGTGTGTGTGTGTTGGGGGTGGGATGTGGGTGTGTGTGTGTTGGGGGTGGTGGGGTGTGTGTTGGGGGTGGGGTGTGTGTGTGTTGGGGGTGGGGTGTGTGCGTTGGGGGTGGTGGGGGGTGGGTGTGTGTGTGTGTGTGTGTTGGGGGTGGTGGAGTGGGTGTGTTGGGGGAGGTGGGGTGTGATTGTGTGTTGGGGGTGGGGAGTGTGTGTTGGAGGTGGTGGGGTGTGGGGTGGGGTGTGTGTGTGGGTGTGGGTGTGTGTGGGTGTGTGTGTTTTGTGGGTAGGGTGTGGGTGTGTGTGTGTTGGGGGTGTGTGTGGGTGTGTGTGTGTTGGGGGTGCGGTGTGTGTGCACTGGGGGTGGGGTGTGTGTGTGTTGGGATTGGTGGGGTGTGTGTGTGTTGGGGGTGGGGTGTGTGTGTGTTGGGGTGGTGGGCTGTGTGTGTGTGTTGGGGGTGGTGGGGTGTGTGTGTTGGGGGTGGTGGGGTGTGTGTGTTGGGGGTGTGGGTTTGTGTGTTGGGGGTGTGGGTGTGTGTGTTGGGGTGGTGGGGTGTGTGTGTGTTGGGGGTGGTGGGGTGTG
Source organism: Hypanus sabinus (assembly GCF_030144855.1). NCBI lineage: Eukaryota > Metazoa > Chordata > Chondrichthyes > Myliobatiformes > Dasyatidae > Hypanus > Hypanus sabinus. The sequence goes on along the minus strand of NC_082706.1, from coordinate 41,374,029 downwards.
TGCGTTGGGGGTGTGGGTGTGTGTGTTGGGGGTGTGGGTGTGTGTGTTGGGGGTGTGGGTGTGTGTGTTGGGGTTGTGGGGTGTGTGTGTGTTGGGGTTGGTGGGGTGTGTGTGTTGGGGTGTAGGTGTGTGTGTGTGTTGGTGGTGGGGTGTGTGTGTTGGGTGTGGTGGGGGTGGGGTGTGTGTGTGTTGGGTGTGGTGGGGTTGGGGTGTGTGTGTGATGGGGGTGGTGGGGTTGGGGTGTGTGTGTGATGGGGTGGTGGGGTGTGGGTGTGGGTGTGTGTTGGGGGTGGGGTGTGTGTGTGTTGGGGGTGGTGGGGTGTGTGTGTGATGGGGGTGGTGGAGTGTGGGTGTGGGTGTGTGTTGGGGGTGGGGTGTGTGTGTGTTGGGGGTGGTGGGGTGTGTGTGTTGGGGCTGGGGTGTGTGTGTTGGATCTGGGGTGTGTGTGTTGGGGGTGGTGGGGGGTGGGTGTGTGTGTGTTGGGGGTGGTGGGGGGTGGGTGTGTGTGTGTTGGGGGTGGTGGAGTGTGTGTGTTGGGGGTGGGGTGTGTGTGTGTTGGGGGTGGGGTGTGTGTGTGTTGGGGGTGGGGTGTGTGTGTGTTGGGGGTGGGATGTGGGTGTGTGTGTGTTGGGGGTGGTGGGGTGTGTGTTGGGGGTGGGGTGTGTGTGTGTTGGGGGTGGGGTGTGTGCGTTGGGGGTGGTGGGGGGTGGGTGTGTGTGTGTGTGTTGGGGGTGGTGGAGTGTGTGTGTTGGGGGTGGTGGGGTGTGTGTGTGTTGGGTGTGGTGGGGTGTGGGAGTGGGTGTGTGTTGGGGGTGGGGTGTGTGTGTGTTGGGGGTGGGGTGTGGGTGTGTGTGTGTTGGGGGTGGGGTGGGTGTGCTGGGGGTGGGGTGTGTGTTGGGGGTGGGGTGTGTGTGTGTTGGGGTGGTGGGGTGTGTGTTGGGGGTGGGTGTGTGTGGGTGAGTGTGTGTTGGGGGTGTGTGTGGGTGTGTGTGTGTTGGGGGGTGGTGTGTGTGTGTCGGGGGTGGTGTGTGGGTGTGTGTTGGGGGTGGGGTGTGTGTGTTGGGGGTGGTGGGGGTGGGTGTGTGTGTGTTGGGGGTGGTGGAGTGTGTGTGTTGGGGGTGGGGTGTGTGTGTGTTGGGGGTGGGGTGTGTGTGTGTTGGGGGTGGGGTGTGTGTGTGTTGGGGGTGTGATGTGGGTGTGTGTGTGTGTTGGGGGTGGTGGGGTGTGTGTTGGGGGTGGGGTGTGTGTGTGTTGGGGTGGGGTGTGTGCGTTGGGGGTGGTGGGGGGTGGGTGTGTGTGTGTGTGTGTTGGGGGTGGTGGAGTGTGTGTGTTGGGGGAGGTGGGGTGTGATTGTGTGTTGGGGGGTGGGGAGTGTGTGTGTGTTGGGGGGTGGGGGGGTGTGTGTGTTGGGGGTGGGGTGTGTGTGTTGGGGGTGGGGTGTGTGTGTTGGGGTGGTGGGGTGTGATTGTGTGTTGGGGGGTGGGGCGTGTGTGTGTGTTGGGGGGTGGGGAGTGTGTGTGTGTTGGGGGGTGGGGGGGTGTGTGTGTTGGGGGTGGGGTGTGTGTGTTGGGGTGGTGGGGTGTGGGTGTGTGTGTGTGTTGGGGGTGGTGGGGTGTGTGTGTTGGGGGTGGTGGGGTGTGTGTGTTGGGGTGTAGGTGTGTGTGTGTGTTGGGGGTGGGTGTGTGTGTGTTGGGGGTGGTTGGGTGTGGGTGGTGGGGTGTGTGTGTGTTGGGGGTGGTGGGGTGTGTGTGTTGGGGTGTAGGTGTGTGTGGGTGTTGGGGGTGGGTGTGTGTGGGTGTGTGTGTGTTGGGGGTGTGTGTGGGTGTGTGTGTGTGTGTCGGGGGTGGTGTGTGGGTGTGTGTTGGGGGTGGGGTGTGTGTGTTGGAGGTGGTGGGGTGTGGGGTGGGGTGTGTGTGTGGGTGTGGGTGTGTGTGGGTGTGTGTGTTTTGTGGGTGGGGTGTGGGTGTGTGTGTGTTGGGGGTGTGTGTGGGTGTGTGTGTGTTGGGGGTGCGGTGTGTGTGCACTGGGGGTGGGGTGTGTGTGTGTTGGGGGTGGGGTGTGTGTGTGTTGGGGGTGGGGTGTGTGTGTGTTGGGGGTGGGATGTGGGTGTGTGTGTGTTGGGGGTGGTGGGGTGTGTGTTGGGGGTGGGGTGTGTGTTGGGGGTGGGGTGTGTGTGCGTTGGGGGTGGTGGGGGGGTGGGTGTGTGTGTGTGTGTTGGGGGTGGTGGAGTGTGTGTGTTGGGGGTGGTGGGGTGTGTGTGTGTTGGGTGTGGTGGGGTGTGGGAGTGGGTGTGTGTTGGGGGTGGGGTGTGTGTGTGTTGGGGGTGGGGTGTGGGTGTGTGTGTGTTGGGGGTGGGGTGGGTGTGCTGGGGGTGGGGTGTGTGTTGGGGGTGGGGTGTGTGTGTGTTGGGGTGGTGGGGTGTGTGTTGGGGGTGGGTGTGTGTGGGTGAGTGTGTGTTGGGGGTGTGTGTGGGTGTGTGTGTGTTGGGGGGTGGTGTGTGTGTGTCGGGGGTGGTGTGTGGGTGTGTGTTGGGGGTGGGGTGTGTGTGTTGGAGGTGGTGGGGTGTGTGTTGGGGGTGGGGTGTGTGTGGGTGTGGGTGTGTGTGGGTGTGTGTGTTTTGGGGGTGGGGTGTGGGTGTGTGTGTGTTGGGGGGGTGTGTGGGTGTGTGTGTGTTGGGGGTGGGGTGTGTGTGCACTGGGGGTGGGGTGTGTGTGTGTTGGGGGTGGTGGGGTGTGTGTGTTGGGGGTGGTGGGGTGTGTGTGTGTGTGTTGGGGTGGTGGGGTGTGTGTGTGTTGGGGTGGTGGGGTGTGTGTGTTGGGGGTGGGGTGTGTGTGTGTTGGGGTGGTGGGGTGTGTGTGTTTTGGGGGTGGTGGGGTGTGTGTGTTGGGGGTGGTGGGGTGTGTGTGTTGGGGGTGTGGGTTTGTGTGTTGGGGGTGTGGGTGTGTGTGTTGGGGTGGTGGGGTGTGTGTGTGTGTTGGGGGTGGTGGGGTGTGTGTGTTGGGGGTGTGGGTGTGTGTGTTGGGGGTGTGGGTGTGTGTGTTGGGGTTGTGGGGTGTGTGTGTGTTGGGGTTGGTGGGGTGTGTGTGTTGGGGTGTAGGTGTGTGTGTGTGTTGGGGGTGGGGTGTGTGTGTTGGGGTGGTGGGGTGTGGGTGTGTGTGTGTTGGGGGTTGGGGTCTGTGTGTGTTGGGGGTGGTGGGGTGTGTGTGTTGGGGTGTAGGTGCGTGTGTGTGTTGGGGTTGGGTGTGTGTGTGTTGGGGGTGGTTGGGTGTGGGTGGTGGGGTGTGGGTTGAGTTGGGGTTGGTGGGGTGTGTGTGTGTTGGGGTGGAGTGTGTGTGTTGGGGGTGGGGTGTGTGTGCTGGGGGTGGTGGGGTGTGGGTGTTGGGGTGGTTGGGTGTGGGTGTTGGGGTGGTGGGGTGTGGGTGTGTTGGGGGTGGTGGGGTGTGGGTGTTGGGGTGGTTGGGTGTGGGTGTTGGGGTGTGTGTGTTGGGGGTGGTGGGGTGTGGGTGTTGGGGTGGTTGGGTGTGGGTGTTGGGGTGGTGGGGTGTGGGTGTTGGGGTGGTTGGGTGTGGGTGTTGGGGTGGTGGGGTGTGGGTGTGTTGGGGTGGTGGGGTGTGGGTGTTGGGGTGGTTGGGTGTGGGTGTTGGGGTGGTGGGGTGTGGGTGTGTTGGGGTGGTGGGGTGTGTGTGTGTTGGGGGTGGGGTGTGTGTGTTGGGGTGGTGGGGTGTGGGTGTGTGTGTTGGGGGTTGGGGTGTGTGTGTGTTGGGGGTGGTGGGGTGTGTGTGTTGGGGTGTAGGTGTGTGGTGTGTGTGTGTTGGGGTGGGTGTGTGTGTGTTGGGGGTGGTTGGGTGTGGGTGGTGGGGTGTGGGTTGTGTTGGGGTTGGTGGGGTGTGTGGGTGTTGGGGTGGAGTGTGTGTGTAGGGGGTGGGGTGTGTGTGTTGGGGGTGGTGGGGTGTGGGTGTGTTGGGGGTGGTGGGGTGTGGGTGTTGGGGTGGTTGGGTGTGGATGTTGGGGTGGTGGGGTGTGGGTGTGTTGGGGGTGGTGGGGTGTGGGTGTTGGGGTGGTTGGGTGTGGGTGTTGGGGTGTGTGTTGGGGGTGGTGGGGTGTGGGTGTTGGGGTGGTTGGGTGTGGGTGTTGGGGTGGTGGGGTGTGGGTGTGGTGGGGGTGGTGGGGTGTGGGTGTGGGGTGGTGGGGTGTGGGTGTGTTGGGGTGGTTGGGTGTGGGTGTTGGGGTGGTGGTGTGTGGGTGTGTTGGGGGTGGTGGGGTGTGGGTGTGTTGGGGGTGATGGGGTGTGGGTGTTGGGGTGGTGGGGTGTGTTGGGGTGGTGGGGTGTGGGTGTTGGGGTGGTGGGGTCTGGGTGTTGGGGTGGTGGGGTGTGGGTGTTGGGGTGGTTGGGTGTGGGTGTTGGGGTGGTGGGGTGTGGTGTTGGGGTGGTTGAGTGTGGGTGTGTTGGGGGTGGTGGGGGTGTGTGTGTTGGGGTGGTGGGGTGTGGGTGTGGTGGGGGTGGTGGGGTGTGGGTGTTGGGGTGGTGGGGTGTGGGTGTGTTGGGGTGGTTGGGTGTGGGTGTTGGGGTGGTGGTGTGTGGGTGTGTTGGGGGTGGTGGGGTGGGGGTGTGTTGGGGGTGATGGGGGTGTGGGTGTTGGGGTGGTGGGGTGTGTTGGGGTGGTGGGGTGTGGGTGTTGGGGTGGTGGGGTCTGGGTGTTGGGGTGGTGGGGTGTGGGTGTTGGGGTGGTTGGGTGTGGGTGTTGGGGTGGTGGGGTGTTGGTGTTGGGGTGGTTGAGTGTGGGTGTGTTGGGGGTGGTGGGGTGTGTGTGTTGGAGGTGGTGGGGTGTGGGGTGGGGTGTGTGTGTGGGTGTGGGTGTGTGTGGGTGTGTGTGTTTTGTGGGTGGGGTGTGGGTGTGTGTGTGTTGGGGGTGGTGGGGTGTGTGTGTTGGGGCTGGGGTGTGTGTGTTGGATCTGGGGTGTGTGTGTTGGGGGTGGTGGGGGGTGGGTGTGTGTGTGTTGGGGGTGGTGGGGGGTGGGTGTGTGTGTGTTGGGGGGTGGTGGAGTGTGTGTGTTGGGGGGTGGGGTGTGTGTGTGTGGGGGTGGGGTGTGTGTGTGTTGGGGGTGGGGTGTGTGTGTGTTGGGGGTGGGATGTGGGGTGTGTGTGTGTTGGGGGTGGTGGGGTGTGTGTTGGGGGTGGGGTGTGTGTGTGTTGGGGGTGGGGTGTGTGCGTTGGGGGTGGTGGGGGGTGGGTGTGTGTGTGTGTGTTGGGGGTGGTGGAGTGTGTGTGTTGGGGGTGGTGGGGTGTGTGTGTGTTGGGTGTGGTGGGGTGTGGGAGTGGGTGTGTGTTGGGGGTGGGGTGTGTGTGTGTTGGGGGTGGGGTGTGGGTGTGTGTGTGTTGGGGGTGGGGTGGGTGTGCTGGGGGTGGGGTGTGTGTTGGGGGTGGGGTGTGTGTGTGTTGGGGTGGTGGGGTGTGTGTTGGGGGTGGGTGTGTGTGGGTGAGTGTGTGTGGGGGTGTGTGTGGGTGTGTGTGTGTTGGGGGGTGGTGTGTGTGTGTCGGGGGTGGTGTGTGGGTGTGTGTTGGGGGTGGGGTGTGTGTGTTGGGGGTGGTGGGGGTGGGTGTGTGTGTGTTGGGGGTGGTGGAGTGTGTGTGTTGGGGGTGGGGGGTGTGTGTGTTGGGGGTGGGGTGTGTGTGTGTTGGGGGTGGGGTGTGTGTGTGTTGGGGGTGTGATGTGGGTGTGTGTGTGTGTTGGGGGTGGTGGGGTGTGTGTTGGGGGTGGGGTGTGTGTGTGTTGGGGTGGGGTGTGTGCGTTGGGGGTGGTGGGGGGTGGGTGTGTGTGTGTGTGTGTTGGGGGTGGTGGAGTGTGTGTGTTGGGGGAGGTGGGGTGTGATTGTGTGTTGGGGGGTGGGGAGTGTGTGTGTGTTGGGGGGTGGGGGGGTGTGTGTGTTGGGGGTGGGGTGTGTGTGTTGGGGGTGGGGTGTGTGTGTTGGGGTGGTGGGGTGTGATTGTGTGTTGGGGGGTGGGGAGTGTGTGTGTGTTGGGGGGTGGGGAGTGTGTGTGTGTTGGGGGGTGGGGGGGTGTGTGTGTTGGGGGGTGGGGTGTGGTGTTGGGGTGGTGGGGGTGTGGGTGTGTGTGTGTGTGGGGGTGGTGGGGTGTGTGTGTTGGGGGTGGTGGGGTGTGTGTGTTGGGGTGTAGGTGTGTGTGTGTGTTGGGGGTGGGTGTGTGTGTGTTGGGGGTGGTTGGGTGTGGGTGGTGGGGTGTGTGTGTGTTAGGGGTGGTGGGGTGTGTGTGTTGGGGTGTAGGTGTGTGTGGGTGTTGGGGGTGGGTGTGTGTGGGTGTGTGTGTGTTGGGGGTGTGTGTGGGTGTGTGTGTGTGTGTCGGGGGTGGTGTGTGGGTGTGTGTTGGGGGTGGGGTGTGTGTGTTGGAGGTGGTGGGGTGTGGGGTGGGGTGTGTGTGTGGGTGTGGGTGTGTGTGGGTGTGTGTGTTTTGTGGGTGGGGTGTGGGTGTGTGTGTGTTGGGGGTGTGTGTGGGTGTGTGTGTGTTGGGGGTGCGGTGTGTGTGCACTGGGGGTGGGGTGTGTGTGTGTTGGGGGTGGGGTGTGTGTGTGTTGGGGGTGGGGTGTGTGTGTGTTGGGGGTGGGATGTGGGTGTGTGTGTGTTGGGGGTGGTGGGGTGTGTGTTGGGGTGGGGGTGTGTGTTGGGGGTGGGGTGTGTGTGCGTTGGGGGTGGTGGGGGGGTGGGTGTGTGTGTGTGTGTTGGGGGTGGTGGAGTGTGTGTGTTGGGGGTGGTGGGGTGTGTGTGTGTTGGGTGTGGTGGGGTGTGGGAGTGGGTGTGTGTTGGGGGTGGGGTGTGTGTGTGTTGGGGGTGGGGTGTGGGTGTGTGTGTGTTGGGGGTGGGGTGGGTGTGCTGGGGGTGGGGTGTGTGTTGGGGGTGGGGTGTGTGTGTGTTGGGGTGGTGGGGTGTGTGTTGGGGGTGGGTGTGTGTGGGTGAGTGTGTGTTGGGGGGTGTGTGTGGGTGTGTGTGTGTTGGGGGGTGGTGTGTGTGTGTCGGGGGTGGTGTGTGGGTGTGTGTTGGGGGTGGGGTGTGTGTGTTGGAGGTGGTGGGGTGTGTGTTGGGGGTGGGGTGTGTGTGGGTGTGGGTGTGTGTGGGTGTGTGTGTTTTGGGGGTGGGGTGTGGGTGTGTGTGTGTTGGGGGGTGTGTGGGTGTGTGTGTGTTGGGGGTGGGGTGTGTGTGCACTGGGGGTGGGGTGTGTGTGTGTTGGGGGTGGTGGGGTGTGTGTGTTGGGGGTGGTGGGGTGTGTGTGTGTGTGTTGGGGTGGTGGGGGTGTGTGTGTGTTGGGGTGGTGGGGTGTGTGTGTTGGGGGTGGGGTGTGTGTGTGTTGGGGTGGTGGGGTGTGTGTGTTTGGGGGGTGGTGGGGTGTGTGTGTTGGGGGTGGTGGGGTGTGTGTGTTGGGGGTGTGGGTTGTGTGGTTGGGGGTGTGGGTGTGTGTGTTGGGGTGGTGGGGTGTGTGTGTGTGTTGGGGGTGGTGGGGTGTGTGTGTTGGGGGTGTGGGTGTGTGTGTTGGGGGTGTGGGTGTGTGTGTTGGGGTTGTGGGGTGTGTGTGTGTTGGGGTTGGTGGGGTGTGTGTGTTGGGGTGTAGGTGTGTGTGTGTGTGGGGGTGGGGTGTGTGTGTTGGGGTGGTGGGGTGTGGGTGTGTGTGTGTTGGGGGTTGGGGTATGTGTGTGTTGGGGGTGGTGGGGTGTGTGTGTTGGGGTGTAGGTGCGTGTGTGTGTTGGGGTTGGGTGTGTGTGTGTTGGGGGTGGTTGGGTGTGGGTGGTGGGGTGTGGGTTGAGTTGGGGTTGGTGGGGTGTGTGTGTGTTGGGGTGGTGTGTGTGTGTTGGGGGTGGGGGTGTGTGCTGGGGGTGGTGGGGTGTGGGTGTTGGGGTGGTTGGGGTGTGGGTGTTGGGGTGGTGGGGTGTGGGTGTGTTGGGGGTGGTGGGGTGTGGGTGTTGGGGTGGTTGGGTGTGGGTGTTGGGGTGTGTGTGTTGGGGGTGGTGGGGTGTGGGTGTTGGGGGTGGGTGTGGGTGTGGGTGTTGGGGTGGTGGGGTGTGGGTGTTGGGGTGGTTGGGTGTGGGTGTTGGGGTGGTGGGGTGTGGGTGTGTTGGGGTGGTGGGGTGTGGGTGTTGGGGTGGTTGGGTGTGGGTGTTGGGGTGGTGGGGTGTGGGTGTGTTGGGGTGGTGGGGTGTGTGTGTGTTGGGGGTGGGGTGTGTGTGTTGGGGTGGTGGGGTGTGGGTGTGTGTGTTGGGGGTTGGGGTGTGTGTGTGTTGGGGGTGGTGGGGTGTGTGTGTTGGGGTGTAGGTGTGTGTGTGTGTGTGTGTTGGGGGTGGGTGTGTGTGTGTTGGGGGTGGTTGGGTGTGGGTGGTGGGTGTGGGTTGTGTTGGGGTTGGTGGGGTGTGTGTGTGTTGGGGTGGAGTGTGTGTGTAGGGGGTGGGGTGTGTGTGTTGGGGGTGGTGGGGTGTGGGTGTGTTGGGGGTGGTGGGGTGTGGGTGTTGGGGTGGTTGGGTGTGGCTGTTGGGGTGGTGGGGTGTGGGTGTGTTGGGGGTGGTGGGGTGTGGGTGTTGGGGTGGTTGGGTGTGGGTGTTGGGGTGTGTGTTGGGGGTGGTGGGGTGTGGGTGTTGGGGTGGTGGGTGTGGGTGTTGGGGTGGTGGGGTGTGGGTGTGGTGGGGGTGGTGGGGTGTGGGTGTTGGGGTGGTGGGGTGTGGGTGTGTTGGGGTGGTGGGGTGTGGGTGTTGGGGTGGTGGTGTGTGGGTGTGTTGGGGGTGGTGGGGTGTGGGTGTGTTGGGGGTGATGGGGTGTGGGTGTGGGGTGGTGGGGTGTGTTGGGGTGGTGGGGTGTGGGTGTTGGGGTGGTGGGGTCTGGGTGTTGGGGTGGTGGGGTGTGGGTGTTGGGGTGGTTGGGTGTGGGTGTTGGGGTGGTGGGGTGTTGGTGTTGGGGTGGTTGAGTGTGGGTGTGTTGGGGGTGGTGGGGTGTGGGTGTTGGGGTGGTGGGGTGTGGGTGTGTTGGGGTGGTGGGGTGTGGGTGTGTTGGGGGTGGGGTGTGGGTGTGTTGGGGTGGGTGGGTGTGGGTGTTGGGGGTGGTGGGGTGTGGGTGTGTTGGGGGTGGTGGGGTGTGTGTTGCGGGTGGGGTGTGTGTGTTGGGGTGTGGTGGGGTGTGGGTGAGGGTTGGGGTGTGTGTGTGATGGGTGTGGTGGGGTGTGGGTGTGGTGTGTGTTGGGGGTGGGGTGTGTGTGTGTTGGGGGTGGTGGGGCGTGTGTGTGTGTTGGGGTGGTGGAGTGTGGGTGTGAGTGTGTTGTGGGGGTGGGGTGTGTGTTGGAGGGTGGGTTGTGTGTGTGTGTTGGGGGTGGGGTGTGTGTGTGTTGGGGGTGGGGTGTGTGTGTGTTGGGGGTGGGGTGTGTGTTTGTTGGGGGTGGGGTGTGTGTGTGTTGGGGGTGGTGGGGTGTGTGTGTTGGGGGTGGTGGGGTGTGGGTGTGTTGGGGGTGGGGTGTGTGTGTTGGGGGTGGTGGGTGTGGGGTGGTGGGGTGTGGGTGTGTTGGGGTGGTTGGGTGTGGGTGTTGGGGTGGTGGTGTGTGGGTGTGTTGGGGGTGGTGGGGTGTGGGTGTGTTGGGGGTGATGGGGTGTGGGTGTTGGGGTGGTGGGGGTGTGTTGGGGTGGTGGGGGTGTGGGTGTTGGGGTGGTGGGGTGGGTGTTGGGGTGGTGGGGTGTGGGTGTTGGGGTGGTTGGGTGTGGGTGTTGGGGTGGTGGGGTGTGGGTGTTGGGGTGGTTGGTGTGGGTGTGTGGGTGGTTGGGTGTGGGTGTTGGGGTGGTGGGGTGTGGGTGTGTGTGGGGTGGTGGGGTGGTGGGTGTGGGGTGTGGGTGGTTGGGGTGGTGGGGTGGTGGGGTGTGGGTGTGTGGGGTGGTTGGGTGTGGGTGTTGGGGTGGTGGGGTGTGGGTGTGTTGGGGGTGGTGGGGTGTGTGTTGCGGGTGGGGTGTGTGTGTTGGGGGTGGGGTGTGTGTGTTGGGGTGGTGGGGTGTGATTGTGTGTTGGGGGGTGGGGAGTGTGTGTGTGTGTTGGGGGGTGGGGGGTGTGTGTGTTGGGGGTGGGGTGTGTGTGTTGGGTGGTGGGGTGTGGGTGTGTGTGTGTGTTGGGGGTGGTGGGGTGTGTGTGTTGGGGGTGGTGGGGTGTGTGTGTTGGGGTGTAGGTGTGTGTGTGTGTTGGGGGTGGGTGTGTGTGTGTTGGGGGTGGTTGGGTGTGGGTGGTGGGGTGTGTGTGTGTTGGGGGTGGTGGGGTGTGTGTGTTGGGGTGTAGGGTGTGTGGGGTGTGGGGGGTGGGTGTGTGTGGGTGTGTGTGTGTTGGGGGTGTGTGTGGGTGTGTGTGTGTTGGGGGGTGGTGTGTGTGTGTGTCGGGGGTGGTGTGTGGGTGTGTGTTGGGGGTGGGGTGTGTGTGTTGGAGGTGGTGGGGTGTGGGGTGGGGTGTGTGTGTGGGTGTGGGTGTGTGTGGGTGTGTGTGTTTTGTGGGTGGGGTGTGGGTGTGTGTGTGTTGGGGGTGTGTGTGGGTGTGTGTGTGTTGGGGGTGAGGTGTGTGTGCAATGGGGGTGGGGGTGTGTGTGTGTTGGGGTTGGTGGGGTGTGTGTGTGTGGGGGTGGGGTGTGTGTGTGTTGGGGTGGTGGGCTGTGTGTGTGTGTTGGGGGTGGTGGGGTGTGTGTGTTGGGGGTGGTGGGGTGTGTGTGTTGGGGGTGTGGGTGTGTGTGTTGGGGGTGGTTGGGTGTGGGTGTTGGGGTGGTTGGGTGTGGGTGTTGGGGTGGTGGGGTGTGGGTGTTGGGGTGGTGGGTTGTGGGTGTTGGGGTGGTGGGGTGTGGGTGTGTTGGGGTGGTTGGTGTGGGTGTTGGGGTGGTGGGGTATGGGTGTGTTGGGGGTGGTGGGGTGTGGGTGTGTTGGGGGTGATGGGGTGTGGGTGTGTTGGGGGTGATGGGGTGTGGGTGTGTTGGGGGTGATGGGGTGTGGGTGTTGGGTTGGTGGGGTGTGTTGGGGTGGTGGGGTGTGTGTGTTGGGGTGGTGGGGTGTGGGTGGGGGTGGTGGGGTGTGGGTGTTGGGGTGGTGGGGTGTGGGTGTTGGGTGGTTGGGTGTGGGTGTGTTGGGGGTGGTGGGTGTGGGTGTTGGGGTGGTGGGGTGTGGGTGTGTTGGGGTGGTGGGGTGTGGGTGTGTTGGGGGTGGGGTGTGTGTGTTGGGGGTGGTGGGGTGTGGGTGTGTTGGGGGTGGTGGGTGGGGTGTTGGGGTGGTGGGGTGTGGGTGTGTTGGGGGTGGTGGGGTGTGGGTGTGTTGGGGGTGGTGGGGTGTGGGTGTTGGGGTGGTGGGGTGTGGGTGTGTTGGGGTGTTGGGGTGTGGGTGTGTGTTGGGGGTGGGGTGTGTGTGTGTTGGGGGTGGTGGGGCGTGTGTGTGTGTTGGGGTGGTGGAGTGTGGGTGTGTGTGTGTTGTGGGGTGGGGTGGTGTGTGTGTGTGTTGTGGGGTGGGGTGTGTGTGTGTGTGTTGTGGGGTGGGGTGTGTGTGTGTGTTGTGGGGTGGGGTGTGTGTGTGTTGGGGGGTGGGTTGTGTGTGTGTGTTGGGGGTGGGGTGTGTGTGTTGGGGGTGGTGGGGTGTGTGTTGGGGGTGGTGGGGTGTGTGTGTGTGTTGGGGGTGGTGGGGTGTGTTTGTGTGTTGGGGGTGGGGGGTGTTTGTGTGTTGGGGGGTGGGGGGTGTGTGTGTGTTGGGGGGTGGGGGGGTGGTGTGTGTTGGGGGTGGAGTGTGTGTGTTGGGGTGGCGGGTGTGGGTGTGTGTGTGTTGGGGGTTGGGGTGTGTGTGTGTTGGGGGTGGTGGGGTGTGTGTGTTGGGGTGTGGTGTGTGTGTGTTGGGGGTGGGTGTGAGTGTGTTGGGGGTGGTTGGGTGTGGGTGGTGGGGTGTGGGTTGTGTTGGGGTGGGGTGTGTGTGTTGGGGGTGGTGGGGTGTGGGTGTGTTGGGGGTGGTGGGGTGTGGGTGTTGGGGTGGTTGGGTGTGGGTGTTGGGGTGGTGGGGGTGTGGGTGTGTGGGGGTGGTGTGGTGTGCATGTTGGGGTGGTTGGGTGTGGGTGTTGGGGTGGTGGTGTGTGGGTGTGTGGGGGTGGTGGAGTGTGGGTGTGTTGGGGGTGATGGGGTGTGGGTGTTGGGGTGGTGGGGTGTGTTGGGGGTGGTTGGGTGTGGGTGTGGGGTGGTGGGGTGTGGGTGTTGGGGTGGTTGGGTGTGGGTGTTTGGGTGGTGGGGTGTGGGTGTTGGGGTGGTGGGTATGGGTGTTGGGATGGTGGGGTGTGGGTGTTGGGGTGGTTGGGTGTGGGTGTTGGGGGTGGTGGGGTGTGGGTGTTGGGGTGGTTGTGTGTGGGTGTCGGGGTGGTGGGGTGTGGGTGTGTTGGGGGTGGTGGGGTGTGGATGTTGGGGTGGTGGGGTGTGGGTGTGTTGGGGTGGTGGGGTGTAGGTGTGTTGGGGGGTGGTGGGGGTGTGTGTGTTGGGGTGGTGGGGGGTGGGGTGTTGGGGTGGTTGGGTGTGGGTGTTGGGGGTGGTGGGGGTGTGGGTGTGTTGGGGGGGGTGGGGTGTGGGTGTGGTGGGTGTGGTGGGGTGTGTGTGTTGGGGGTGGGGGGGTGGTGGGGTGTGGGTGTGTGGGGGTGGTGGGGTGTGGGGTGTGTTGTGGGTGGTGGGGTGTGTGTGTGTTGGGGGGTGTGGTGTGGGTGTGTTGGGGGGTGGTGGGGGTGGTGGGGTCTGGGTGTGTTGGGGGGTGTTGTGGTGTGTGTGTTGGGGGTGTTGTGGTGTGTGTGTTGGGGGTGGTGGGGTGTGGGTGTTGGGGTGGTTGGGTGTGGGTGTTGGGGTGGGTGGGGTGTGGGTGTTGGGGTGGTGGGGTGTGGGTGTTGGGGTGGTGGGTTGTGGGTGTTGGGGGTGGTGGGGGTGTGGGTGTGTTGGGGTGGTTGGGTGTGGGTGTTGGGGTATGGGTGTGTTGGGGGTGGTGGGGTGTGGGTTGTTGGGGGTGATGGGGTGTGGGTGTTGGGTTGGTGGGGTGTGTTGGGGTGGTGGGGTGTGGTGTGTGGGGTGGTGGGGTGTGTGTGTGGGGTGGTGGGGTGTGGGGTGTTGGGGTGGTTGGGTGTGGGTGTTGGGGTGGTGGGGTGTGGGTGTTGGTGTGGTGGGGTGTGGGTGTTGGGGTGGTTGGGTGTGGGTGTGTTGGGGGTGGTGGGGTGTGGGTGTTGGGGTGGTGGGGTGTGGGTGTGTTGGGGTGGTGGGGTGTGGGTGTGTTGGGGGTGGGGTGTGTGTGTTGGGGGTGGTGGGGTGTGGGTGTGTTGGGGTGGTTGGGTGTGGGTGTTGGGGTGGTGGGGTGTGGGTGTGTTGGGGGTGGTGGGGTGTGGGTGTGTTGGGGGTGGTGGGGTGTGGGTGTTGGGGTGGTGGGGTGTGGGTGTGTTGGGGTGGTGGGGTGTGGGTGTGTGTTGGGGGTGGGGTGTGTGTGTGTTGGGGGTGGTGGGGCGTGTGTGTGTGTGTTGGGGTGGTGGAGTGTGGGTGTGTGTGTGTGTTGTGGGGTGGGGTGTGTGTGTGTTGTGGGGTGGGGTGTGTGTGTGTGTTGTGGGGTGGGGTGTGTGTGTGTTGGGGGGTGGGTTGTGTGTGTGTGGGGGGGTGGGTTGTGTGTGTGTGTTGGGGTGGGGTGTGTGTGTTGGGGGTGGTGGGGTGTGTGTGGGGGTGGTGGGGTGTGTGTTGGGGGTGGTGGGGTGTGTGTGTGTTGGGGGTGGTGGGGTGTGTTTGTGTGTTGGGGGTGGGGGGTGTTTGTGTGTTGGGGGGTGGGGGGTGTGTGTGTGTTGGGGGGTGGGGGGGTGTGTGTGTTGGGGGTGGAGTGTGTGTGTTGGGGTGGCGGGTGTGGGTGTGTGTGTGTTGGGGGTTGGGGTGTGTGTGTGTTGGGGGTGGTGGGGTGTGTGTGTTGGGGTGTAGGTGTGTGTGTGTTGGGGTGGGGTGTGTGTGTTGGGGGTGGTGGGGTGTGGGTGTGTTGGGGGTGGTGGGGTGTGGGTGTTGGGGTGGTTGGGTGTGGGTGTTGGGGTGGTGGGGTGTGGGTGTGTTGGGGGTGGTGTGCTGTGGGTGTGTTGGGGGTGGTGTGCTGTGCATGTTGGGGTGGTTGGGTGTGGGTGTTGGGGTGGTGGGGTGTGGGTGTGTTGGGGGTGATGGGGTGTGGGTGTTGGGGTGGTGGGGTGTGTTGGGGTGGTTGGGTGTGGGTGTTGGGGTGGTCGGGTGTGGGTGTTGGGGTGGTCGGGTGTGGGTGTTTTGGTGGTGGGGTGTGGGTGTTGGGGTGGTTGGGTGTGGGTGTTGGGATGGTGGGGTGTGGGTGTTGGGGTGGTTGGGTGTGGGTGTTGGGGTGGTTGGGTGTGGGTGTTGGGGTGGTGGGGTGTGGGTGTTGGGGTGGTTGTGTGTGGGTGTCAGGGTGGTGGGGTGTGGGTGTGTTGGGGGTGGTGGGGTGTGGATGTTGGGGTGGTGGGGTGTGGGTGTGTTGGGGTGGTGGGGTGTGGGTGTGTTGGGGTGGTGGGGTGTGGGTGTGTTGGGGGTGGGGTGTGTGTGTTGGGGGCGGTGGGGTGGTGGGGTGTGGGTGTGTTGGGGTGGTTGGGTGTGGGTGTTGGGGTGGTGGGGTGTGGGTGTGTTGGGGGTGGTGGGGTGGTGGGGTGTGGGTGTGTTGGGGTGGTTGGGTGTGGGTGTTAGGGTGGTGGGGTGTGTGTGTGTTGGGGGGGTGGGGGGTGGGTGTGTTGGGGGTGGTGGGGTGTGTGTGTTGGGGTGGTGGGGTGTGGGTGTTGGGGTGGTTGGGTGTGGGTGTTGGGGTGGTGGGGTGTGGGTGTGTTGGGGGGGTGGGGTGTGGGTGTGTTGGGTGTGGTGGGGTGTGTGTGTTGGGGGTGGCGGGGTGGTGGGGTGTGGGTGTGTTGGGGGTGGTGGGGTGTGGGTGTGTTGTGGGTGGTGGGGTGTGTGTGTGTTGGGGGTGTGGTGTGGGTGTGTTGGGGGTGGTGGGGTGTGTGTGTGTTGGGGGTGGGGTGTGGGTGTGTGTCTAACAGTTTTGCACAGTACTGTATGTCAGGAGTTCTGAGTCTAGGTAAGTTGCCTCTGGAGGAATGGTCAGATAAGCTTGATCTTGGAGTTCCTAGGAGTGAATGTGACCAATAACCAATAATCATGCTGATGTCAGGGCAAGAAAGCTCACTAGCACCTCTACTTACAAAAGAGGTTAAGAAAATTCAGCATGTTCCCCTACACCATTACCAATTTTTACAGATGCGCCACAGAAGACATCCTATCCAGAGGGTCTCGGCCTGAAAGGTTGGCTGAACTTTTTTCCATGGATGCTGCCTGGCCTGCTGAGTTCCTCCAGCACGTTGTGTGTGTTGCTGAGTCGAACTGCCCGAGATTCTGAGGGATCTTGACAGGGTGAGCGTAGGATGGCTTTCTCCTCCTGTAGAAAAATTCAGAATCATAGAACTATACAGCCCTTCAGCCCACAATGTTGTGCTGAACCAGCTAAAGAGTGAATCAAAACACCCAAAAAAAACCTAAACCCTCCTACCTACACAATGTCCTTATCCCTCCATCTTTCTCGCATCCATGTGCCTATCTAAATCTCTCTTAAAAGCCTTCAATGTATTCGCCTCTACCACTATACCAAGCACAGCACTCCAAGCATCCACCAATCTGAGTAAAAAACTTAACCCTTACATCCCCTTTGAACCCAACCCCTTCTCTCCTTCAATGCATGCCCTCTGATATTAGACACTGCTACCCTGCAAGAAAGATACACCCTGTCTACTTTTCTATGCCTCTCTATCTTATAATTCTCTATCAGATCTCCCCCTCAGCCTCTGTCACTCCAAAGAAAATAACTCAACTGTGTCCAGCCTCTTGTGATAGCACATGCCCTCTAAACCAGGCAGCATCCTGGTGAACCCCTTCTGCAGCCTCTCCAAAACCTCAACATGCTTCCTATAGTGGGGCAACCAGAACTGTACGCAATACTCCAGATGTGGCCTAACCAGAGTTCTATAAAGTTGTAACATAACCTCTTGACTTTTGAACTCCCAATGCAAGCATTCCATAAGCCTTTTCAATCACCTGATCAACCTGTGTACCCACTTGCAAAGAGCTGTGAACTTAGATCCCAAGATCTCTCTGCTCAGCCCTTTCTGTCTCCTTGGATTTGCTCTACCAAGGTATAACACCTGATGTTTATCTGATTGGAATGCCATCTGCCATTTCTCTGCCCATATCTGCAAAACTGATCTATATTGCACAAACTTCTACTCTATTCACAACTCCTCCAATCTTGTTATCATCTGTAAATGTGCTAACCCACCCTTCCACATTTCCATCAGGTCATTTATGTTCACAAACAGCAGAGACCCCAGCACAGATCCTTGTGGAACCGAGGATACATGTTTATGAGAGTCCTTTCTCACAGAGGGACCTGAGTCTTCAGGGTTCTCTCCCTCAATTGGGGCATGGGAAGCAGAGTCTGTGGGTGTTTCTGTGGCAGGGGTGGGGTGGAGGGTTAGAGATTATGTTATCTTCATGATAGAGTCATGTACATACAACAGGGAAACTGGTTCCTACCAACCAAGATTCCCATCTTAAGCCAGTCCCATTTGCCTGCATTTGGTCCAAGTTCCTCTGAACCTTTTCCAGCTATGTACCTGTCCAAGCAGCTTTTAAATGTCGTTCATGTAACTGACTCAAACACTTTCTCTGGCAGCTCGTTCCATGTACGGACAACCCTCTGGGTGAGAAAGTTGCCCCTCAGGTCACTATTAAATCTCTCCCCTCTCATCTTAAACCTGTGCTTTTTACTTTTAGACTATCTACCCTGGGGAAAAGCCTTGGCCGTCTCTCCTGTCTACGTCTCTTGTGATGTTATAGACTTCTATAAGGTCACTCAACAGTCTTAAAGACTCCAGTGACAACAAACCCATCCTGTCCAATCTCTCCTAGTAACCACAATCCTCCATTCCACCAATATCCTGGTGAGTCTCTTCTGCCCCTCTCTCATGCTACACTCCCTTCCTGTAATGGGGTGACCCAAACTGCACACAATACTCCAATTGTGGTCTAACCAGTGTGGCATAGGGCTCCAACATAATAACCCAACTCTTACACTCAGGGCCTCAAACTATGCAGGCAAGTCTTCCATACACCTTCTTCCCCTTCCTATCAGCAGTGTTATTCCCAAGGAATCAGAATCCAGTGTACTATCACTGAAATAGATTGTAAAGTGCGTTGTTTTGTGGCAGCAATACCGTGCAAGACATAAAGTTACTACAAGTTACAAGATAAGTAAATAGCACAAAGGACAAGTAGTGAGGCAGTGCTCATGGCCCGTTCAGGAGTCCTCGTGGCGCAGGGGAAGAAGCTGTTCCCAAAACATTGAATGTGCGTCTTCGAGCTCCTGTACTTCTTCCCTGATGGTAGTAATGAGAAGAGGGAATGTCCCGGAAAGTGAGAGTCCTTAATGATGGATGATTGAGGCACTGCCTTTCTGAAGATGTCTTCAATGGTGGGGGAGTGGGATTGTGCCTATGATGGAGCTGGTTGACTCTACAACCCTCTGCAGCCTCTTGCAATCCTGTACATCGGAGCCTCCGCACCAGACAGTGATGCTATCAGTCAGTTACTGCACATTGGCAGAAATTTGCAAGAGTCTTTGATGCCATACCAGATCTCCCCAGACTCTCAATGAAGGCTGACCTGCATCAATACAACACTGGGCTCAGGATGAGGAACCTGCTCATCCTGTTCACTGCTGACCCCACAATGAGGACTGGAGCACGTTCTCATGACTTCCCCTTCCTGAAGCCCACAATCCATTCCTTGGTCCTGCTGATGTTGAGTGCAAGAGTGTAGTTGCAATAACTCTCAACCAGCCAGTCTCCTCGTCACGATCTGAGATTCTGCCAACAACAGTAACATCATCAGAAAATCTATGGAGTGTCTGAGCTGAGCCTAGCTACACAGTCGTGTGTGTAGAGAGAGCAGAGTGGAGCACTGGGCTAAGCGCACATTCTTGAGGCACAGCTATGTTGATTGTCAGGAAGGAGGACCAAATATGAGCCCCTTATCTAAGGAATGATGTGCTGGCATTGGAAAGGATCCAGTGAATGTTCACGAGAATGATCCTGGGAATGAAACAGTTAATGTACGAGGAGCATTTGATGACTCTGGACCTTTATGAAGGGGCAATCTGACTGAAACCTATAGAGTATTGAAAGGCTAGGTAGAGTGGACTTTTATAGTGGAGAGGTCTAGGGTCAAAGGGCATAGACTCAAAATAGGAGGAGAGGAGGAATTTCTTTAGCCAGAGGCCACAGATGTTCATGGAGGCCAAATCATTGGATATACTTAAAGTGGATGTTGATAGATACTTGATTAGTCAAGGAGTCAAAGGTTATGGGGAGAAGGTGGCAGAATGAGTTTGAGAGGAATAATACATCAGGCAAACTGGAATGGTGAAGCAGCTCCACAGGCTAAACGTCTTAATTCTACTCTTATGTACATGAAATTTGTTTTGTGGCAGCAGGTCAAAGCAAAGAGAAAATAATTATCATAAATTGAAAATAAATAGTGTAAAACAAAATAATGATAGTTTTCATGGGTTCACAGACTAGAATTGAAGCCACCACTGGGCCATTTTTCACAATGATTTCATTATAAGATTGCAACTGTAATCTTGGAGCCAGTTAATTAGGTGAGTTTAATTGGAGTCACCACATTAATAGTAATTGGGGGACTTACGATCATTAGCAACACTTCAATGGTGTTTACGGGGGGACATCAAGACATTTAACTACTATTCCACCTCTGATTTTGAGGATCATCTTAATTTGTTTTATCAGTAATCCATTTCCAAGATTTATCTGTGATTTCAAGAGGTGATTAACGGTGATTTTCATGTGAATTAAATGCAATTAATTTAACTAAATATTTCAGTGGTGTTAACTCTAGTTGTCATAGGACAGAGCAGGTTATGGATGCAGATGGGGGCAGAGAAGTGGCAGATAGGAGTTTCATTCATCGGAGGAAGGTCAACAACTTTAAGTTCCTTGGTGTTATTATTTCAGAGAATCTGTCCTGGGCCTAGCACACAAGTGCCATTATGAAGAAAGCACTACAGCACCTCTACTTTCTTCAAAGTTTGCAAAGATTCAGATGACAACTGAAACTTTGACAAATGTCATTAGATGTGTGGTGGTGTAGCGGTGTGCTACAAACAGCGCTAAAATTACGACACGGAGTCGGTAACTGCAGTCGAAGGAAAAACTTTATTCGAAAACTTCAGCCTCACTTTTAAGCCTCTGTCAACCGGCCCCCCATGGCGAAGAGGCTCCAAAGCTCTGTGCTCGCAAACCCCCGTAGGCTATCTAATTGTGAGTCGGTCCGCATACGCTAGGAAATGAGCCGCCACATAACCCCCCCCCAGAACCGGCGATACACCCCCCAATGTCCACAGCCTGGGCCAGAACCTGCTTGGGAGGTCGGCCTCTGCGCCGAGGCGCCGGAAACTCGGCCGGTTGCGCCAGGTCCACATGGGCCGGCTTGAGGCGGTCCACCGTGAAAACCTCCTCCTTCCCCCCAACGTCCAGCACGAACGTGGACCCGTTGTTCCGGAGCACCGTAAACGGCCCCTCGTATGGCCGCTGCAGCGGTGGCCGATGCCCGCCCCTTCGTACAAACACAAACCTACAGTTCCGTAGGTCTTTGGGTACGCAGGTCGGGTGCCGCCCATGCTGTGAAGTGGGTATGGGGGCCAGGTTACCGAGCTTCTCGCGAAGTCTGCCCAGGACTGCAGCGGGTTCTTCCTCTCGCCCCCTCGGGGCTGGTAGGAACTCCCCGGGGACGGCCAGGGGCGCGCCGTATACCAACTCGGCCGACGAGGCGTGCAGGTCGTCCTTGGGCGCTGTGCGGATGCCGAGAAGGACCCAGGGAAGCTCGTCCGCCCAGTTGGCTCCTCGCAGGCGGGCCATGAGGGCCGACTTCAGGTGACGGTGGAAACGCTCCACTAGCCCGTTCGACTGTGGGTGGTAGGCAGTGGTGTGGTGCAGCTGAGTCCCCAAAAGGCTGGCCATAGCTGACCACAGGCTGGAGGTGAACTGGGCGCCTCTGTCGGAGGTAATGTGGGCTGGTACACCAAAGCGGGATATCCAGGTGGCGATCAGGGCTCGGGCGCAAGATTCGGAGGTGGTGTCGGTGAGCGGGACCGCCTCTGGCCATCTTGTGAACCGGTCCACGATAGTCAGGAGGTAACGCGCTCCGCGCGACACTGGCAGGGGGCCCACGATATCCACATGAATGTGGTCGAAACGCCGGTGGGCGGGATGGAACTGCTGCGGTGGGGCTTTGGTGTGCCGCTGAACCTTGGCCGTCTGGCAGTGCATGCACGTCCTGGCCCATTCACTGACCTGTTTGCGGAGTCCGTGCCAAACGAACCTGCTGGAAACCATCCGGACAGTTGTCCGGATGGAGGGATGCGCCAAGTTATGAATGGAGTCGAAAACACGTCGCCGCCAGGCTGCGGGGACGACCGGACGGGGCTGGTTGGTGGCGACGTCACAGAGTAGGGTCCTCTCACCTGGGCCCACGGGGAAGTCCTGGAGCTGCAAACCAGAGACTGCAGTCCTGTAACTCGGAATCTCCTCATCTACCTGCTGTGCCTCTGCCAGTGCCTCAAAGTCTACCCCTTGGGAAAGGGCATGAACGGTAGGGCGAGAGAGCGCATCCGCCACGACATTGTCCTTACCCGAGACGTGCCGGACATCCGTTGTGTATTCAGAGATGTAGGACAGGTGGCGTTGCTGGCGGGATGACCAGGGGTCGGATGCTTTCGTAAACGCAAAGGTAAGCGGTTTGTGGTCCGTGAACGCGGTGAAGGGCCGACCTTCTAGGAAGTACCTGAAATGCCGGATTGCCAGGTAGAGCGCCAACAGTTCCCGGTCAAAAGCACTGTACTTGAGCTCGGGTGGCCGCAGGTGTTTGCTGAAAAACGCCAGGGGTTGCCAGTGACCTGCGATGAGCTGCTCCAGCACCCCACCGACTGCCGTGTTTGATGCGTCCACTGTGAGGGCGGTAGGGGTGTCCATTCTGGGATGTACTAGCATTGCGGCGTCAGCCAAAGCTTCCTTCGTTTGAACGAAAGCGGCGGCGGACTCCTCGTCCCAGGTAATGTCCTTGCTCGGACCCGACATCAGGGCGAACAGGGGGCGCATGATCCGGGCAGCTGAAGGGAGGAAGCGGCGGTAGAAATTGACCATACCTACGAATTCCTGAAGGCCTTTGACCGTGGTGGGTCGGGGGAAGTGGCGGACCGCATCTACCTTAGCGGGCAGAGGGGTTGCCCCGTCTTTAGTAATCCTGTGGCCCAGGAAGTCAATGGTATCAAGTCCGAACTGGCATTTGGCAGGGTTGATTGTAAGACCGTACTCACTCAGTCGGGCGCAGAGTTGACGGAGGTGGGACAGATGCTCCTGACGACTGCCGCTGGCTATGAGGATGTCATCCAAATAGATGAACGCGAAGTCCAGGTCCCGTCCCACCGCGTCCATTAACCGCTGGAACGTCTGTGCGGCATTCTTCAGGCCGAACGGCATGCGGAGGAACTCGAAGAGGCCAAACGGGGTGATGAGAGCCGTCTTGGGGACGTCGTCAGGATGCATCGGGATTTGATGGTACCCTCGGACAAGGTCGACCTTGGAGAAGATCCGGGCGCCGTGCAGGTTTGCCGCAAAGTCCTGAATGTGCGGCACAGGGTAGCGGTCCGGTGTGGTAGCCTCGTTCAGCCTGCGGTAGTCGCCGCACGGTCTCCAGCCCCCCGTCGCTTTGGGCACCATGTGCAGGGGGGAAGCCCAGGGGCTGTCGGACCGCCGGATGATCCCCAATTCCTCCATTCTCTGGAACTCCTCCTTCGCCAGTCGGAGCTTGTCCGGGGGAAGCCGCCGAGCACGGGCATGGAGGGGTGGTCCCTGTGTCGGGATGTGGTGCTGTACGCCGTGCCTGGGCATGGCTGCTGTGAACTGCGGTGCCAGAACCGATGGGAACTCCGCCAGGACCCTGGTGAAGTCGTTGTCGGACAGCGTGATGGAGCCGAGGTGAGGGGCTGGCAACTGGGCCGCGCCCAGGGAGAACGTCTGAAAGGTCTCGGCGTGTACCAGTCTCTTCCTGGGCAGGTCAACCAGCAGGCTGTGAGCTCGCAAAAAATCCGCACCCAGAAGCGGTTGGGCTACGGCGGCCAGTGTGAAGTCCCACGTGAACTGGCTGGGGCCGAACTGTAGCTGCACCTGACGGGTGCCATAGGTCCTTACTGTGCTGCCATTCACGGCCCTCAGGGGGGGACCCGGTGCCCTGCTGCGAGTGTCGTAACTTGTCGGAGGTAAAACGCTGACCTCAGCCCCAGTATCGACCAAAAAGCGGCGTCCCGACCTGCTATCCCACACATACAGGAGGCTATCCCGATGGCCAGCCGCCGTAGCCATCAGCGGCGGCTGGCCCTGGCGTTTCCCGGGAACTTGCAGGGCGGGCGGCAACGGCGGGCTTCTGCGCCCCACCGCTGGTGGTAGAAGCACCAGTGGTCATTGGGCCGGGGGTTAGTGGGCTCTGCGGCCGGGCCTGGACTGGTTTGCTGCCGGGAGCGTGGCTGGGTGATCTGTGCGATGGACGCCCCGCTCACCTTTTTGGCGTTCCACAGCAAGTCCGCCCGGGCTGCCACCTTCCGGGGGTCACTGAAATCCGCGTCGGACAGCAGCAGGCGTATGTCCTCGGGCAGCTGCTCCAGGAATGCCTGCTCAAACATGAGGCCTGTGTGTCCCTCGGCCAGAGACAACATCTCGTTCATTAAAGCCGATGGAGGTCTGTCGCCCAAGCCATCCAGGTGCAGTAAACGGGCAGCCCGCTCGCGCCGTGAGAGTCCGAAAGTCCTGAGGAGCAGGGCTTTGAATTCCGTGTACTTGCCGTCTGCCGGGGGCGACTGTACGAACTCCGCGACCTGGGCAGCTGTGTCCTGGTCGAGGGAGCCCACCACGTAGTAGTAGCGGGTGTCTTCTGAGGTGATCCGGCGAACGTGGAATTGGGCTTCGGCTTGCTGGAACCATAGGTCCGGGCGCTGTGTCCAGAAACCCGGCAGTTTCAACGAAACCGCATGAACAGAGGCGGCGTCGGTCATTTCTGGTCCAAAAATCGTTTGGACCGTCGGGGTCACCAATTGTAGCGGTGTGCTACAAACAGCGCTAAAATTACGACACGGAGTCGGTAACTGCAGTCGAAGGAAAAACTTTATTCGAAAACTTCAGCCTCACTTTTAAGCCTCTGTCAACCGGCCCCCCATGGCGAAGAGGCTCCAAAGCTCTGTGCTCGCAAACCCCCGTAGGCTATCTAATTGTGAGTCGGTTCGCATACGCTAGGAAATGAGCCGCCACAGTGGAGAGTATATTGCATCACAGCCTGCTTTGGAAGTACTGGTGCCCCTGTACAGAAAAGTAGTGATATGACCAAGTCTATTGCAGTTTAAGTTCTCCCCCAACATTGAGCACATCTACATAGAGCACTGCCACAGGAAAGCAACATCCATCATCAGGGACCCGCACCACCCAGGTCATGTTCTTTTCTCACTGCTCCCATCAGGAAAGTGGTACAGGAGCATCTGAACCCACACCTCCAGGTTCAGGAACAAGTATTACCTCTACAACCATCAGGCTCTTCAACCAGAGGGAATAACTTCACCCAACTTTACTTGCCCATCACTGAACTGGTACAGAACCTATGGACTCGCCTTCAAGGAATCTTTGTCTCATGTTCTCAATATTTATTGCTTATTTATTTATTATTATGATTTCTTATACAACTTCAAAATGTCACATCTCCTGTATTCAATATTTTGATTTACAAAGAACAATGTGCCAAAAGCTTTCTTTACAGTCCTGTCAACCTGTGACACCACTTTCAAAGAATTATGCACCTGTATTCCTAGATCCCTTGGTTCTACCACACTCCTCATGCCCTATCGTTCACAGTGACCTGGTTCGTCCTAGCAAAGTGCAAAACCTTGCACCTGTCTGCATTGAATTCCATCTGCCATTTTTCCAGCTGGTCCAGATCCTGCTGCAAGCTCTGATGGTCTTCCTTGCTGTCCACTACATCCCCAATCTTGGTGTCATCTGCAAATTTGCTAATCCAGTTAACCCTATTGTCATCCAAATCATTGATATAGATGACAAACAACAACTGCTCCAGTACCAATCCCTGTGGCACTCCTCCACGCACAGGCTTCCAGTCAGAGAGGCAACCATCACTCTCAAACAAGAAAATCTGCAGATGCTGGAAATCCAAGCAACACACACAAAATGCTGGAGGAACTCAGCAGGCCAGGCAGCATCTACGGAAAAGAGTACAGTCGATGTTTCAGGCTGAAACCGTTCAGTAGGTCTGGAGAAAAAAATATTTTAAAGATAGGGCAGGGGAAAAACAAGGTGATGGGTAAAATGGGGGGGGGAGTGGTGAAGTAAAGATCTGGGAAGTTGATTGGTGAAAGTCTAGAGAAGAGGGAATATAATGGGAGGAAACAAAAAGCCGTAGAAGAAAGAAAAGTGGGGAGGAGCACCAGAGGGAGGCAATAGACAGGCAAGGAAATAAGGTGAGAGGGGGAAAAGGGGATGGGAATGGTGAAGGAGAAGGGAGTGGCATTATCAGAAGTTCAAGAAATTGATGTTTATGCCATCACGTTGGAAGCTACCAAGATGGAATACAAGGTGTTATTCCTCCAATCTGAGTGTGGGCTCCTCACAGCAGTACAGGAAGCCATGGAATGGGAATAGGAAGTGGATTTAAAGTGGGTGGCCACTGGGAGAACCCGCTTCTTCTGGTGGACGGAGTGTAGGTGCTCAGTGAAGCTGTCTGCAATCTGTGTCGGGTCTCACTGGGAGCACCGGACAGAGTGTATGATCCCGACAGACTCACAGACGAAGTGTCGCCTCACCTGTAAGGACTGTTGGGGGCACAGAATGGTAGTGAGGGAGGTGGTGTATGGTCGAGTGTAGCACTTGCAAGGATAAGTGCCAGGAGAGAGACGAATGGACAAGGGAGTCACATAGAAAGCAGAAAGTGGGGGGGGGGGGGTGGGGGGGAAGGAAAGATGTGCTTGATGGTGGGATCCCACTGGAGATGGTAGAAGTTATGGAACATTATGTGCTGGATGCCGAGGCTGTGCAACAGTAGCTGAGGACAAGAGGCAAGGATTAGTAGGGTGGTGGGAGGATGGGGTGAGGACAGACATGCATGAAATGTAGTTGAGGGCGGTATTGATGATGGAGGAAGGGAAGACCCTTTCTTTGAAAAAGGAGGACATCTCCTTCGTTCTAGAATGAAAAGCCTCATCCTGAGAGCAGATGCAGTGGAGACGGAGGAAGGGAGAAGGGGTTGCGATTTTACAAGCAACAGGGTGGGAAGAGGTATAGTCCAAGTGAGAGTCCATGGGTTTATAATAGACATCAGTAGAAACAAAGAGATCGAAAAGGGGAGGGAGGTGTTGGAAATGCACCAGGTGAATTTGAGGGCAGAGAGCAAATGGAGGCAAAGTTGATGATGTTAACGATGTGGGTGCAGGAATTAGCACCAATGCAGTTGTCGATGTAGCATAGGAAAAGTGGGGGATGGACACTGGTGTAGGTTTGGAACACAGATTGTTCCATGTAGCTGACAAAAAGGCAGGTATAGCTGGGACCTGCAGATCTATGCAAGTGCCTTTTGTTTGAAGGAAGTGGGAGGAGCCAAAGGAGAAATTATTAGGAGCGAGGACATGTTCTGCTAGATGAAGGAGAGTGGTGGTGGAGGGGAAATGGTTGGGTCTGGTGTCCAAAAAGAAATGGAGAATTTTGAGGTCTTCCTGGTGGGGAATGGAGGTGTCCAGGGACTGGACATCAATAGTGAAAAAAAAGATGATGGGGGCCAGGGCTTTTGAAATCATTGAAAAGATCCAATGTGTGAAGTGTCACAGATATAGGTCGGAAGGGACTGAACTAGGGAGGGATACAACAGAACTGAGGGATGCAGATATGAGTTCAGTGGGGCAGGAACAAGCTGGATAGGGTCCATGAAGTTTTTGCTGCTTTGCCTCACTTTTATAGACTCTGTGTCCGTCTCCTGAAAAATGGTGGAAAAAATTAAACTAAGATCTCCCCCATATCTTTTGGTTCTACGCACTGATTACATTTCTGATCTTCCAGAGGACCAATTTTGTCCCTTGCAATCCTGACGTATCTAGAGAATCCATTACGATTCTCCTTCACCTTTACTGCTAGGGCAACCTAATGCCTTCTTTTAACCCTCCTGATTTCTTTCTCTTGCATTTCTTATACTTCACAAGCATCTCATTTGTTCCCACTTGCTATGCACCTCCATTTTTTGTCAATATCTCTTGAAAATCAGGGTTCCCTACACCTGTTATCTTTACCTTTTATTCTGACGGATGCATACATGCTTTGGACTCTCAAAATTGGACTTCCTGAAGGTCTCCCACTTACCAAATAAATCTTTGCCAGAATACAGCCTGTCCCAGGCCACACTTACCAGATCCCTTCTGATACCATCAAAATTGGCCTTTCTCCAATTTAGAATCTCCATCCACGGACCAGACCCATCATTTTGCATAATTACTTTGAAACTAGTGGCATTGTGATCAGTAGATGCACAAACTTCTGACACCAGCCTGTCTCATTCCCCAAAAGCAGATAAAGTATCGTGCATTTTTGCATTGGGACTTCTAAGGACTGATTAGGGAAACTTTCCTGAACACGTTTGACAAACTCTATCTCATCTAATCCTTTTACAGGACGGGTATCCCAGTCAATGTGTGGAAAGTTAAAATTACAACCTTAATATAACAACCTTACGTCTCTTGCAACAGTCCACAATCTCTCCACAAATTTGTACCTCCAAATCCCTAGGACTGTCGGGTGGTCTGTAATATTGCCCAATTAACGTGATCAAGTCAAGTCAAGTCAACTTTTATAACTCAGTTTCACCCAAAATGCTTCACTAGACGTCTGTCCTGGCTCTGCACTGCCATGACATTTTCCCTGAACAGCATTGCCACCCACTCCTCCTTTACTGCCTCCCGCTCTAAGTCTAAAAGAAAGGAACCCTGGAATATTGAACTGACGGTCCTGCAACAGTCTCACTCATGGCTACCATATATAATTCCAGGCGTTGATCAATGCCCTGAGCTCACTTCCTACAATACTTCTTGCCTTGAAATATTTGCAGCTCAGAACATCAGTCGCACCATGAACAATCTGTTGATTCCTGACTTTATCTAAGGTCTTGACCACGTCTCCACAACATTTCCACTATCTGCTCTGGCACCCTGATTCCCATCCTCCTGTAACACCAGTTCAACTACCCCCTTCCCCCCCCCCATGGATAGAGGGGGAAGTCAGATCCCAGAGCTGAGCAGGGAGGTGCTTAACGAAACAACGTGTGGGCACAACTGGGGAGCAAGGAGAGACAGAAGTTCCCATGGAGTCGGAGAATTCAATGCTTACCTCAAGGTGCTCTGCGGGAAGATGAGATGTTCCTCTTGCTGTCCGAGACATTGGTGAGAGTATTGTGTGCAGGTTTCATCACCCGGCTACAAGAAGGACGTCATTAAGCTGGAGAGGGTACAGGAAAGATTCACGAGGATGTCACCTGGACTGGAGGGTTCAAGTTACAAGGAGAGACTGGACAGGCTGGGACTGGTTTCCCTGGAGCAGAGGAGGCTGAGGGGTGACCTTCCAGATTATAAAACCAAGAGGGCTGTTGATAAGGTGCAAGGTCACAGTCTTTTCCCTGGCAGGGGCGGGAGTCTAAAACTAGAAGGCACAGCTTTAAGGAGAGAGGGAAAATGGCATATTTCTGTTAACTCTGTTATCTAGAATTACAATCAGGGACTGAAAAGTCCGACAAGACTCCAATTATCCCGTTTCCCTATTTCCCATTCCTTTTAAAACCCAGTCTTCTGCTCCCTTTAAACTCATCTGGACCCCATTTCCAGCTCCCTTAAAACCCAGCAGGTTCACTGGGAATGATCATTTAACTGCGTAATGTAAAAATAAATTTTAATGGTGTTTTCTCATTCGTGCCCCCATATTCCAGTCCATCAACTCTCAGAGTGCTGGATTAGTGGAATTTTCCGATAGACCCTCTATCATCCGACCCTGGTTAAATTCAATGGGGCACACTGTGCTATCTCCAGTTGCAACCCAATTAAAATCTTGACAACATTCCCAATTGAAATCAGTTCAAAAAATATTTGGAATTAAAATCACCTTTCTATACATACAATTGAAATCAGATAAACTTAAATAAATTTGTTCTTTAACGCAAATCTAAGGTTATCCTGTGAAGGATATAGGTCTGAGTACATAGCTAAAGTGCAAATTATACTTACTGCGATCTCTCTAATTATGTGTTGTAATAACAATGATTATAATCACATCTGCTTCTTGAAGTTGAAATCACCTACATAACTAATTAAACTCATGTTAATCACATTTGATAACAAGAGATAAGTGTAATTACAATCACTGATTAAAGTCACAGTGCTGACTTCAATGAAAATCACTGGTCCAGATTCGATCGTGACATGAGTGAGAGAGAGATAGAGAGTCCCATCCCTTTCCAGTGACAGAGTATTAGACAGAGAGTGATCTATAGTTCTCCCTGGAGGCTCCAGACCCCTCCCACATTGCAAAATGGCAGCATGCGGTTATGGGTGGGTTAATCAGCAGCTTTGAACACCACCCACCCAACCCCTCCCCGCCACATGCTGTATTGATGAAGGATAGTATCTGGGGATAAGATGGAGGCAAGTGGCAAAGGGAATTTGGAAGGGGAGAAGGGGATGAGGAGATTTCTATGCTGGGGTGGGTCAGTATGCACTTGATGAGCTGAATAATGTTTTTTTTTGCAATTGTTGTATTTGCAATTTAGGAGTTGCCATCAAAATTAATCTTAGAAAGCTCCAGTAGCTTTCACCTGTGCTATCACCTACTGGGGGATAGACCGCTGACAGTATTCCTCTGTCCTGGGCCAGTCTTTCAAGTTGTCTCCAAGAAGGGTAGCCCGTCTTATTGGTGTATTATCCCCTCCCCCTCAGGAATGAGGTACTTGTAGCTTCTTTTAGTGTTTTTGTAGCTTGGGGCTTTTAACAGATGGGGTTGCTAGCCCCATGCCCAACCCTCCTCCTTGGGAGGCTTCTCCTTGACAGGCTTGGGACTGTCCATGGCAGAGTTATTAATGACAGATGTCAATTAAAATCACCCAGTCATGAATCCAATTGGAATGATCCCCAGATTGATCCGGTCAAAATCAACCAATGATAATTCAGTGACAACTAGAGTGCCTCCAATTCAAAACTCTTAGTGATGACCAACAGAAATTACCCTAAAAGTCCAATTCAAGCCACACCGTGGTAATTAAATTCACCCAGAGATTTTTCTGACTGACAACCAATTGATATCTCCCAGTGATGACATTAATTCCGATCAGCATCACAACACAAATCAAAAGCACCCAGTGACAATTCAAAACAGGATCACCCAGTAACGCAACAGATTCTGCAGATGCTGGAAATCTGGGGCAACACATATGCACAAAGAACTGGTGTTGGAACTGAACAGTCAACTTGTTGTGCCAAGACCCGATTAAAATCAGCCAGTGTTAGGAGGCCCTCTGTTGGTCAAGGTCGACCATGGATGTTGCGTCATGGTTGTCTACACAATATACCAGTCAGTACACAAGCCAGGGAAGTGTGATATGGACAGCAAGCTGTTACCTATGCAGCGGGCTCCCCTCTCCACGCAGTTGATGAATCCAATGGAACGGCAGAGGCTGATACAGTTTGGCACCAATGGCATCTCAGGAGTTGCCAGACAGCCCTTGGCCCCACTAATCCATACTGACTTGTCATGCTATCTAAATTAATCCCATTTGGCCCATATCACTCTAATCCTTTCCTATCTATGTACAGTCCAATTACTTCAAAACCCCTCAATTGTAATTGCCTCTAACATTTCCTTTGGCAACTCATTCCATAACCCACCACCCTCTGGGTGAAAATCTTATCTCTCAGGTCTCCTCTCAATCTTCCTCCTCTCGCCTTAAACCTGTGCCCTTTAGATCATCACCGGGGAAAAGACTGTGACCTTATCAACAGCCCTTATGGCTTTATAAACTTCTATAAGGTCACCCCTCAGCCTCCTTCACTCTTGGAAAAACAGTCCCAGCCCGTCCAGTCTCTCCTTATAACTCGAACCCTCCAGTCCAGGTGATGTCCTCGTGAATCTTTCCTGTACCCTCTCCAGCTTAATGATGTCCTTCTTGTAGCCGGGTGATGAAACCTGCACACAATACTCTCACCAATGTCTCGGACAGCAAGAGGAACATCTCATCTTCCTGCAGAGCACCTTGAGGTAAGCGTTGAATTCTCCCACTCCATGGGAACTTCTGTCTCTCCTTGCAACCCAATTGTGCCCTCATTCCCCACCTCATGCCCCCACCCCACGCATTGTTTCATTAAACTCAGTTCTGGGTTCTGCCCCACCCTTTGTCTGTGGAGGGAAGGGGGGCTTCATCTTTCTCTGCAATCCTCTGGACCAGGAACTGTAACCCCACCCTCCCTGCACACGTCGCAGGGTCCCGGACACCAGACGGTTAACGGGATCATATCCCTGCATGTGCAGTGGATTGGCTGGGTCCTTCCACTGTTTTCAGAACATAGAACAGTCCACAGAACAGTACAGCGCAGGAACAGGCCCTTCAGCCCATTATATCTGTGCCAAACACAATGCCAAGTTCAACTAAATCCCTTCTGCCTGAACATGATCCATATCCCTCCATTCCTGCACATCCCTGTGTCTGTCTAACAGTCTCTCAAACACCTCGATCATATCTGCCTCCGCCACCAACCCATTCCAGGCACCCATCACTCTCAGAGGAAAAATCCACGCAATCTAATATTAGACATTTTCACCCTGGGCAAAGATACCAGCTGTCTACTCTTCTACGCCTCGCAGAACCTTATAAACTTCCACCAGGTCTCCCCACAGCCTTGGCCGCTTCGGGGAAACAACCCACGTACGTCTCCTTCTAATGGCTCATGCTGTAATTCAGGCAGCATCCTGGAAAACCCCTTCTGCACCCTGTCCAAAGCCTCCACACCCTTCCTGTAACCTGACTACCGGAACTGCACACAGTACTCCAAGTGTGGCCTAACCAGACTTTTAAACAGCTGTACTTTGCTCCTTGACTTCAGAAGGGAACCAGGGAAAAGAGGCGAGCTGAGGCGATTGGGGATTCTTTAGTTCAGGGTACGGAAAGGAGGCTCTGTGGATGAGAATGAGATTCCCGGATGGTATGTTGCCTCCTGGGTGCCTGAGCCTGGGACTTCTCGGAATGAGCTCTCAGCATTCTTAAACGGGAGGGGGAAACAGCCAGACATTGTGGACTATGTAGGTACCACATGCATACAGCAGGCAGGAAAAGTGACGAGGTTCTGCAAAAGGAGTTCAGGGAGTTAGGTGCTAAGTGAAAAGGATAGGACCTCCGGGGTTGTGATCTCAGGATTGCTACCCTTGCCATGTGCAAGTGAGGCCAGAAATGGGAAGATTATACAGTTTAACTCGTGGCTAGGAGTTGGTGTAAGAGGGAGCTGAAGATTTTTGGATCATTGTGCTCTCTTCCAGGGAAGTTGGGACCCATACAGAGGGACAGTTTGCACCTGAACTAGAAGGGGACTAATATCCTAGTGGGAAGGTTTACAGGGAGCAGGTTCAGGAGTCTGAAGACCAAGACTCAACATTTTAGGAACAGCCTCTTCTCTTCCACCTTCAGGTTTCTGAACAGCCCATGAACGTTACCTCGCAGTTCCTCTTTCCATTACTTATTTCCAAAAGCAAGTTGATGGTAAATTTTTATGTCTTGCAGTGTAGTGTAGCCATAAAAGAAAATTCCACAAGATAAAGCTGATTCTGATATCTCCATTTGAAATTACCCTGAGATACAAACAGCACAGCAACCAATTAAACTGGTAGCAACAATTAAAGTCTGACTGACAGAGTCTCCGAAAACCGTTGTGACAACTCAAGTTCTGCTATCTCCAACTAAAATCTGTTTTAAAATCTTTACAATTAAACTCTCCAGAATATATCTAGTTAAAGCTCTGAGTAAACTCTAATTAAAGTCACTCTCAGATACCACGAACTAAAATCACCCAGATCCCTCTGATTAGAACATAGAACCGTACAGCACAGGAACAGACCCTTCAGCCCACAGTGTTGTGCTGGTCCAATTAAACTAGTAATCAAATGGGCAGCCTACCTAATCCCCTCTACCCCTATCACTATTCCAGTCAACGCATTCAGGAATCCATCACTCTCTCTACTTCAATGCATGCCCTCTGGTATCAGACATTTCAAAATTGGGGAAGGAGGTACTGGTTACCTGCTTTATCTGTGCACCTCATGATGTTTTAAATCTGTTTCAGATTTCCCTTCAGCCTCTGCCTTTCCAGAGAAGACAACCCAAGTTGGTCCAGCTCCTTTTCAATTATTCCTTTAGAACTACAGTGTTTTCATTTCCTTCGGCGCCAGTGTCATTCTTTGTAATGAACTGTTGTATCGGCTTTGATGAAGACAGACACAATTTTTTTGTTCAATTTCTCTGCCTTTTCCACATACGCCAGTACAACTTCACCTGTCAGTCATGCAAGGGACCCATGTTAGCCTTTGAA
Source organism: Hypanus sabinus (assembly GCF_030144855.1). Taxonomy (NCBI): domain Eukaryota; kingdom Metazoa; phylum Chordata; class Chondrichthyes; order Myliobatiformes; family Dasyatidae; genus Hypanus; species Hypanus sabinus. Next base: position 41,341,234 of record NC_082706.1, on the reverse strand, counting down.
AACCTCTTGCCTTTTCTACACAAATTCCTTGTTGTCACATTTCCAGCTGGGGAACTTCCTGCTCTCCTAAATGATGTTATGGAATATTTAGCACAGTCCAAAATGTTACCGGGTCATAAGACATCGTATCGGAATTAGTGTATTCACCCATTGATACTGCTCCACCAATTTTGTTATCAACCCCACTCTCCTCTGCCTTCTCCTTGCAACCTTTTATGCCCTGACTAATCAAGGATCACTGAACCTCCACTTTAAATATATCCAATGACATGGCCTCCACAGCCGCCTGTGGCAATGAATTCCACAGATTTACTACCCTCTGGCTAAAGAAAATCCACCTCGTCTCTGTTCTAAAGGAACATCCTTTTATTCTGAGGCTGTATCCTCCAGTCTGAGACTCTCCCACCATTGGAACCCAAAATACACAGTAGTACATAGAGACCTAGACTCCCCCACTGTAGGAAACATCTCCATCTTACAATATTTGCTAGGTTTCATTTCTTCTAAACTCCAATGAGTACAGGCCCAGAGCCACCAAGTGCTCTTCATACCCAGGATCATTCTTGTGAATCTCCTCTGGACCCTCTCCAACGTTGCATATCCTCTCTTAGAGAAGGGACCCAAAACTGCTCATAGTTCTCACAGTGCTGTATAAAGTCTCACGAAGGGACCTCGGGCCAGCTGTGTTTGACCTCCCCCCTCAACCCCCTTTGGCAGCCTTATCACTGGACCAAAAACAATGTGCAACTTCTCTCAATGGACACAAAGTGCATTTGCTGTTCCCCAAGAGGAGTTAGTACATGCACTCCACATCCACCACATCACCTCAACCGCATCTATATGCATTAGAGTACAGGTAGGCAGCTGCAGCTGAGGGTGTACCTCTGTTCAGTTCTGGTCACCCTGGAACAGGAAGGGTGTGGAGGCTTTGGGGAGGGTACAGGAGCGGTTCACCAAGATGCTGCCTTTTCCAGTCCCTCATCTGCAAGGCACCGGGCAGGAGGGTGGTTGGACACTCCCCATTTGCCTGGGTATGTACAGCTCCGACAACTCTCAAGAAGCTTGACCCTGTCCAGATCGGTTCAGAACAGCCTGCTCAATCAGCATCCTGCCCAAACTCTCCGAAACGCTCCCTTCCTCCGCCACCCGCGATTTTCCCCACATCCTACCCCCACTGAAAATCAGTTTTCTTTCACTACCCAACAAACCCACTCAACAGATCTGTGATGGCACATTCCTCACACGGACTGGGGTGCTACAGGGGCTCTCAATAACCCCCCCCCCCATAACTTCTTGAAGGGGCAGTGCAGAAGCAGTCATCAATGCTGTAGTACACGCATGTGTATATATAAACACATGTATATACAACATATCTATACACATACAGATATATATATATATACTCACACACTCAAGTATGTAAACACATGTGTACATAAAGTAAAAATACACACACAGAAGTAAAATTACACAAACACGCATATATAAACACACACAAGTATATATTTACGTAGAGATACAGTTGTATATATAGAAACATACATGTGTATATATAGACAAACACATTAACGCATGTTTTCACATATATATATATATACATTCACATATACAAACATTTGTATATAAATACACACTTATATACACATCCATATAAGCATGCATATATATTTATACATACTCACATGTATATATGCAGACACATATACCTGTACGTACATATATATATATATATATATATATATATAGATACTTACATGTATACAGACAAAATAACACACCTATTCAGACATGTGTATATATAAATGCAGATATACACACATGAACATTTACACACACAAACACATATGTACAGATACACCTACTCATGTTTGTGTGTATATAAAAATACCTATATAAGGACAGAAATAAATATACACACCTACTCAAACATACACACATGTATATATGCACAATACACAAACACAAACACGTTTATAGACAAATATACATATGTGTACACATGTCTATTTATATCTATCTCTCTCATATATAACCATATAACAATTACAGCATGGAAACAGGCTATCTCAGCCCTTCTAGTCCATGCTGAATGCTTACTCTCACCTAGTCCCACTGGCCCGCACTCAGCCCATAACCCTCCATTCCTTTCCTGTCCATATGCCCATCCAATTTTACTTTAAATGTCAATACCGAACCTGCCTCTACCACTGCTACTGGAAGCTCATTTCACACAGCTACCACTCTCTGAGTAAAGAAATTCCTCGTCATGTTACCCTTAAACTTTTGCCCCCTAACTCTCAACTCATCTCCTCTTGTTGAATCTCCCCTACTCTCAATGGAAAAAGCCTATCCATGTCAACTCTATCTATCCCCCTCATAATTTTAAATACATCTATCAAGTCCCCCCTCAACCTTCTACGCTTCAAAGAATAAAGACCTAACTTGTTCAACCTTACCCTGTAACTTAGGTGCTGAAACCCAGGTAACATTCTGGTAAATCTTCTCTGTACTCTCTCTATTTTGTTGATATCTTTCCTCTAATTCGGTGACCAGAACTGTACACAATACTCCAAATTTGGCCTCACCAATGCCTTGTACAATTTTAACATTACATCCCAACTCCTATACTCAATGGTCTGATTTATAAAGGTCAGCATACCCACAGCTTTCTTCACCACCCTATCCACATGAGATTCCACTTTCAGGGAACTACGCACCATTATTCTTAGATCACTCTGTTCTACTGCATTCTTCAATGCCCTACCATTTACCATTTATGTCCTATATGTATATGTATGTGTATATACACAGACACACACAATAAACCTATAGACATCTATATATACACACTCATATATAGAGACCCATCAATACACACACATATATATAAACACATACATATATAGACACATGCATATGAACAAACATATATCCTGTATATACTCAAAAGTGCACACATGCACACACATGTATATAAGGCCATGTGTATATATACACATGCGTACACACATACCAGTTTATATATGTATTTATAGGTGTATTTATACCCTTGCAAATATTCACACAAGTACGCACACATATATAAGTAGACAAGTACACACAAACATGTGAATGTACACACATATGTACACACACGTATATAGACAAACACATACACACACATACAGGTGTATATATAGAGGTGTATTTATACACGTGTATATAAACTCACATGCACACACACACATACATGTATACAAACACCTCTACACACACGTCTACAAATGCATGTATATACACACATACAAATGTGTACATAGATGTACACATGAGTACACGTACACTATCAGGCGTCTGCACAGTCACGTGCATACACGCGCACTCACGTGTATACACACACTCGCAGATGTCAGCATACTCACGTGTATACATACACACTCGGAGATGTCTGCACGCCCACATGTATACACACTCTCACATGTATATACAATCACACATACACACACTCACACATGTCTATCTCAGAATCAGGTTTATTACCAATGGCATGTTATGCAAATTTTTTAACTTAGCAGCAGCGGTTTAAAGTAATACATAATCCAGCAGCGAGGAAATAATAAACAAGTCAATTATGCATATTGAATAGATTAAAACATACATTGTAAATTAAAAGAAAGTGAGGTACTGTCCAAAGCTTCAATATCCATTTAGGAATCGGATGGCAGGGGGGAAGAAGCTGACCCTGAATTAATGAATCAGGCTTCTGTACCTCCTACAATAGACAATAGACAGTAGGTGCAGGAGTAGGCCATTCAGCCCTTCTAGCCGGCACCGCCATTCACTGTGATCGTGGCTGATCATACACAATCAGTACCCCGTTCCTGCCCTCTCCCCATATCCCTTGACCCCACTATCTATACGAGCTCTATCTAACTCTCTCTTGAATGCATCCAGAGACTTGGCCTCCACTGCCATCTGGGGCAGAGCATTCCACATATCCACCACTCGCTGGGTGAAAAAGTTTTTCCGCATCTCTGTTCTAAATGGCCTACCCCTTATTCTTAAACTGTGACCTCTAGTTCTGGACTCACCCATCTGCGGGAACATGCTTCCTGCCTCCAGTGTGTCCAATCCCTTAATAATCTTATATGTTTCAATCACATCCCCTCTCATCCTTCTAAATTCCAGTGTATACAAGCCCAGTCGCTCCAATCTTTCAACATATGACAGTCCCGCCATTCCGGGAATTAACCTTGTGAGCCTACGCTGCACTCCCTCAATAGCAAGGATGTCCTTCCTCAAATTTGGAGACCAAAACTGCACACAATACTCCAGGTGTGGTCTCACCAGGGCCCCGTACAGCTGCAGAAGGACCTCTTTAATCCTATACTCAATTCCTCTTGTTATAAAAGCCAGCATGCCATTAGCTTTCTTCATTACCTGCTGTACCTGCATGCTTGCTTTCATTGACTGATGTACACCTAGATCTCGTTGTACTTCCCCTTTTCCTAACTTGACTCCATTTAGATAGTAATCTGCCTTCCTGTTTTTGCCACCAAAGTGGATAACCTCACATTTATCCACATTAAACTGCATCTGCCATACATTTGCCCACTCACTCAACCTGTCCAAGTCACCCTGCATTCTTATAACATCCTCCTGACATTTCACACTGCCACCCAGCTTTGTGTCATCAGCAAATTTGCTAATGTTACTTTTAATCCCTTCATCTAAATCATTAATGTATATTGTAAACAGCTGTGGTCCCAGCACCGAACCTTGCAGTACCCCACTGGTCACAGCCTACCATTCTGAAAGGGACCTGTTAATCACTACTCTGTTTCCTGTCAGCCAACCAATTCTCAACCCATGTCAGTACTCTGGCCCCCAATATCATGTGCCCTAATTTTGCCCACTAATCTCCTATGTGGGACTTTATCAAAAGCTTTCTGGAAGTCCAGGTACACTACATCCACTGGCTCTCCCTTGTCCATTTTCATAGTTACATCCTCAAAAAACTCCAGAAGATTAGTCAAGCATGGTTTTCCCTTCATAAATCCATGCTGACTCGGACTGATCCTTCTACTGCTATCCAAATGTGTTGTAATTTCCTCTTTTATAATTGACTCCAGCATCTTTCCCACCACTGACATCAGTCAAAACCGGTCTATAATTCCCTGTTTTTTCTCTCCCTCCTTTCTTGAAAAGTGGGACAACATTAGCCACCCTCCAGTCAGCAGGAACTGTTCCTGAATCTATAGGACATTGGAAAATGATTACCAATGCGTCCGTGATTTCTACAGCCACCTCTTTAAGTACCCTGGGATGCAGACCATCAGGTCCCGGGGACTTATCAGCCTTCAGACTCAACAGTCTATCCAACACCGTTTCTTGCCTAATATAAATTTCCTTCAGTTCGTCCTTTACCCTAGTTCCTTTGGCCACTATTACATCTGGGAGATTGTTTGTGTCTTCCCTAGTGAAGACAGAGCCAAAGTAGCTGTTGAACTCATCTGCCATTTCCTTGTTCCCCATAATAAATTCACCCGTTTCTGTCTTCAATGGCCCAATTTTGGTCTTAACTATTTTTTTAACTACCTGATGGCAACAGTGAGAAAAAGGCATGCCCTGAGTGCTGGAGGTCCCCAACAATGGGTGCTGCCCTTCTGAGTCACTGCTCCCCAAAGATGTCCCAAGTACCCTGCAGGCTAGTGTCCAAGATGAAGCCGACTAGGTCGTGAGCAGTAGCCCCCCAATACCAGACAGTGATACAGCCTGTCAGAACGCTCTCCATGGTAAAACTACATAAGTTTTTGAGTGTATTTGTTGACATGCCAAATCTCTTCAAACCCTGAATGAAATATAGCCACTGTCTTGCCTTCTTTATAACTACAATGATATGTTGGGACCAGGTTAGATCCTCAGAGATCTTGACACCCAGCAACCTGAAGCTGCTCACTCTTTCTACTTCTGATCCCTCTATTGGTATACACACACATGTATATACACAAATGTATATATGCACACATATATCTGTGCACACATGTACACATGTATAAATACACACATACTACACTTACACACAGTATACACACATTCACACATGTATCTACACAAATGTACACATGTATATTTACACGTGTATATATGCACACACACTTACACATGTAAATGCACACACACGTGTATATATGTACAAACATGTGTATATACAAACAGGCATATGTATATATACACATACACACATGTATATATGCACACATGCATACACAAAAATGCAAATACAAACACATACATATATACACACATCAGCATACACATGCGTACACACACGTATCCATGTAGTATTTATACACATGTATACATACACACACAAATACAGATAAACACAAGTATATGTGCACACACAAATGTGTGTATATGAGTGTGTGTATACACATTTGTGTATACATGCATGTATATATACATATGTGAGTATATGTCTGTACTTGTCTGTGTGTATACGTGTATGTGTTTGTGTGTATATGTGTATCGACGGGTCTGTGGGTATATATTAGATTGTGTGTGCACATATTTGAATATACACGCACTTATCCATTTATATTTACACTCATACATATACACACAAATGTATATATAAACACATTCACACAAGTATACACACACATATGTATATAAAACAAATAAACACGTATACACAGTCACATGTATAAATACATACACATTCCCACGTATATATACACACGTGAACAATCATATGTGCGCACACATATGCATATGTATATATGCAATGATGGGGTTATATACAAACACGTATATACTCAGACGTTTACAAATATATATATATACACAGACACGTCAATGCACACACTCACACACATATAAACACAAATGTATTCACACACCCACACATATACAGACACATGTATAAATACACATGCATATATAAACATGTACACATACACCGATATATACATACAGACATGTATATATAAACACATGCATATATACACACGCACATATATATACACATGTACATACACACGCAGGCAGAATCAGAATCAGGTTTATTATCACCGGCATGTGACATGAAATTTGTTAACTTAGCAGCAGCAGTTTAATGCAATGCATAATCTAGCAGAGAGAGGAAACAACAATAATAAATAAAACATAATAAAGTAAATCAATTATGTATATTGAATTTTTTTTAATGTGCAAAAACAGAAATGCTGTATATTTTAAAAAGTGAGGTAGTGTCCAAAGCTTCAATGTCCTTTTGGGAATCAGAAGGTAGAGGGGGAGAAGCTGTGAGTCACTGAGTGTGTGCCTTCAGGCTTCTGTATCTCCTACCTGATGGTGAGAAAAGGGCATGCCCTGAGTGCTGGAAGTCTTCAATAATGGACGCTCCCTTTCTAAGACACTGCTTCTCAAAGATGTTCTGGGTACTTTGTGGGCTAGTGCCGAAGATGGAGCTGACTAGATTTACAACCTTCTGCAGCTTCATTCGGTCCTGTGTAGCCCTTCCATACCAGACAGTGATGCAGCCTGTCAAAATGTTCTCCATGGTACATCTATACAAGTTTTTGAGAATTTGTTGGCATGCCAAATCTCTTCAAACTCCTAATAAAGTATAGCTGCTGTCTTGCCTTCTTTATGATTACATCAATATGTTGGGACCAGATTAGATCCTTGCATATCTACAGTGTATATATGTGTATGTATAGTGTATATATGCATACAGTGTGTGCCTGCATGTGCATGTATGTGAGTGTATGCACATGTGCACACATGCGTATGTGCGTGCGCATGTGTGCAGTTATTTGTGTGTATGTGTATCTTTGTGTTTGTGCATGTACGTGTGTGTAATGTATGTAAGTGTACCCTAATGTACTCTGTCACACAATTCTTGATGCCCAGAAACTTGAAGTTGCTCTCTCCACTTCTGTTCCCTCTATGAGGATTGTTCTGTATTCCTTCGTCTTACCCTTCCTGAAGTCCACACTCAGCCCTTTCATCTTACTGCCACTGAGTGCCAGGTCGTTGCTGCGGCACCATTCCACTAGTTGGCATATTTCACTCCTGTACACACTCGTCACCATCTGAGATTCTACCAACAATGGTTGTATCATCAGCAAAATTGTAGATCTACTTCTAGCCACAGAGTCATATATACACACAGATATATATATATTTATATATAGAAAGAGAGAGAGACACACACACACATATATTTACACCAATACATACATACACACACATATACACAGATGCATTTACAGAAACATATATACATACAGATACACATATGCACACACACATACCTGTACACACACTCACGTACATTACAAACACGTACACACACGATCACAGATACATATACACACAAATAAGAGCACACACACGCATGTGCACACAGTCACATACATGCACATGCAGGCACACACTATATATACGCACATATACACTATACATACATACACATATATACACATGCATATATACACTGTAGATATGCACACGTATATACTGTATACACACATATATACACAGGTATATATCTATACACTATATACACGTGTGTATATATACATATTTGTATATGTGTGTGTGTATATATGTGTGTGTGTATGTATACCTAACAGCAAACACATATGTATATACTCACGTGTATGAAGCACCTTGGTTTCCTTGGCTGCGTACATCTAGGGACTATGCCCTCAAGTCCTGCCAAACTCGTGAGACTGAGATGGCTCATTCCAACCCGGTTTTGTGTGGATGCTGTGTAATTTGCTACTCTGTTACAAACTAGCTTCAGAAAATTACAGACAGTACACTGCATAGAATTATATTTATGAATCTTAACTAAAGGGTTAGTAAAGAATAACAAAAAGAAAAGGGCCCATTCTAATTAAACTGTCAAATGTGCACAAGTTGGAGCGCATCTTGAACTCCTCTGTCACTCACACACTGGGCCCTCATCAGTGTGAATGCCCACATCACCTTCTGAATGTCCCTCGCAATCCACCTTGAACAAACGAATCTCCCACCTGATTGTCTGCTACGACCATTTCTCCCCAGTGTCTTCCCTCTTCATCTCCCGCTGAACAAAAGCCAACCTTGTCCCTCACCAAGAAAACCTACCGCTAATTGAATGGCATACACTTCACATAACCCCCTATCTTCAATAAACCAAACATGCTGACAGCAGAACAGGCCAGCTCAATTAAATACCTACAGCATAACATAAATACACTCGTACACACAAACACACACACATATGTATATACACAAAAACATATAGCCACACACATACAAACACACGTATACATACACGCACATATATAAACACATGTATTTATTAACATATATACAAACCTGTTTTACATGCACAAACATGTATATATACACACAAACATACAGACACACGAATTCCACCATTTTGCTGCTGCTGAGGTACAGGCAGAAACAAACAAGAGGCGGCCATAGTTAAAATCGTCCACTGTTGGTCCAACCAGTTGGTGTCCATGCTACAGGACTACTTTGATAACATCAACTGGAATGTCTTCCATGTCTCGGATGTCTCCGAGTTCACGGATGGGGTCACGAGTTTCATCTGGAAGTGCATCAAGGACATTGTCCCCCAGGAATCAGTCAGGAGTCTATCTAATCAGAAACCCTGGGTCAACGGTTTTGTGTGAGCTTCCCTTACCACGCAACACAGGGCTTACGTTGCCAGTAACCAACAGGAACTCAAGAAACGCAGCTACGATCTGTGCAAAGTCAAGGCAGTGAAAAAACAATACAGGGAGAAGTTCCAGATACAACTCTCCACCATGGCACGGTCTGCACACCATTGCCGTCTTCAAAGCTAAATACTGTGGAGTTTCCAACATCAATGCCTCTCTCCCAAATGAGCTAAATATCTTTTTACCCTTGATTCGATGTTGCCAACACTGAGCCCGAGGAGAGAGCTGCTGATGCGACCGGCAGCTTGTTCATCTCTGAGGCTGAAGTACCAGTAAGTGGACAGTCACAAGGCTGTGAGACCGGATGGTATCTCAGGGCAGGTTCTCAGAGTGTGCGTGGCACAACTGCCAGGTGTGGTTATGGACAATTCTAATCTCTCCCTCTCCCAGATTAGAGTGCCCTCCTGCTTCAAAACATCCACTATGTCTGAATGACTGGCGACCTGTCGCATCAACTCAATAATAAGCAAATACTTTGAGAGGCTGGTCAAGGACTACATCTGCAGCATGCTGCCACCCACACTGGATCCCCTAGAATTCACCTACCGACACAACTGATCGATAGATGATACAATAGCCACAGCTCTGCACACCGTCCTTACATGTCTGGAGAAGAAGGATGCTTATGTGACAATGCTGTTCTTGGACTACAGTTCAGCATTCAACACCATCATTCCCTCCAGGCTCAACAAGAAGCTCAGAGACCTTGGCCTTCACTCTGCCTTGTGCAGCTGGATCCTGGACTTCCTGTCAGATTGCTAGCAGGTGGTAAGAGTGGGCCCCCTCACCTCTGCCCCTCTGATCCTCAACACAGGAGCCCTCAGGGCTGTGTCCTAAGTCCCTCATTTACTCTCTGTATCCCCATGACTGTGGCACCACCCACAGCTCTAATTTCCTAATTAAGTTTACTGATGATACTACAGTGATTGGCCTAATCTCAAATAATAACGAGGTAGCCTACAGAAAAAAAAACTCATCACCCTGCCCAAGCAGTGTCAAGAAAACAACCTCTCCTTCAATGCCGCAAAAACAAAGGAGCTGGTTGTGGACTGCAGGAGGAGTGGAGACAGGCTGACCCCTATTGACATCAATGGATCTGGGATTGAGAGGGTGAACAGCCTTAAACTCCTTGGCATACACATCACCAAGGATCTCATGTGGTCTATATATACTGCCTGTGTGGTGAAAAAGGCACAACAATGTCTCTTCCACCTTAGACAGTTGAAAAAGTTTAGTATGAGCCCCCAAATCCTAAGAACTTTCTACAGGGGCACAATTGAGAGCATCCTGACTGGCTGCATCAGTGCCTGGTATGGGAACTGTACTTCCCTCAATTGCAGGACCCTACAGAGAGTGATGAGGACAGCCCGCAGTATCTATAGATGTGAACTTCCCACTATTCAGGACATTTACAAAGGCAGAGAGTAAAAAGGGCCCAAAGGATCACTGGGGACCCAAGTCAGCCCAAACCACAAACTGTTCCAGCTGCTATACTGTGATAGTTTCTGTGACTGTGTCCAGGAAACTATCACAGAATAAAAGCCAGGACAGCTTCTTCCACCAGTCCATCAGACTGATTAATTCATACTGATACAATTGTATTTCTATGTTATATTGACTGCCCTGGTGTAATACTATTTATTATAAATTACTTTAAATTCCACATTTAGACAGAGACGTAACAGAGTCTTACTCTTCATGTATATGAAGGAAATAAGTAATAACGTTAATTGAATACTTACACACATATATACATGTGTGCATACTCATGCATAAATATACACATATATGAACACACATACATATACACACATAAACATGCACATATATATGAACACAAACATATATGCACATGTATAGACACATTTATGCACATACGTAAATACACACATACATATATACAAACACAAATATACACATCTATAGACACACATGTATTAACACATACACATGCATATAGTCACACACCTTCCCACATATACAAACACATATATACATTGTATGTATACAAAAGCATATATATGAACACATACATATATACGTGTTTATAAATACACGAACACACAGGTACGTGCATACATGAATGTATATATATATACACACATGAATATTATCACAAGCATGTGTACATATGCACACACATATACACATGTATACTCAGATACACACATACACTATATATATATGTATATATATACACACACACACACGTGTATATATTTAAACACCCCCCGTGTAATATATACACACGCTATATACGTCCATGCACCCCTGCATATATACACACACACACACACACATATATATATATATATATATACACACACACACACTTACACAGACATATTCTACACTCACACATACACACGTGTATATGTACACACACATAATACATGCATATATACACACAAATACACGTATATACACACTCATGCACAAATGAATATACACACACACTTTTTGGAGTGTTGTTTTGCCTTCAAGGTGTAGTTTTTGCCAGGATACTGAGTCACCAGCAGTTGGACCTCCCAGATACAGGTGCATTTTTACCACAATCAATTGAAACACCCTGATTTAGTTTGTCATGTTGAAGGGGGTGAATACTTATTACAAATACAAAACACAAAGTAATTGATTGTATAAATTTAGATCACTTTGTAGAGATGTGTTTTCTCTTTGTCAAAAAGGCCAAATTAAATCAATGTGATTCAATGTTGTAAAACAATAAAACATGAAAACTTCCAAGGGGTGAATACTTTTTATCGGCATCGTAGATATGTGTGTAAAACTCCAATTAATCTCACTGTTAAACTCTCTCGAAAAACATCTGTGAATATGGCCTGAATATAACTCAATTTAAGATGACTAACATATCCCCAATACTGTAAGTCATTTAGTTAATTAAAATAATGCACGATTTAGAGAATCGAAACTTACTAAATTCACAGTAAAACAAATAAAAATGAATGCAACTCTGACAACAGGTAAATGGTGGGGCTCTGGGGGTGTTATGGAACAGACACAGCTTGCCGGACAGGAACATGGTTTCCCCAAAATGGCGTCACTGATAGTCAGGGTACTTGGAACGTTGGCCTTCTTCAGTTAGGGGACTGATCGCAGGAGTTGGGGTCGTATGTGCAGCTGTATAAGATGTACGTGCGGCTGCCCTTGGACTCCCCCTTCTGCCTTTCTCACACTCCAGCCAGCTCCCTTCCTTTCTCCTCCCTCTCTCGCTTTCTCAGCCCCGATTCCATCATTGACCTCTGCGGACCTCTGGCTCCTCCCTGTGGCCGTTCCGGGTACAGCAGCCCATTGACAGGAGCTGCGGTCAAGTCGAAGTCGAGTTTATTCTCAGATGCACAAGTCCACGGGCACACTGGTGCAATGACACACTTACTAACAGCAGCACAGGCTTCTGTTAAGATAAGCAACATTCACAGGGAAAACAAATTGTACAGCTTTTACAAGAAAGAACACAATTTAAACAAAAATAAAACTGCCATTGTACTGTAAAATGGTCACGGTATTTCTATATTGAGGCAGTTACTAGAATTGTGCCGGTTGGTTGAAGAACCAAATGGTGGGAGGGAAGTGGGTAGTGTGGACTTCAGGCTTCTGTACCTCCTGCTCACACGTCCTCTGGTCACAGCTTTGCAAATCATTTCTTCTTGATCTCGCCGCTCGAGATTCAGTGTCACACAACCCTGCCAGTTTGACCTGACCCACGCCTTCATTAACCAGGTCCAACACTTCCCATTTTTGGATCTTCCCTCTCCTTACACAAGTCAGTTGGTTGTGTGGAGGGATGGGGGATGCATACAGTGGCAAGCAAAAGTTTGGGCACCCCGATCAAAATTTCTGTTACTGTGAATAGTTAAGATGAACTGATCTCCAAAAGTCATAAAGTTAAAGATGAATCATTCTTTTTAACATTTTAAGCAAGATTATTGTTTTATTTTCGTTTTCTACAATTTTAGAGTAAAAAAAGGAGAGGAGCACCATGCAAAAGTTTGGGCACCCCAAGAGATTTAAGCTCTCAGATAACTTTTACCAAGGTCTCAGACCTTAATTAGATGATTAGGACTATGGCTTGTTCACAGTCATCATTAGGAAAGGCCAGGTGATGCAAATTTCAAAGCTTTAGAAATACCATGACTCCTCAAACCTTGTCCCAACAATAAGCAGCTGCCTAGCACTCTGAAAATTAAAATAAATGATGCCCACAAAGCAGGAGAAGGAGAAGATAGCAAAGTGTTTTCAGGTAGTCATTTCCCCAGTTCGTAATGTAATTAAGAAATGGCAGTTAACAGGAACGGTGGAGGTCAAGTTGAGGTCTGGAAAACTAAGAAAACATTCTGACAGAATGCTCATAGGATTGCTAGAAAAACAAATCAAAACCTCCGTTTGACTGCAAAAGACCTTCAGTAAGATTTAGCAGACTCTGGAGTGGTGGTGCATTGTTCTACTGTGCAGCAACACCGACACAAATATGACCTTCATGGAAGAGTCACCAGAAGAAAACCTTTCCTGCGTCCTCACCACAAAATTCAGCGTGAGGAGTTTGTGAAGGAACATCTGAATAAGCCTGATGAAAAAAACCTCTCCAATTGTTAAGCACATGGATGGATCGATCATACTTTGGGCGTGTGTTGCGGCCAGTGGCACAGGGAACATTTCACTGGTAGAGGGAAGAATTAATTCAAATAAATACCAGCAAATTCTGGAAGCAAACATCACACTGTAAAAAAAAAGCTGAAGATGATGAGGATGGCTTCTACAACAGGATAATGATCCTAAACACACCTCAAAATCCACAATGGACTACCTCAAGAAGCACAAGCTGAAGGTTTTGCCATGGCCCTCACTGTCCCCCAACCTAAACATCATCAAGAATCGGTGGATCGACCTCAAAAGAGCAGTGCATGCAAGACGGCCCAAGAATCTCACAAAACTAGAAGACTTTTGCAAGGGAAGAATGGGTGAAAATCCCCCAAACAAGAATTGAAAGACTCCTGACTAGCTACGGAAAGCTTTTACAAGCTGTTATACTTGCCGAAGGGGGTGTTACTAAGTACTGACCAATGCAGGGTGCCCAAACTTTTGCGTCGGGCCCTTTTCCTTTTTTATTTTGAAAATGTAAAAGATGGAAACAAAAAAGTAATCTTGCTTAAAATATTGAAGAAATGTCATGTGTGCCTTTTGGAAATCAAGTCATCTTTTACTCGCTTAGCTATTCACAGTAACAGAGATTTTGACCAGGGGTGCCCAAACTTTTGCATGCCACTGTATGTGGGGCTGGGAGAGAGGGGGAGGGTTGTGGAGTTTAGTGTCCGGAGGTATGTGGGACAGTGGAATCACGTTAATCTGCCCATACCTTTAATTAACCTGGTTCAACACTATCTGGCTGATTAACTGGGACACATAATCAGTAATGTAACCAGCTGTTTCCAGTCATTAATCATTAGACACCCTCGCTAGGCAACTCAGCCAGGGCTGATCAGGCCCGGCTTGTTTATCCTATGGACCAAGGTAATCCGAGGCACGCAATTTTGAGTGGTCGTGTATTTTAGACCTTGATTGTGGTGGAGGCAGATACAATGGTGGTGTTTCAGAGGTTCTCAAACAGGCACAAAGACATTCAACGGTTGTGGAGATATGGGCCAGATGGGGTCATTTTAATTTGGCACCATGGCTGGCATAGACATTGTGAGCTAAAGGACCGGTTCCTGTTCTGTGTTAAGTACAGCAGTGCAGAATCCTCTGAGCAGACCTTTCACCATGGGTGAAGTAACCTGCACGCTATCTACATTACACCTCTGCCAGGTCAAAGACTTACCTTTGGCTTGATTTGATGCTTCGTGCAATAGGTGAGGACAGCTCCAAGAGATCTCCAGCAGCTCGACACCACCCAGGACAGCTCAGTCCGCTCAATTGACATTCCGGCGCTCCCCCCACCCCCACCAAAACCCCCTTCTTCACCACCGCCGGCTTACATCAGCTGCAGTGTGCACCGTCTACTGAAGGCACCAGTTACTCAGCTGGGTTCCTCCGACAGCTCTTCGTCACTGGTGAGTGTGTAAACCCAATTCCCTACCCATCAGTGAGTATGCAATTTCCAATATTAACACCAGTCACCCGTGTAAAATCTGCTTCTAGTGAATGCAGGACTCACTATTTTCTGGTGTGTATATAGGATAATATTGCCCAGCCGTCAGCTCTTCATGTACCGCACAAAGTTGCACAATTTGTGTGTGTGACCTAATGTGGCATCATTCACTCGTGACGGGGCAAGAGCCAATGTAACTCTTGTCACCAGTGCAGGTTTGCTGTCATGACATCGTGTTACTCGGCTCCGTTACGTCCCTGTTCTTCGAATCATTACTATACTCTGACTCGATGCAATTTAAACTCGTGACCTCGTTCTGATCTGGCGCCTTATTGTCTGCTGACACCGCACTTTATCTTTTGTACAACACTCCCCAGGGCCCCGTCACCTCTTCAAAAAATATCTTAGCCATTATGTGCTAAGGACGCATTTCCCCAAACTCTAACGCTACGCCACCTTCCTAACCAGTCCTTGCCTTTCCACGTGCTGGTCGAGGTTGTCTCAGATCGTCTCCAGTGACTTTCCTGCCACTGATGTCAGCATCGCCCTTCTGTAGCTCCCTGGCTTGCCCCTTACAGCCCTCCTCCAGTCTTCCTGTAACTTGCCCGTGACGGTGTATGTATTTCCACCCTGCAATATATTTCCGACTTTTCCCAGTTTCCTGGGATACGCTTGGCCCAAACTTGGGGATTAATCTACCTTTATGTCCCAGTCACATATGTTCTCGTCCCTAAACTCACCTTCTTCCACGTGAATATAGACAAGTATTAAGACCTTTCCCATCCCCTGTGCTCCACACACCCTGATCCTCAGGGATCCTATTCTCTCGCTGGTGAACCATGTGCTCTTGATATACTTGTGGAAACTCTCAGCACTCTCCCTCACTTTGTTGGCCACGATCATCTCTGTGTAGGTAAATGGCTTCAGTTAACTGCTGGACAATGCCTCTCCTGACCAGACTAATCATCCCAGGCTCCCCACCACTCACTCACCAGTCTGCACAGGGACATGGCCCTAACTCTCCCATTGAGAGCCCACACCTTGCCAGACATCCCTTTCACCTGGGATTGACCTAACGTCCATCACTAGTGAGCGTGCACATGGAGTTGTGCCTCTTTTCTCATGTGAATAGTAAGTGTGCGAGGACTGGAGCTTCCTATCACCAGTGAGTGTGAAAGACTTTCACCACCCTGCACGTCTGTGTCCGCGCGCGCACGCAAATCCCAACATGCCATCTGTCAGCAAGACACTGACAATCTCTCCAGAGAATCGGCAGCCCTGGTGCCTGATGCTCCACAACTGAGTGTCAAATGGAGGGGGCCGGTGGGTGTGCGAGGCCCACCACACCACATGCCATCACTTTATGCGACTCATCCAACCTGGCGCCAGTGAGGTTGTGCCCAGTGTTGTCATACAGTGTACACACCCCATCAAGAGTGCAAGTTCAAGACCCCCCCCCCCCCGAACCACTGTGAGCAAGGCTTATATCTCATCTGTCTCAGTGCAAAGCCTGATGCTGTAGGTCAATGAGTGCACACCTGTTACTGAGTGTGCAAAGGCACCACACAACCACTGCCAGTGTGCAAGATCTGGTGCATGCCTATTATGGGTGTGCAAGGTTTGATGTCAGCGGGAGGGGTGGGAAAGGGCCGAGGAGGCAGGAGGGCAGGGCTGATGGCCCATGGGACGAGACGGGCAAGTTGGGGATGGAGAAGCAGACGCTGGTGGACACCACATCTTACACCCTCAGGTATAACCGGGAGGGGTGGGGTGCCTGCACTGACCCTCTGAGAACCCAGCCACGGTGTGAAGGACGGTATTAAGAACACACTGTGCACAGTTGGATTGGTGCCCCTTGGGGAGTCATTTCAATGTATAATACAAAGCAACTTTACAGATATTGTACAGAATGCTTCAGCATGAGGCGGCAGGGTGGGGAGAGGGCTGAAGGGGTGTGCGGCAGAGAGGGGAGAAAAGACACGCTAAAGGAACCTGACAGTGTGGGAGAGACGGGAGTTAAAACGAATGAGATAGGAAAGGATGAAGAAAAAAATGAAGAGCTAAGGCTTAGAGACTGTAGTGTGGGAACGGGAGGGTGGAAAGGGTGCGGAAGAGAGGGACAGGGATGGCGAGAGCGCGAGGCTGGGTAGGGAGGAGGTGGGGGAAGCGGCAGATGGCTGAAGACAAAGTGAGACAGAGTGGGCGCGTTTGAGAGTGTGAGCGACATGGAGGAGACCCCACTCCCAAAGGAATCTGTACAGCGCCCCCAAGGCTGGTTCATACCGGTCAAAATCGGCATCCCCACACCGCGACGAGGCACGGAAGCAGTCTACGCGGTCCCTCCCAAACCCCACCCACCCCTCACCCATCCTCCCTCCCTCCACCCCCTCCCTCCCAAATCCTGTCCAGCACAGGGAAGCATCCTCCACCTGTCCGCCTCGCAGGGTAGTGCTCAAATGCACAACCTCTTCCTCCTGGATCGGTGCGGAGATCACAGTCCGTGCTCCCGACCCGCGGCGTGGCTCCTGGTTGCTCTGTCCCACCGATCAGCTTCGAGGAATCCCGTCCTGGCCCTGCCACAACTCGCATTACGGTGCAGACACACACACATCGACACTACCACCGCCTCCAGAATCTGTGCAAAGTCTGTGGCTCCTCACACCTGTCTCCCACCGACTTGGGGGGGGGTTTCAAAAAACTCCCATCCAGTGTGGGTGAGCACTTCCCTCCTCCTTCGCCCTTCATTGTTCTGCCGTCTCACGTTAAGGTGCGCGCGCACACACAGACGCTGCCCCCTCCTCCAGAATCTGCATGGAGAACCAGTGTCCACGGCTCTTCCTTCCTGTCCCCCGCCAATCGAGTCCGAGGAAACCTGTCCGTCTGCGGCAGACCCTCTTCCCTGGTCTATCTGTCCGAGGCGCCGCCCTCCTCCTGCTCCCGATCGGCCGCTGTGCCGGAGTGTACTGAGTCCTTGGAGAAGGGGGCCAGTTCTCCGCAGCATTGCGGGAAGCCCCGTGTTTATATTTATATATTTATAGATACCTACGCAGTATGAAAAGGACAAGGTGGGTGGGGGTGGGCCGCTGGGCAGTCACCTGGCGGTGGGGTTGCTGGGGGAGCTGTGCTCCGGCGAGGACTCGGGCCCCGGCCCCTCCGTCTCGGCTGAGGGCTCCTCCTCGTGGCGGCCCAGTGCGTCGGGGCCGGGCTGGGCAGAGGGGGAGGCCGGGAAGGGCGAGGAGGGCAGCGGCTGCTCACTGGGCGTGGCCGTCTGCATGATCTTCTGGCGCACCTCGCGAATCTTCAGCTGCAGACACACCTTGGTTGGGAAGATGTCCGAGTAGCGAGCTTGGAAGGCAGCCGTAGCTTGTGCTGCAGGGGCGGAGTGGCAGGAGTGAGAGGGGTGGTAGGGGAGAGTAGGGACATGGGGAAGGGTGGGAAAAACAGGGATGAAGAAGAGAGGAAGTCATTACAATGAGCAGTCCTGGACGGTGTGACATCCCCCTAACAAGACGTGTCCCATGCCCACCCCCGGCACCTCCTCAGCTCGCTCGCTCTCTCTCTTTGATTTAACAGCAGCTGAATACAGTACACCCAGCCACACGTTTGATTTTGTCGCTGTTATTCCTGCTCAGTACTGGAGGCACGGGAGCACGGGATCCCTCACTACATCCAACCCCGCCGGCTTGTTCTCACCACCTCCACATGCGTTCTGCTCGTCGCTGTGTCAGCGGATACAGGGTTGAAAGGACATTGGGAGGGAGAAGGGGGAATGGGGGGGAGGAAGTGGGGGTGTTGGAATATCGCCACGCGGTCACTCACCAGAGGGGAAGAAACCATGCTCCTGGAACAGCTGCATGACCAAGGCACGCCGCTGGTCGAGGGTTCGCCGCAGCGAGGAGTAGGGCACCTTGTCCGCCAGGTCAGCTAGCACGTCGTCCGCATCCGATCCTTGACTCACTGAGAGGACAGGGCACATCAAAGGCTGGGGCTGATCTCGATGGCCCTCCTCCTTCTCAATCTACCCCTTTCCTCGCCCCCCTCCCTTCCCTGCTCCCTCACAAAGCAGATCCACTCTCTGAATTTTCCCCATGACTCTCACTCTAGACATCACACCCGACCCCCAGATTCCACCCCTTACTGAGAGGGGGGGTGTGGGGTAGAATTCAGAGCAGCCAGTTAACCCATCCACCCCACCTATCGTTGGAATATGGGACAGAACTGGAACTCCTGGAAGAAATGCACTGGTTACAGGGAGAACATGCAAACACCACGCACACAGAGAAGAAAGCTGGTCTGCACAGGGAGTTATAAGCTGCTGGGGGAAGGAATTAGAAACAAACTGACACAAACTCAGTGAGAAGTAGTACAAATCCTCCCTCCTCCTCCTCCCCCTGTTCCCAACTCCCTTCCTACACCTCAGTTTCACCCCCATCTCTGGCCAGTCCACAGTCCACGTTAACTGCACTGTGTCCCACACTGACCCCCGAGGGTCTCTCCTTCCACTTGACAATTGGCTCTGGGCTCAAAGCAGCACAGGACCTTTGCAACTGAGGACATCAACCCTGCCCACTGAAACAGGAGCTGCCCACGCACCACATCTGGGTGACCTCCCCCAGCCCCACGTACCGGGTCTGTCAAAGGTGAAGATGTCACCCTCCCGGCTGGCGCTCTTGGGCGTGTTGGGCTCAGAGCTGCAGCTAGATCGACGGCGCAGTTTCCTCTTCGGGGAGATGGGGTCTTCCGTTGAGGAGTCCAGGTCTGGGGGGAGAGCCGCAGTGTGAGAGCACAGAAGTGGGAGGGAGGGGCGCAAGAGGGTGGGGATGCAAGGAGAGGAAAAGAGACGGGGGTAACAGAAAGACAAGAAGAGGGGTGAAGGTGATTGGGAATAGCAGGGGCAGGGAGGAGTGAGGGTGGGGGTTTAGAGGGAGGAGCAAAAGAGAGAACAAAGGGGATAGAGGGAGGTTGGGGTAGGGGGAGTGGGAGGGAGAAGCTGGAAAGAGCCAGCAGAATGGAGGTAGGATGGGTAGATTGGGGAACAGGGAGGGAAGTGTGGGTGGTTGGAGAGAGAAGAGAGTGGGAAAGGTGAGGGTGACAGGGTGGAGAGGTGGTGATGGAAGAGGGGGAAGTGACAGCTGTAGGACAGTGGGGAGAATGGAGTACCACCCCATACCTGTGGAATTCTTGCGTTTCTTGCGGTAGCTGCTAAGGATGGTGCGGGGCGAGGTGGTGAGGGCCTGCAGGGTGGGCGAGGGCAGCACCTCCTCGGGCCGGAACTCGGGCAGCTCGGCAAAGCGCTCCTCAAAGTCTACCTCCAACAGCACGCTGCGGGGAGGAACAGCACCATCAGACCGGGAAGGGCAACACCATCATAAGAGACAGAAGAGCCATCAAAAAGCAACCAAGTCACACTGGGTGAGAGTTTCAGATTCACCAATAAAAAGAAGCAGCATTAAGTGGAGTGGATTAAGAGTGTTAAGAGTGGGAAACTGAGCCTTTGGCTTCAGAGGGAGGCACAAGTGAGTCACAGGTAAAGAATTTGCATTATATAGTATTAGTTTTATATAATATACCAAATCATAACAAATTAAATAGGGATGCAGGATCAGGTGGTGTGTTGTAGCTGCATGTTTTGGGAGCTGGTGGATCTCTGTGTTTCCTGGTGACCACATCTGCAGTGAGTTTTGGCTGCTCGAGGAACTCAGGCTCAAAGTTGATGACCTGGAATTTGAGCTTCAAACATTGCGATGCACCGGGGGCGGGGAGGGGGGCGGTTACCTGGACACTCTTTCAGGAGGCAGTCGCAACGATTAGATACTTCAAATGCCACATCGTGAGGTAAGAGCGTGACTGACTGCTCGTGAGACTGGTGGAGGAAACCAAGATGCAAGACATGTGGAAGGGCATGTGGTATTGAGGAAGCAGGGAGTCTGCAGAACAGGCAGATTTGGAGAAAGAGGAAAGAAGTGACGGAATACAGTCTAAAAAATGTATGGTCATGTACACTTTGGTAAGAAAAAATAAATGGGGGGAAAAAAATTCAAAAATCCAAGGTGCAAAGGGACTTGGCAGTTCGGGTGCAGGATTACCTAAAGGTTCATTTTCAGACTGAGTCTGTGGTAAGGAAGGCAAATGCAGAGTTCAAGAGCACTCGAATATAAGAGGAAGGATGTAATGCTGAGGCCTTTTAAGGTATTGGTCAGACCACACTCGGAGTATTGTGAGAAGTTCTTATCTAAGAAATGTAGTGCTGTTTTTGGAGACGGCGCAGAAGCAGTTCACTTTCTGGCCTGGGATGGGGGAAAAACAGGGCCAAGAGTTGGGGGTGTCCCAAGCAGAGAGACACAGGGCAGGATCTGAACCACCCCCCCCCCCCCCCACGCCATGAACCCAGTCCCCATTAACCAATTATCTCCGCTGGCCGCCACATTAATCCCTCACTTCCCCATGATCCCAGTCCTCGCCCCACGTCAACCCCTCACCTCCACAACCCCAACCACCACGTTAACCCGTCGTATCCCCATGACCTTGGTCACCACGTAAACCCATCACATCCCTGTGACCCCAGTTGCACACCACTCACTTGTCCACAGAGTCAAATGTTTTCTTCAGCGGCGGCGGCCGGACCTTTACCTTCTTGGGAGGTTCTTTTTTATCAGTGGGGTCAGAGGGGGGAGCTGCAGCCTTCCCGGGCTCACCAGAGGCAGGTGAGGTTTGGGAAGTGCTGGGTGCCTCCCCTCGGCTGTCCAGGAGCGAGCCCCGCCACTCTCCGCTGCCTGCGTACTTCACCTGTCAAATGCACACAGTGGTGTCAGGGGTCAGATGCACCGGATGAGAGGCCATTTTCCTCCATCTCTCACTCTCTCTGTTCCTCACCCCAATACCTTTCTCTCTCTCTTCCCCTAGGGGTGCCCTCTTGGACATGTAGCATTCCGTCCTCCTCTTTCAAGTCTCATCCTTCTTCACACCCTCTTTCACAGTGCATTCTGAAAAGGCCCAACCCCTCCCTCTCAATCTCTGCCTCCCAGCCCTCAGCCTGACTCCGCACTTCCCAGCACTCTTTCTGTCTTGTTTCTCTGCCTCCTCTCATCTGCCTAATCCAGTGGTTCCCAAAGGTTATGACAGCACTGCTCCTAGAGTTGGGAGGGGTCACTCAGTAGGAGGGGGGCAGCTGAGGGGTTACAGGTTTAATTTAAGAAATAAATTATAAGCATTTTATCTTCAGTACCTCATAACTGATTACGAAGATCAGGTAATCATCTTTTGTTTACCCATCATTCCCTCAGTCTTTGCTCAAAGCACTTTATATTTGTTGAAAAGAAATGTGACACTTCTGCATTTGCATATCATGAGAAATCTGGGCTGAAGAAATTGTTATTTCCACGTCCAGTGCATTATTACTGTCCACTACTGTAGTACAGTATAAGCTAGTGTGATTTCTATACTCTCTTCACGCAGTGAAGCAATTCATCTGAAGTTTAGAATCTACCGTTCAATGGTCTTCACTGCATTTCTCTAGCACACGGCTCAACCGAGATACTACTACCCTACTTTATGTATCTTTAGGCAGAGAGCCTGAGCTGTGAGGGCATCATACCTTCCCCCTTTATTGATCACAGTGCCTGAGGTTGGACTGAACAACAGGCAAATGACCGTGGTCCTTAAACAAAAAAGAAAGTAGCAGAGGCAGACCAAACTAAAAAGTGCAGACAGTATAGAGTGGAATACCAGAAAATATAGGTTGATATCAGCACTAAGCAATCAACAGCAGCCAATGTGCAAAAGTTTTTTTTCCCCAAACGAGGCACTGAAACTGTCCAGGCCCTTTGAACATTTGAAGAAAATACACTCTGAGAAAGCAAACAAGAACTCGGCTTATTTTCAGTCATTTCACAATTCAGAAATGGAAAACATGCTTGCCAGCACTTCACAAAAAAAAGTGCTAGTTTGCGTCCTTCATACATTTCATTGCTTGTTACTAAATCTAGAATGCCCCATACAATTGGAGAAAGACTGATTCTGCCAGCAGTAAGGGAGATTCTGAGTATGGCTTTGCATACATCACCAGACCAAATAATTGAAGTGATTCTGCTCAGTGACAACTCTGTTCAAAGACAAATAGATGAGATGCTGGAGATTGTGCAACATATCTAGGGCAACAGAATTTACTCTGCACAAATCTGCAAAAGTCAACTTTGCAAAGCAACGAATCTTTGCTTCTTGTTTATGTTCACTTCGTAAAAGAGGAAAGCATTGTTCAAATTGTAATTTGCAAGGGAACTATCAACAGATACAAAAGGAAAATTAGTATTTCGGGTTCTTGAGTAAGTTTTCAAAGAGAAGAACATTCCGTTCACAAAAATTCTTGCCCGTGCCACAGATGAGAACACCAATGACATACTACTGATGGGGTTATTACTTTCATGAAAAAAGCTGTACCCAACATATTTACATTTTACTGTGTAATTCACAGATGATATCTTGTCACAAAAAAACCCCAAGTGATCAGCTGTGTAAATCATTAAGTACTATTGTCACAGTGGTAAATAAAATTGTCCCATGCTCTCAATTTTCAGCTATTTTGAGAGCTTTGTATTGAGAATGATGAACAGTTTGAGTAATTGCTGTTGCACACAGAAGTCAGATGGCTCTCAAAGGAAAACTGCTAATATATCACGAATATGGCTGTTAATATGAGACACTCCTATGTGCTTTTTGAAACTAATAAAATTCTTTGAAGACTCGAATGCTTCATTCAGTAATAACTCAAGGATAGTAAGCATGACATTTGCTTATTTGGCAGAATTATTTGCAAAGTTTAATGAAATTAATCTTCAATTGTAAGGAAATGATTTGAATCTTATCAAAGTCAAATCAGTCATCTTCACATTTCTGTCCAAGTTAACCCTATTTAAGTCCAACATTGGCCATCTAATTTCCAAGTCTATGAGTTGGAAGAACAAGAAAGAACACCAGATGATGTTCTTCAAGTATACCGTGCCCCACCTGGGTAAGCTGCATAAAGATGTCAGAGAGATTTCAGGATCTTCTCTCAATCCAAATTCCAGATTGGGTATTAAATCCATTCCTGAATACTTGTAATGAGGAAGGATAGGGAAAGAACCGATTTCACTACAAAATGACTGAGCTGACGCCAAGGTTTAAAAATGCACATCAACACTTTTGATTGCAGAAAGTTATCTCTGAGTGCTATCCTGCACTGTGGAAAAATATTAAGGTGTTCTTGGTTGCCTTTCCAACATCATATTTAGTGGTTCATGTTTCAGTGCAGTCTCTTTCAAAACAAAATAGTCTGCAAATTAGTGCACGTAGGGATCTGCTGATTGATACTCTACCTGATGTCAGCTTCACTGTACTGAGCCCATCCGTCTCATTGAAAGGTGAAAAAGCAATGGACTACTGAATAGTTGGACTACTAACGTACACTCTAAAACTATTGATGAAAATTGATTTACTGTAATTAAATAATTTTATTCGTAGTTTTAAATAAATTTGAATCATTGGTTTGCAATTTATTACTCCTTTGAATTTCTAGTTCCTATTTTCTTCACTGTGCATCACAAATCTAAATTCTTTAGTTTTTTTAAGTAATGGCTGGAAAGAGAGAGGGGTCACTGTGAACTAAGGTGCAGGAACCCAGAGAAACACTGGTCTATTCCATCTCCCCCCGTCACTATTCTAGAACACAGAACACAGAAATCTACAGCACATTTCAGGCCATGTAACCTGCTCTACAAACTACCTAGAACTGCCCTACCGCATAGCCCTCTATTTTTCTAAGCTCCACCTACCAAAGAGTCTCTTAAAAGATCCTATTTTATCTGCCTCCACCACCATCATCAGCAGTGCATTCCACGCATCCACCACTCTGTGAAAAACTTACCCCGACATCTCCTCTTTACCTACTTCCGAGCACCTTAAAACCATAGCCCCTCTTGTTAGCCATTTCAGCCCCGGGAAAAAGCCTCTGGCTATCCACATGATCAATGCCCCTCATCATCTTATACACCATCAGGTCACGTCACATTCTCCATTGCTCCAAGGAGAAAAGGCCAAGCTCACTCAACCTTTTCTCACAGGGCAACATCCTTGTAAATCTCCCTTGCGCTCCTTCTATAGTATCCACATCCTTCCTGTAGTGAGGTGACCAGAACTGAACACAGTACTCCATGGGGTCTGACCAAGGTGTTACATAGGTGTAACATGACCTCTCGACTCTTGAACTCAATCCCATGGTTGATGAACACCATATGCCTTCTTAACGACTCTCAACCTACGCAACAGCTTTGAGTGTCCTATGGACACTGACCCCAAGATCTCTCTGATCATCCACACTGCCAAGAGTTTTACCATTAATATTATATTGTCTTCAAATTTGACCTACCAAAATAAACCACTTCACACCTATCTGTGTTGAACTCCATCTACCACTTCTCAGCCCAGTTCTGTATCCTGTCGATGTCCCCACTGTAACCTCTGACAACCCTCCAGACTATCCACAATACCCCCACGTGTCATCAGCAAATTTACTAACCCACCCTTCTACTCCTTCATCCTTGTTTGAAATGAGAGAAAGTCAACATGATTTGAGAGGAACATGTATATTTCAAAACCAAAGGATAAGAACAAATGTAAAAGATCCTTGTATTTCAGTCAGAGGGGTGAATCTATGGAACAGTTGTAGTGAGAATTTAAAATCTTGCACCACACTTAAGTTAAAAAAATTATTTAAAAGTAAATTAATGAACAAATATAAAATACTTGATTTAAAATGAATGGGGGAATGTAAATAATTGATGCTTTGAATTGGATTTTGTGTTAAAAGATTATGAAACTTTTTGTTTTGATGTGATGATTGATGCCAAGTATGTTTCTGTATAACTAAGGGGGTAGGCGTAATAAGCTGTAGCTTCAGCCTACACCCTTTTGGTCTGTTTCAAATATTTTTATTATTTCATTTTGTCTTATGAAATCATTGTTGAAAATTATGCTTTTTGTTATGTTTGTACTGACCGAAAAAGAAAATTCCATTCATTCGTTCATTTATAAAAATCACAAATGAGGAGGGGTCCCAGAACCGATCCCTGCTGAACACCACTGGTCACTGGCCACCATGCAGAATACGAACTTTCTGCAAACACTCTTTGCCTTCTGTGGGCAAGCCAGTTCTGGATCCACAAAACAAGGTCTCCTTGGATCCCATGCCTCCTTACCTTCTGAATGAGCCCTGCATGGGGTACCTTATCAAATGCCCTACTGAAATCCATATACACTAATCCACTGCTCTACCTTCATCAATGTGGTTTGTTGCTCCCTCAAAGAATTCAATCAGGTTTGTAAGGCACAACCTGCCCTGAAAAAGCCACGCTGACTATCCCTAATCCCCAATTCTACCTCTTCCTTCCTGCTCCCCCACCATCCTTCCATGCCACACCATCCCCTCCAACACACCCAACCCTCCACAACTCTCCCACTTCGTCTCTTCCCACACCCTCCCTCTCTTCCCCCTCACCGCAGGCTCCTTCTTGACCATGACCTCGGTGTTAGTGGACCTGCTGTTGTAGGCGGTAGGACTGCCGCTGCCCTTGGCTGGGACCCCCATCCCAGTCTCTCCATGGCCCCTGTCCTCGCCGGGTGGGCGCTCCTCCCTGGGGAACCCCTCCTCAGGGCCCAGCAACCCCAGGAGCTGTGATCCCTCCTCCGGCCGCGGCGATTCAGGCCGCCCGTCCTCTCTCTCCGGCACTGACTGCTTCCCCGCTCCTCGTCCGGACGCTGGCGTGTCAAGTCCAGCTGGTGGAAGGCTCGGGGGGCCGGACTTGGCCTTGGCTGCCTGCTTCGGAATGGGTTGGGGTCGCAGGTTAAAGGCCAGATTCCCTGTGGGTTGGAGAAGGGGAGGGGAGGAGACAACAAGCAGAGATACTGATCACAATTGGGATCTGGAAGCCACACAGCAGAAAGTGGCCACGTCCCGCTGTACCTTTCTCATTTGGAAATCTATCCAAGTAGGGAGGCGGGTGTGGAGGTAGAAGGGGAAAGGGGGGAACAGGAGGAGGAGGTTGGAGCGGGGCTCCAGAGGGGCCATGTGTAGGGAGGCAAGTATCCCATCTGAACAGGTGGGGTCAGATCATGAGATGGCAGGGAGCTCACATCTGGAGCTACGGGAAGGGCCGATTGCACATCGACATAATATGGGAGAGTTGAGACGGCACAGGGGAAAGAGAGGAAGGAGAACAAGAGAGATCTCAAGGATCTCACACCCAAAGGGGGAGCAGGTGCAGAATTTGGGGAGGGGATGAAACAGAACCAGACTCAGGGGGTGCTGCGGTGGACAGAGAGGGGAGGGTGGAAGAGATCTTTGGCAGGGTTCTGGGGGAGAAAGAAGGGTAAGGGTAATAACAGTGATGTGACACTGGATCTCTTGGGATGGGGAGCTGGACCGCAGGACCCTCTCATCCTACTTCCCCACAAGTAGGCACCTCACTTACCTTGTGGAGGGATGGTCAGCCCAGTGTGGAGTGAGGTGGCTGGTCCCTGGGACGAAGCTGGAGCGGCTGATGTCGATGGGGCAGGAGGAGCAGGCGAAACCACCGCCTTGGGTAGGATGGTGGTTGGCAGTGAGCTGGCTGAGGCCGGAGCACCTGGCTTCACCGAGGCAATGGCCACTGGAGGCTGCACAGATGGGAGGGGGCCAGTGGTCAGGACTGGAGACTGGCCTAGGAGGAGAAAGGGTGTTAAGAGTAAGAGAGCTCACGAGAGACACAGAGAAAGACAGAGAGAGAGAAAGGGCGAGGAGGGAGAGGGGAGAGGGGGACAGAGAGAGGGAGAGGGGGACACAGAGAGGGGGGAGAGGGGGACACAGAGAGGGGGGAGAGGGGGACACAGAGAGGGGGGAGAGGGGGACACAGAGAGGGGGGAGAGGGGGACAGAGAGGGGGGAGAGGGGGACACAGAGAGGGGGGAGAGGGGGACAGAGGGGGGAGAGGGGGACAGAGAGGGGGGAGAGGGGGACAGAGAGGGGGGAGAGGGGGACAGAGAGGGGGGAGAGGGGGACACAGAGAGGGGGAGTTGGGGACACAGAGAGGGGGGAGTTGGGGACACAGAGAGGGGGGAGTTGGGGACACAGAGAGGGGGGAGTTGGGGACACAGAGAGGGGGGAGTTGGGGACACAGAGAGGGGGGAGTTGGGGACACAGAGAGGGGGGAGTTGGGGACACAGAGAGGGGGGAGTTGGGGACACAGAGAGGGGGAGTTGAGGACACAGAGAGGGGGAGTTGGGGACACAGAGAGGGGGAGTTGGGGACACAGAGAGGGGGAGTTGGGGACACAGAGAGGGGGAGTTGGGGACACAGAGAGGGGGAGTTGGGGACACAGAGAGGGGGAGTTGGGGACACAGAGAGGGGGAGTTGGGGACACAGAGAGGGGGAGTTGGGGACACAGAGAGGGGGAGTTGGGGACACAGAGAGGGGGAGTTGGGGACACAGAGAGGGGGAGTTGGGGACACAGAGAGGGGGAGTTGGGGACACAGAGAGGGGGAGTTGGGGACACAGAGAGGGGGAGTTGGGGACACAGAGAGGGGGAGTTGGGGACACAGAGAGGGGGAGTTGGGGACACAGAGAGGGGGAGTTGGGGACACAGAGAGGGGGAGTTGGGGACAGAGAGGGGGAGTTGGGGACAGAGAGGGGGAGAGGGGGACACAGAGAGGGGGAGAGGGGGACACAGAGAGGGGGAGAGGGGGACACAGAGGGGGAGAGGGGGACACAGAGGGGGAGAGGGGGACACAGAGAGGGGGAGAGGGGGACACAGAGAGGGGGAGAGGGGGACACAGAGAGGGGGAGAGGGGGACACAGAGAGGGGGAGAGGGGGACACAGAGAGGGGGAGAGGGGGACACAGAGAGGGGGAGAGGGGGACACAGAGAGGGGGAGAGGGGGACACAGAGAGGGGGACAGAGATAGTGAAACACACACACACACACCCACCCACAGAGGATCTCCAAAACAGAGTGTTCCTCCCCCCCACCCCCCCAACAAGTATCTCAGCACACCCTCCCACTACTGGGTACACTGAGTGTAACCTGATACATCATCCTTGTCCCTCTGATCATCAACATTCAGAACCCAAGCAGTCCACTCACCCAGTGCCTGGAGTGGTAACCACAACCCCTGCCTGCACCTGTTATATAGAAACCCCCTCCCTCCCACCCCCATGTGCAATAGGCTCCGTCCCACTGTTCCCCACACTTACAGCATCACACCCACTCGGGGAAGATCCCAGCCGCTCTCGCGGATCACCACAGCCGTGCTCTGGACATAACCACCCCCACCCCAGCTCCTCTACAGTCTGACGGACAGGCATACACACACTACTGTATCTCACCCTGCCCTGTACCTAAGGCCCTGCTACCTCTACTCTGTGCCGTCCACCATGTCTCTCTCAGTCCCCTACACTGGGTGCTACTGAACATGGATCACGCCTCCTTCACCATACGCGTTCTACTCTCGCTGACGCCCCCTCCCCCCCAAGTAGATCCTGGCTTCCCCACTGTACACCGTATGCAAATTCCAGCTCCTTCAATGTACACATACCCTGGCTTCCTTGCTGTACAAAGCCCCTTTACTTCCCTTCTCGCATACGATCTCTGATTTCCTTCCGCTACATGCAAACCCTGAGCCCGCCGGCAAATTCGGTTCGCAACCCAGGCCCCTCCACTGTCCAGCACCCCCACCCACCTGTCAGCAGGGGCTGCAGCAGGGTGCAGCCGTCGGCAGCGATGGTGGTGAAGCCCAGGGCTACGGGCGGCTGCCTGAAGGCGGCACTGCTGCTGGGGGAGGGGGTGCCATGGACGGAGGACACCGAGGTCACCAGGGGGACAGCCGGCTGCACACCCCCACTGGACGGAATGTAGGCAATCCTGGGGGAGAGAGCAATGGTCAGGACGAGGGTACACTCACTCCCACAATGGGTCCCACTCTCCCTGTTGCCCTCCCGATCCTCCCGCAGTGCAGCCCTCCCTCCTCGCTGCCCCTCCATCCCGCGGCACTCCCTCCTCGCTGACCCTCCACCCACTGCCCTGACACCCACCTGGTTGAAGTCGGCAGCAGCATCTTCGGCGGGTGGCTGCCTGCTGCCATCACAGCAGCAGTGGGTGCGGCCGTGTAGCTGGTGTGGGACACGGAGCTGGCAGGCTGCTGTGACGTGATCTGTGGCTGCACCACAGGGATCGGAGCAATTTGTATTATCTGTGAGATAAACAAAAAAATCACCAGGCAGGATACAACAATCTCCACCTAATCCATTCCAAATATTACCATTACCCCACTTCACACAGACACAAAATGCTGGAGGAAATCAGCAGGCCAGGCAGCAACTATACAAAAGAATAAACAGATAATATTTTAGGCTGAGACCCTTCATTAGACTTTGGAGCCTTGGCCTGAAATGTCAACTGCTTATTTCTTTCCATAGATGCTACCTGACCTGCTGAGTTCCTCCAGAGTTTTGTGTGTGATGGATTCTGGCATCTGCAGACTTCCTCATTTTCTTGTCTACATTACCATTACCCTCCTTCAGCTGCTCCATGCCATCTGAAACTCCATTCCAGGAATTACCAATACCCTCCTTCAGTTGCTCAATTCCATCTATAATTCCATTCCAGGAATTACCATTACCCTCCTTCAGCTGCTCCATGCCATCTGAAACTCCATTCCAGGAATTACCATTACCCTCCTTCAGTTGCTCAATTCCATCTATAATTCCATTCCAGGAATTACTATTACCCTCCATTCCATTTTTAATTCCAGTCCAGGAATTACCATTAACCTTAATTCAGCAGCTGTATTCCATCTTGAAGTATAGTCCAGATGTTACAATTCACCCACCTTATCCCATCCTGAACTCCATTCCTATTATCACCACTACCCTCCAATTACCTTCCCCCACTCTATTCCATCCACATCAGCATTTCAGGTATTACCTCTGCCCTCCTTCACAGCTCTATTCCAGTTAACAGTGCCCTCTAACTGTTAGAGGATACCGGGAACACCCTCTAACAATTCTCAGCCTGGGTTCCACAGATCTCTTGCTTAATGGAATTAAATAAAGGTTGGGTTAGGAACCCCCTGCTCTAAAACCTCCACCCTACTCTATTTCGATTTCAACTCCATCCCAGTTTTTAACTATCCTCCAGCACCTTCGCTCACTCCGTACTGCCTTCAAACCCATTCCCATCATACCCACCACCTTCATCTACTCCTCATTCATAATTCCAGTCCAGTTGTTACCACCTATCTCTAACACCCTCAACCAGTTCCAATCCAGTTAGTACCACCACTATCTCAGCTGCCTCCTCTCCTCCATTCCAGTTTTAACCGCACCCCACAAGTTCAATACCCTCCCCTAACACAGCAGAACCTCCGGAGCCAGCTGATACACAGGAAGTGTGTGTCGTTTTGCGGTTCTGAGCTGTGTTCAACCACAAATCCTGCACGTGCTGAAACACTGGAAAATCACATCCACGTTGGGGGGGAGGGGGAAGAGTGGGAATTTGGAAATCGAGTAGGTTGAGGGAGGGAGGGTAGGTGGGAAGGGGATCCCGAAGGGGTTGTATAAAAGGCAAATGGAGGGGATGTGCGGGTGGTGGGGGGAGAGAATGGGGTCATGTGGGGGTCAACAGGGGAGGTGCAGGGAAATGGGAGGGCACGACACAAGGAGGGTGCTCTCACCTTGCTGCCCTGCTGCCCCCCGTTGTGCAGGGTGATGGGCGGAGTGGCCATGTGGACGGCCCCTGACACAGTCCCGCGGACAGAGACCTGAGGCGAGGGCAGGGCCACCAGCACCTTGCCCTGTACGGGGCTGGGGGCCGGGAGCAGCGCTGGCGGCTGGAGCACCTGAGCCGTGTTGATGGGTGACAGGGCTGGCACCGGGGACATCGACTGAGCTGTGAAGAGAGCACAGCAGAGGTGAAGGGGTGATCACTCCACCAAGCACCTCCCCCCATCCCTTCCTGTCTCCCCACTGTCCGAGTCGACTCCACCCCCAGCACAAACACGCATTTCACTTGATGTTTATTTGACATATTTTATTTATTTAGATTCTTGCAGCCCTTTGAACCACACAGCCCTGACAACTCCGATTTAACCCTAACCTTATCACCGGACAATTTACAATGACCAATTAACCTACTAACTGGTAGGTCTTTGGACTGTGGGAGGAAACTGGAGCATCCCAGGTAAACCCACGCATACCAAGGGGAGGATAGATAGATGACACCATTCGCCTGAGCTGCAAAAGTATCTTTGTAGTCTGCTGAGGACTAGATCTGTGGCATTCAAGTCTGGTGATCCAGGACTAGACAAGGAGGCCGGGTACTTGCGCAGAGCTATTGCACGAAGAAAGGAACAACCCTGAACAAGGCTAGAGGCAGAATCAGATGCACATCAATTCTGGCAGGATTTGCAGGCCATTACTTCCTACAAAGCAAAACCTAACACATGAATGGCAGCGATGCTTCACTCCCAGATGAGCTCAACGCCTTTTATGCACGCTACAAAGATTCCTGCTGCACCTGGTGACCCTGCGATCCCTTCCTCAGAGGCTGATGTCAGATTACCCTTCAAGAAGGGTGAACCCTTGCCATAGGCCCCAGTGGGGTACCTGGAAAGCCTCTGAAAAGTTATGCCAACCAATTGGCAGGTGTGCTCAAAGACATCTTCAACCTCTCATTGCTATAGTCATTAGTTCCCACCTGCTTCATATGGGCAACAAGCTTACCAGTGCCAAGAAAAGAGCTACCTTATTGACTATCATCTCGTAGCACTCACATCTATGGTGATAGAGATGTTAGTTATGTCCAGAATCAACTGTCTCAGCAAGCTCCTGGACTCACCCCAATCTGACCGTCGCCACAATAGGTCTACAGCGAATGCGATCTTCATGTGGCCTTGGATCACTTGGACAATACTAACACTTATGTCAGGCTGCTGTTTAACATAATCTGCATACAGCTCTGCATTTAACATAATCATTCCTACAAGTCAAAAAACTCAAAAGCCTGGACCTCTGTACCTCACTCTGCAACTGGATCGTCGACTTCCACAATCTGTGCGGGTCCGAAATAACATCTCCACCTCGTGATAATTGACACTGGTGCACCTCAGGGATGTATGCTTGTCCTACTGCTCCACTCTCTCTACACACATGACTGTGTAGCTAAGCACAGCTCAAATGCCATCTATAAATTTGCTGACAACACAACTACTGGCAGAATTTCAGATGGTGACGAGAAGGCATACAGGAGCAAGATGAATCAGCTGGTTGAGTGTGTCACAGCAATAACCTTGCACTCAATGTCCGTTAAGACCAAAGAATTAATTGTGGACTGCAGAAAGGGTAAGATAAGGAGACACACACCAGTCCTCATAGAGGGATCAGAATTGGAAAGAGTGAGCAATTTCAAGTTTCTGGATGTCAACATCTACGAGGATCTATCCTGGGCAAAACATATCGATGCAGTTACAAAGAAGGTACAACAGTGGCTATATTTCATCAGGAGATTTGGTATGTCACCGAAGACACTCGCAAGTTTCTGGCAAGCATTTCAACTGGCTGCATCACCTTCTGGTATGGGGAAGTGAGGAGGCCATTGCACAGGATCGAAATCGCTGCGGAAAAGTTGTAAACTCGGTCAGCTCCATCATGGGCACTTGCCTCCCCTGCATCCTGGACATCTTCAAGGAGCAATGGCTCAAAAAGGTGGCATCGATCATCACCTAGGACAACACACCGCCTTCGCATTGCTATCATCAGGGAGGAGGTACAGCTTCCTGAGGGCACTCGCTCAACAATTTATGAACAGCTTCTTCTCCTCTGCCATCAACTTTCTGAATGGTCATTGAACCCATGAACACTACCTCACTACGTTGTCTGCACTGCTTATCTGATCACACTTACTGTAATTCACAGTTTTTATTATGTACTGCAATACACTGCTGCCCGATAACAACAAATTTCACAACACATATGTCAGATATCAAAACTGATTCTGACATTAACCACGCTACTGTGGTGCTACCGTGTTTTGATGCACGCAATATTTTAATGAATAAAATCTGAAGCCTGTCTCCCTCTGATTCTCACCTCTCTCAATACCCTCTTTGCCACTCCACTCGTCACCTCCTCCTACCCTTCTCCCCTCCTCCTCAGTGCCTCTTCTAACTACAGCCTCTCCTATTCCTTAGTCCCTTCCTCCAGTTTCACCATCACCCTCACCCATCACTTCCTTCCCTCCCCGCCCCTCTCCCATTCCCCTTCCCTTCCCCCGGTCACCTCCTCACCTTTCGGAGTCCCTGCGGTACTGCCCATTGGGGTGGGTTGGATGATGGAGATGCCCTGATGGGGCG
Source organism: Hypanus sabinus (assembly GCF_030144855.1). Classification (NCBI taxonomy): domain Eukaryota; kingdom Metazoa; phylum Chordata; class Chondrichthyes; order Myliobatiformes; family Dasyatidae; genus Hypanus; species Hypanus sabinus. The sequence goes on along the minus strand of NC_082706.1, from coordinate 41,305,992 downwards.
GGACAGCTCCTGTCGCTGAGGCCGAGGCCGGGGGTAGCAGCTTGCCATTGGTGGGAGGAAGGGCGAAATGGAGGCCAGTGCACCCTGACTGGGCACGAACAGGTACGGGGACCACAGACCGTCCCCCTCCCACCCCCTGTGGTTGGGGTAGGACGTACTGTAGCTGGGCCACTGCTCCCCCCTTCAGGGGCTGGGGCTGCAGGACCCCCAAGGGCAGGGTCCCATTGGGGCTGCCTCTGCCCTGGGCCACCAGCTGCAAGGAAGGTGGGGCAGCCCGCTGGACCCGGGAAGGGGCAAGTGGTGGGGGCGGGGGCCTCCTCTCGGGGGGGTAGAGCAAGCCCAGGCCTGGTGGGAGGCAGGCAGGAGGCTCTGAGGCAGGGGGTGGGCCGCCGACAGACCGTAACACTGTGGCCCCCCCTCCGCCCGCTGAGGCCTTGGGGCAGCGGGGAGCTGAGAGCCTCTCAGTACCTGGTGGGGCAATGACCGAGTGGCCAGAAGGGGGGCGGGTGGGCTCTCCCTCTTTCCCGGGAGGTGTTCGCCCCTCCCTGGCACGCTCCTGGGGCGAAGGGGGAGGCAGGATGCCGTGTGGGCCACGGGATTCACGGCTGTGGGATGGGGTGGAGGAAGAGGATGAGGATGAGGGGGTCACAGATGCAGACGCTGCGGCCTCGGAGGGTTCCCGAACAACTGTGTCACCATGGCTTGGCGCCCGGACTCCCGGCTGTGGAGAGCTGCGGATCACTGGTGGAAAAGTCTGTGGGGAGAGTCAGTGTCAGTCACCATCTTCCCATCAATTCAATGCCCCCCTCCCACCAATCCATCTTCCCTAACCAAACACCCTTCCCTCCCAGACTCGCCCACCAAACAGGTCCCACATGCCGTAAGGGAAGGTGCAGCAGCAGGAAGGGGTAGCGGTAAGGGTGTGCCACAGCCAGTGCCCCACCGGAGGGGGTGGTAGGGCAGGTGCTCTGCCGGAGGGGTAAAATTCTGGAAATTGTATTGGGAAGTGATGCAGTATAAGAGAGGAGGGAGGGCTTGTTAGGATGGATGGTGTTGAAAAGGGAAGGAATGCATATTGCACGAGAAGAGGTGGAGTGGAGAGAGCAGAGGAGGTGTAAAAGGAGGGGGAAGTCAGTGGGGAAGGAGATAGTAGTCAAGGAGAGGAGGGAAGGGGCAGTTGGAGGGGAGGGGAGAGGGAGAGTCCGGGAAGTGGGAAGGCAGGGGGTTGTAGGAGGCCTGGAGTGGGGCGGGTGGGCTTTTGGAGGCTGAGGACTCCCACTGAGACTACACACACCTTGGACTCTCCGTCATCAGCTGACATGCCTTCGCTGTCACTGTCCGTCACCCTCTCCTTGCACTTCAGGTCGATGTCCCCAGGAAATGCCTCCTCTGTTGAGTAGAACAAAGGCCCGATCAACTCCAAGCCGCGCTCTCGGCACCTCCACCCTCCGTTCCCCTCCCCCCACAAGAACTGGCAGCCCACCATCCCCTCCCACGGGAACACAGACTTCAACCCTGACCATAAAGCGCGTATAGAGTTAGCTCACTCGCTCCACTACATCTGCTCAGCCATGGCTGATCTAATTTCCTCTCAACCCCATTCTCCTTTCTCCCCTGTAACCTTTGATGCCCTGACTAATCAAGAACTTATCAAACAGCATTTTAAATATACACAATGACTTGGCCTCCACAGCGGTGTATGGCAACGAATTCCACAGATTCAGCATCCTCTGCTTAAAGAAATGTATCCTCATCTATTCTTACATTCTAAGGCTGTGCCTTCCAGTCCTAGACTCCCCCACTGTTCTGGCCCTGAGAAACACAAAATGGGCTGAAACCTCAACTGTACTTTTTCCCATAGATGCTGCCTGGCCTGCTGATTTCCTCCAGCATTTTGTGTGTGTTGCTCAGATTTCCAGGATCTGCAGATTTTCTCGTTTGTTCTTTCAACGTTCAATAAGTATTTCATAGGGAAATCCCAGTTGAGCTCTTCTCCCTCTCCCCCACCCCTTGCCCTTGAACCACAAGTCTAGCCCCAGTCTCCCAGGAGCTCGGTCTACCTGCCAGTCACCTCCCATCCACCTCAACTCTGAATCTCAGCTTGGTGTCTCCCCACCCCATCAGCTCGCCTGGCCTTTCTCACTTTTGGCCAAAGCCCTGCATCAGATCCCTGAAATTTTGCAAGTAGAAAGGATGGCAAAGATGATATATGGCATATCTGCCTGCAATAGTTGAGGCATTGAGTACAAGAGTCAGGAAGTCATGTTGAAGTGGTATAAAACTTGGGTCAGGTTGCACACGTTTAGTTCTGCTGGCCCCCATTATGGGGAGGATGCAGAGGGCTTTGGAGAGGGTGCAGAAGAGGTTGACTGGTTTAGAGAGCATGACCCAAAATTAGAGAGGTTGGACAAACATGGGCTGCTTTCTCTGGAGCAGTAGAGGCTAAGAGAAGACCTGATAGAAGTTTATATAATTATCAGAGGCACAGATACCAGAATCTTTTTCTCGGGGTTGAAATGTCTAATACGGGAGGGCAGGCATTTAAGGTGAGAGGAGGAATTCAACAGGAGAGTGCCTGAAACTCGTGGTCAGGGGTTGCTGTTGGAGACAGACATGATAGAGGAGCTCAAAAGGCCCTTAGATCAGCATATGAACGAACGGAGGGGCGTGTACAGACAGAAGGAACTTAGTTTTATTTGACATCATGGACCACAGGGCTTGTTCCTGTGCTGTTCTATGAAAATGTTGGCCATTCCTCTCTCTCCCCCCTCCCCCACAGACTCTGCTTGACCCACTGAGCTCCTCCAGTAGATGCTCCATCACACTTGCACTCTGGGTTGGGATGTGATCTCCTCCACTTCAGGAAAACTGCCCCTTTCCCTCATCCACGAGACCCAGTTCCCTCCCCCCCGACTCACCCATCACGTCGTCGTCACCCTCCTCCTCGCAGATGACCATCCGCTCCTCATCACTGGTCATGTCCTCGCTGGCTGTGCGCTGTGAGCGGAACTGCCGGGGGGGACAGCTCGAGGGGGTGGCCTCGCCAGGCGGGTGGGGACTGAAGCCCCGAGGCCCTAGGGCCGGGTGTGGCCCTCGCATCCCAGCATAGGGCAGCGGGCTGACGCACATCTGTGGGGGATGGAGGAAGGGGAAAGAGGGTGAGATGGGAACAAGCTACCCAACACTCCCTCCAGAGAATTGTCCTCCCCTCAACCTCAAAAGTCCATGGGTCTGTCTTCTAACTCAATCCCCCATCTTCTCCAGCTCAGTGCTTTAAGGACATCCTGAGGCCCTTCGCCCCTCTAAAGGGCGCAAGGCAGAAATATGCTGCATCAGCCACATAACCTACAAGTCAGGAGTATAATGGGGCATTCCCCGTTTGGCTAGGTGGAGTTAGTCCATGCATTCCACATCCACCACATTATCTGTCTCCCACCCATCTACAAGACAGGAGTGTGATGAGACACTCCCCTCTTAATGGGCAGAGCTAGTCCTCGCACTCCATATTCACATTACTCACCATGCTACTCTAACAGCCCCTCCTGAAATCCTTACCCACGCCTCCTGCCCAAGGGGACAGTAACAAAGTTTCCTCGCCAACCACACTTTAACCACTTGGCGTTACGAGACCCGTGCGCCGCCCCCAAGACACTTCCCCATACCTGCGCCAGCTCCTCCAGCACCTCGGTGTCTCGCTCGCACTTCTCCGAGCTGTGTGCACCACTGTGGGAGAAGGCGCGGGGCCGGGTCAGCTGGGTGTTCCCCACCCCAGGGTGCTGGCCGCCCTCAGGGTTCATCAGCAGGGAGATGGGTTTGCAGTCTGTTCCTGAAGGGTCCTGGCAGTCTGACGTCAGCTCCGACGACACTGGAGCGAGAGGGAGAGGGAGTTGAAGACAGTGAAAGCGAGTCAAGAGTCTGAGGAACTCAGTCACCAGCACTTTTCTCCCAAGTCTCAGGTTTACTGTTCCCACTGACCCCACCCCCATTGCTGGAAAATGACTTACAGCCAAACCAACCCACACCATAGCTCTCAGCCCGTCCATCTCACCCACTCCCAGCTGTGCCATTCCCCCTCTCCGCAGCCCTCGCTCTGCCCATGTCTCTTTCTCTCTCTCCCTGTCCATACATCACTGTCTTCCTCTCTGCATGCGTGTCCTTTTGCAAGTGTTCCTGTCTATCTTTATTGTGTGTGTGCATGCCTCCTCCTTTGTGTGCGGGTGTGATGTGTCTCTCTTCCAGCCACCTCTCTCTCTCTCTAAGTGTATCAGTCTGTCTCACTCTCCCCGTCTCCATGGGTGTTTCCCTCCCCCTCCTTTCTCCCCAGCTATATGCGGCTCGCATGTTCTCCTTGTGGTCTTGTGGCTTCCTCCAGATGCTCCAGTTTCCTCCCACTGGGGTGGTGGGTGGGGAGAGCAGTGAATTGCCTCTTGTGTGGGTGAGGGGCAGAATGGGGTGGGGGGGGGAAGATTCGGATTTGGTGACAGTGTGAATCAATGAAACAGATTACTCTTCACTGATCAGTGGCCGAGGGTATGCACGCACTCTACGGCCGAAAGACCTGTTTCTATGCTGAATCTACAACTAACTCCTGACTTCCCCCCTCTTAAAAACCCCATGTCCTCTTGTCCTAGACATGTGACCATGGAAAAGAGGTGTTTCCTTTTTTTTAACAATCTGCCGTCACTCACCCCTCGATAAAATTTTTGAAAATTATCAGGTCCCCCACCAGGCCCCTCCGCTCCAGGAAGGACAGACCCAGCTTCTCTCATCTCTTCCCGTCACTGTAACGTCCTGGGAATCCCCTCTCCAGTGCAGTCACCTCCTACACTGTAGTGTGGTGATCAGAAGTTTACATAGTATCCCAAATGAAGTCTGATCAGTGTGTTTGGACCAAGACCCCACACCCCTACCTTCACCAGCTGTGCTGTGGGATCCTTAAACTGCAAGGTCTATTCGGTCCTTAAAGAGCAGCCAATCAACCTACTGAACCAGCACGTGTTTTTTTCTTGGGTATTTTGAAGAAAACCAGAGCACCTGGGTGAAACCCATGTGGTCACAGGGAGAACATGCAAACTCCACACAGATGGAGGCACACACCCACAGGCAGAGCATCAACATGGGCCTCTGGGGCCAAGCCAGGGCGCCAATGACAGTCCAAGCCCAGGGCCAAGGCCACTATTAGTCGCCCATCCCATGCAGAGGTCATCACACTTCTTCCCTCTCCCAGTGACTGAGCCCAGCACCGTTGGGAGAGTACTGCAAAAGGCTAGCACAGAAACAATGGGCTGAAGAGCCAGTCACCAAGCCACAAGCCCAGAGGAGGAACGCATCATGTCAAGGTACCAGAGGGTCTGAGAGTAGACCCCACCCAACCATCGCTAATCACATATACACAACACAGCAGCTGGGTTACCTGCTGTGGCAGAGAGCGCACCGGTCTCTGACATGCTGCGTTCCCGTGGCTCCTTGCACCTCAGGGTCCCAGGACCCCCGAGGGCTGTCTTCACGTCGGAGCTGGACTTCTTTCGGTCTTTGTTGCACCATTTCCAGTCTGGGTGGGCTTTGAAGTGAGCCTCCTTCACCTGCCAACACCAAAGGCAAGGGATACAGGGGTGTGGTTTAAGAGGAAGAGAGATTGATTACTCAAAACCAGCGATCCCCTCACCATCCCACCATGCTCTCCTGGGGTCAGGCACAGCGTGAAGCTCCCTCAATACTGTCCCATCACACACTCCCGGGGTCAGACACAGAGTGAAGCTCTTTCCACACCGTCCCATCACACACTCCCGGGGTCAGACACAGAATGAATCTCCCTCCACACGATCCAATCACACATTCCCAGGGTCAGACACAGAGCGAAGCTCCCTCAATACCATCCCACCACACACTCCCGGGGTCAGGCACAGAGTGAAGCTCCCTCCACACCGTCCCATCACACACTCCTGGTGTCAGACACAGAGCGAAGCTCCCTCAATACCATCCCACCACACACTCCCGGGGTCAGGCACAGAGTGAAGCTCCCTCCACATTGTCCCATCGCACACTCCTGGGGTCAGACACAGAGCGAAGCTCCCTCAATACCATCCCACCACACACTCCCGGGGTCAGGCACAGAGTGAAGCTCCCTCCACATTGTCCCATCACACACTCCTGGGGTCAGACACAGAGTGAAGCTCCCTCAATACCATCCCATCACACACTCCTGGGGTCAGCCACAGAGAGAAGCTCCCCTTACATTGTCCCATCCACACTTGGAGCATGGTTTGGTACATACTGTGGCCATTTTGGAGACTTGGTTGTCACAAGGATAGGAATGGCTGCTGGATGTTCAGGGATTTAGATGTTTCAAAAGGGACAGGGAGGGAGGGAGGGAAAGGAGGCGGATGAGTGGCATTGCTAATTAGGGATAGTATCATACGTGCAGAAAGGGAGAACACTGTGGAGTGACTGTCCACTGAGTCAGCATGGGTGGAAGAAAGAACAGGAAGGGAGCAATCATTCTACTGGAAAATTTGATAAACCCCCCCAATAGCAACAGGGACACTGAGGATCCTACAGGCAGTTTTTGGAAAGGTGCAAAAGTAACAGGGATGTTGTCATGGGGATTTCAACTTCCCTAGTACTGATTGGCACCTCCTTAGTGCAAAAGGTTTAGACGGGGTGGAATTTGTTAGGTATGTTTGGAAAGGTTTCCTGATGCAATATGTAGACAGGCCGCCCAGACAGCTATACTGAATCTGACACTGGGCAATGGAACAGGTCAGGTGACAGATCTCTCAGCGATAGTTGTGACAGAAACCACGACATACTGATCTTTATTGTAGCCTCGGACAGGGGTAGGAGCAGATGGTCGGGGTAAGTAATTGGGGAAGGGGGAATTATGCTGCCATTCTGCAGAAGCAAGAACTGGGGAGCGTAGTTGGGAATGGATGTACTCAGTGAAATTCACAGCAGAGATATGGATGTTGTTTAGGGAACAATTGCATGTGGTTCTGAATAGGCTTGTCCCATTGAGGCGGGGAAAGGAACCTCATCCTTGACAAAGTCCCTCATGAGAGGCTAATTCAGAAGACGAAGATACACGGGGTCCACAGCAAATTGGCTGTTTGGATTCCGAACAGGCTTGTGCATAAAACACGAGGACAGTGGTAGAAGGGAGTTGTTCGAGCCAGAGCTCTGTAATTAGTGGAGTTCCACAAAGATCGGTGCTGAGACCTCTGCTGTTTGTGATGTATACAAATGACCTGGATGAAAATGTAGGTGGGTGGGTTAGTAAATTTGTGGATGATACCAAGAGTGGTGTTGTGGATTGTGTAAGAAGACTGGCAAAGAATACAGCACCACTATAGATCAGTCACAGATACGGGCTGAGAAATGGCAGATGGGAGTTTAACCCAGATAAACAATGAGTTGCACCTCAGTAGGACAAATGCATGGAGACAGCACTCTGTTAAGGAGATAGTATACTTACCTGTGTTGCTGAGCAGAGGGATCTTGGGATCCAAGTTCACAGATCCTTGAAAGAGGCTACCCAGGTTGATAGAGTTATTAAGGCTTATGGAATGCTTGCTTTCATTAGATGAAGTATTGAGTTTAAAAGTTAGGTGGTTATGTTGCAACATTATAAAACTCTGGTTAGGCCACACCTGGAGTATTGCGTACAGTTCTGGTCTCTGGTCGCCCTACTATAGGAAGGATGTTGAGGCTTTGGAAATGGTGCAGAAGAGGGTTACTCGGATGCTGCATGTGCTATCACAAGAGGCTGGATAAACCTGGAGCACTGGAGTAGACAGAGTGTATTTGTTTCCCAGGGTTGAAATGTCTAATACCAGAGGGCATGCATTGAAGGTGAGAGGGTGAAGAATCAAGGGGATGAGTTGTTTTTTTTTACTCAGAGTCATGGATGCCTGGAACATGCTACATGGTATAGTGGTAGAGGCAAAATATTAGAGGCTTTTGAGATTTTGGATAAGCACATGGATGCAAGGAAGATGGAGGGATATGGACACAGTGTAGGTAGGAAGGATTAGTATTTGGCTGTTTTAGATTTTCTTTTTAGATGGTTCAGTATAATGTTGTGTGCCAAATGGCCTGTTCCTGTGCTGTACTGTTCTGTCTTATATGTTCTAACCATAGTTGACAGGTGGTGTGGAAGAGGAAGAAAGAAGCTTAAAGCTTAGGAAGCAAGGATCAGACAGGGCTCTAGAGTTACAGGGTAGCCAACAGTGTTTAAGAATGGACTTAGGAGAGCTAGAAGGGGGCATGAGAAGGCCTTGGTGAGTAGGACTGAACAGGGATCGAAGAGGAAACATGCCTGGAGTCAGAGAGGGGTAGGGGAAGTCCTTAACTAACACTTTGCTTCGGTACTCACTAGTGAGAGGGACCATGACGAATGAGTACAGTGTAAAACTGACATGCCAGAACAAAATATTAAGAAAACGTGCTGGAACTTTTGAAAATCATTACGATTGGCAAGTCCCTGGGGCAGGACAGGATTTACCTCAGGTTACTACAGAAAATGAGGAAGAAACTGCTGCGCACCCTCACTGCTCACAGTAGTAGTACCCAATGATTGGAGAGTGGTAAATGTCATTCCTTGTTCAAGACAGGAAGTATGAATATTTCTGGGAATTATAGACTAGTGAGTTGCACCTTAGTGGTGAGCAAAGTATTGGAAAAGATTATTAGTGCTGGGATTTATGAACATTCAGAGATGCATAGTCTGATTAGGGGTAGTCAGCATGGCTTTGTGAGGGACAGATCATGCCTCACGGACCTGACTCAATTATTTCGGGATGTAACAAAGCACATTGATGAAGGAAGAGCAGTGGAAGCAGTGTATATGGATTTTAGTAACATGTTTGATAGGTCTCCACGTTAGGCTCATTCAGGAAGTCAGGAGACATGGAAACCAGGGAAACTTGGTGACGTGGATTCCAAATTGACTTGCCCACGAAGGCAGAGGGTGGTTGTCTATGGAGCATATTCTGCCTGGAGGTTGATGATCAGTGGTGTTCTGCTGAGATCAGTTCAGGGACCCCTGCTCTTCTTACTGAGTAAGTGGCAGGATGGGGTAGATTAGTAAGATTGCAGTTGACACAGAAGGTTGGTGGTGGTGTGGATAGTGTAGAAGGTTGTCGTAGGTTACAATGGGACATTGACAGGTTGCAGAGCTGGGCTAAGAAGTGGTAGGTAGAGTTCAATCCAGAAAAGTGTGAAGTGATTTGCTTCGGAAGGTCAAACTTCAAGACAGAATTAACGGAGAGATTCTTAGGAAGAACACAGGGATCTTAGGGTTGCCATGCAAGTTAACAGGGTTAAGGCGGCATGAGGTGCGTTGGTCTTCATAATTCAGGGGATTGTTCAAGAGCCACAAATAATTTTGCAGTTTTATAAAACCCATTAGACCACACCTGGAGTATTGTGTTTAATACTGATCACCTCATTATAGGAAGGATGTGAAAGCTGCAGAGAAGATTTACAGGGATGTTGCTTGGATTAAAGAGCATGTCTTATGCGTATATGTTCAGTGAACTCAGGCTTTTCACTTTGGATAAGAGGCACAGACTGAATGGATAGCCAGAGACATTTTCTCAGAACAGAAATGGCTAATACAAGGGCATAAAGACAATTAATGGAAAATATAGGGGAGACGTCAGAGGAAATTTCATTTTTAAAAAAAGTCATGGGGTGGTGGTAGAGGCATAAGGGACATTTTAGAAATTTTCAGGTAGGCACATAGATGATAGAAAAATGGAGGGCAACATAGGAGGGAAGGGTCAGATTGATCTTATAGTTAAATGTCAGCACAATATTGTTGGCCGAAGACCTGTACTGTGCCACACTGTTCTACAGTTGCAAGAAAACCCTTCAGAATTTGGAATTATCTGCATTAATTACTCATAAAATGTGGTCTGATCATCTAAGTCACAATAATAGACAAACACAATCTGCATGAACTAAAAATACGAACATTTGTACTACTTCTCATCAATACTGACAACGCCATTTAAACAATCACAGTCTAGGTTCAAAAAAAGTTTGCGAACCTCTGAGTAACGCTTTCTACAAAAGCTATTTGGAGTCAGGTGCTCCAATCAATGAGATTGGAGATGTGGGTTGTCACTGCCCAATATAAAAAAAGACACACAATGTCAGGTTACTGACAGAGCCTGCACTTCAAGAAAGATCTGTTTATGTGCACCATACCTCGATCAAAAAAAACTTTGAGGACCTAAGAATTGTAGAGATGCATGAAGCTGGAAAATACAAAAAAAAAAGCAATTCTAAAGACCCAAGTGTTCATCGGTCCTCAATAAGTGAAATTGTCTACAAATAGAAGAAATTCAATACTATTACTACTCTCCCTAGGAGTGGCCTTCCTGCAAAGATCACACCAAAAGCACAACATGCAATGCTGAAGGAGGTGAAAAAAAGCCCAAGTGTAATAGCAGAAGTCCTGCAGAAATCTCTAGAACTCACTAAAGTGTCAGTTCATGTGTCCACTATAAGAAAAACACTGAACAAGAATTGTGTTCATGGAAGGACACTGTGCAGGAAACCACTGCTCTCCAAAAGAAATTGTTGCATGTCTGAAGTTTGCAAAAGACCACCTGGACATTTCACAATGCCTCTGGGACAATGTTCTGTGGACAGTAGAGAAAAAAGTAAAACTTTTTGGCAGAAATGCTCACCACTATGCTTGGAAGAAAAAGGGCAGTGCACACCAATGTCAAAACCTCATACCATCTGTGAAGCAGAGTGAAAGGAGCATCATGGTTTGGGGCTGCTTTGCTGCCTCAGGGCCTGGACAACTTGCAATCACTGTATCAAGACATTTTACAGGTGGATGTCAGGGTAGCAGTCCGTCACCTGAAGCTTAATCGAACTTGGATGATGCAACAAGATAATGATCCAAAACACAAGAGTAAATCAAAAACAATGGTTTAAAAATTAGAATATTTGTGTTTTGAGATGGCCAAGTCAGAGTACAGACCTTAACCCATTTGAGATGTTGCTACATGACCTGAAGTGTGCTGTGCAGGCAAGGTGTTCCAGAAATATTGATGAGCTGAAAATATTTTGTATGGAGGTATGGTATGAAATTCCACCTAATTATTACACAAGGCTGATCAGCAGCTACAGGAAACATTTGGTAGAGGTTATTGCTGCTAAAGGAGGTTCTACCAGTTATTAAATATAAGAGTTTACACACTTTTTCCAGCCTGGACTATGAATGATCAAACAATGTGTTCAATAAAGACATGAAAAGTACAAATGCTCATGTGTTATTAGTTTAGGCAGATTGTGTGTCTATTATTGTAACTCAGATGAAGATCAGATCACATTTTGAATAATTAATGCAGAAAGGCAGGTAATTGCAAAGGGTTCACAAATATTTTCTTGTAACTGTAAGTTTTATCACACATTTCCAGGGTCAGACAGAGCGAAGCCCGCTCTGCACTGTCTGTACCATCATAGGGGTAGCTCCCATCACACACTCCCAGGGTCAGACACAGAGTGAAGCTCCCATCACGCACTCCCTTCACACACACTCTCGGGGTAAGACAGTGTGAAGCTCCCTCCACACCATCCCATCACTCACTCCCAGGGTCAGACACAAAGTGAAGTTCTTTCCACACCACCCCATTACACTCTCCCAGGGTCAGACACAGAGAGAAGCTCCCTCCACACCGTCCCATCACACACTCCCGGGATCAGACACAGTGAAGCTCCCTCCATACCGAACCATCACACACTCCTGGGGTTAGACACAGAGTGAAGCTCCCTCCACACCGTCTCATCACTCTCCCAGGGTCAGACACAGAGTGAAGATCCCTCCACACCGTCCCATCACACACTCCCGGGGTCAGACACAGAGAGAAGCTCCCTCCACACCGTCCCATCACACACTCCCAGGGTCAGACAGAGTGAAGCTCTCTCCACACCGTGCCATCACACACTCCCAGGGTCAGACAGAGTGAAGCCCCCTCCACACCGTCCCATCACTCAGTCCTGGGGTCAGACACAGAGTGAAGCTCCCTCCACACCGTCCCATCACACACTCCCAGGGCCAGACACAGAGAGAAGCCCCCTCCACACCGTCCCATCACTCAGTCCTGGGGTCAGACACGAGTGAAACTGCCACAATACTCAGTAACCCTGAGCCAAGTTCCAAACCCACCTGGAAGGCCAGGTCGTGGTATTTCTTTTTCTCATTGGGTCCCAGGGCATACCACCACTCGCCCAGGATCTTGCTGACTGTCCTGTTGTCCTGGTTGGGGTGCCGCTGGTGAACTAGTGCCCGGTGCCTTTTGCTGAAGATCATGAAGGCGTTCATCGGCCGCCGGATGTGGTCCTTCTCACGCTGTAGCGGGGAGGGGTATTGAAGTCTGAGAGTGGGCAACAGGCCCGTTAACTCTTCCCACCCAAGTAACCGACCCCTACAGTTCAGTTGTTAGGAGGGGTTTAGTACTAGCCGTCATCACACTCTGCACATCTCCAAAAGCCCTTACACAGTTACACAGAATGGAAACAGGCCCTTTGGCCCAATTGCTCCATGCCATCCAAGCTCCCTTTCTAAACACCAGCCCAATACATCACAGGCACATCCCTCCTCACCATCGGTTATATCTACCAGAGGTGCAGCCTCAAGAAGGCAACATCCATTACCAAAGATCCCCACCAACTTCTCACAGCTACCATCAGGCAGGAGGTACAGAGCCTGAAGCTCCACATTAGGAACAGCTGCTTCCCTTCAACCATTTGGTTCTTGAACCAACCAGCACAGCCCTAATCACCGCCTCACTGTGACCACTGTCTACTACAATGTACTGTGTTCTGTTTTCTTTCACTGTGTGTATTCTTGTAAAAATGGTGTATAATTTGGGTCCCTGATAGTTCTTCTCGTGACTGTTGAGACTCTGATGCTCTATGCTTGTGATGCTGCTGCAAGCAAGTTGTTCATTGCACCCATCTATAGAAGAATTGGTGATCCTTTTAACTTTCTAAGAGTATAAATGGTGTTGGACTTTGCGATCTCGATGTACAAAGAGACTTCGAGTCACACCTGGGGTCAGCAAACAGTTTGCAAGGTATTCAACACACCCAAAATGCTGGAGGAGTTCAGCATCTATGGAGGGGAATGAATAATCGATTTTTCAGGCCAAAACCCTGGAACAGGACCTGATGAAAGGTCTTAGCCCAAAACACCAACAATTCATTCCCTCTGCACATGATGCCCAACATGCTGAGTTCTTCCAGCGTTTTGTATGTTGTTCAAGATTTCCACCATCTGCAAAATCTCTTCTGCCGGGTGTTCGATGGATGGGCCATAGAGCCTGTTTCCCTGCTATATATCTCTGTGACTCCTCAAGTAATGGCCATGTTGACATTCACGGCAAGACTTGAGACAAGGATTCTTTGCTGAAGCTCCACAGATCCTGGGGAGACCCCACCAGGAGCAAAAGTCTCCTATCAGAGAGATGGGCTTACCCCAGAGAAGTACACTGTTTCTGGGGTGGTGGTTGATGGGGACATGAGTCACTGCATCACACAGCACAGACACAGGCACTTCGGCCCAAATGCTCTGTGAACATCCAAGATTCACGTCTAAGCTGGTCCCATCTGCCCGTGTTTGTTCCATTCCTCTCTGACTTTTCCAGTCCATGTACCTGTCCAACTAACTTTTAAATGCCTCTACCATTTCCACTGGCAACTCACTCCATATATTCACCACCCTCAAAGCTGCCCCTCAACTTCCAAATAAATTTCTCCCTCCCCCCATCTTAAACTTGTGCCCTCTTGTTCTCAATTCCCCAAGCCTGGGGAAAAGTCTGTGCGCATTCACGCTGTCCACGCTCTTTCCAATAACGTACACTCCTGTAAGGTCACCCCTCAGCCTGGTGCACTCCAAAGGAAAATAAAGTTCCAATCTGCTTAGCCTCTCTGCAAAATTCAGTCCAAGGCTCAGCAAAATCCTCGCAAATCTCCTCTGCACTCTTCCCAGCTTCGTCATCTTTCCGATAGCAGGGTGACCAAAATTGCACACAATACCCCAAGCACGGCCTCACCAACTGAAACATAACTGCTCAACCCCTGTACTCAGTGCCCTGAGTGATGACGGCCAGCATGCCAAACACCTTCTTGTCCGCCTCTGACACCAATTGCAGGGAACGACGTACCTGAACGCCTGGGTGCTTCTGTCCCACAACATCCACAGGTTCCCCCCTCCCCCCACCAATCTTCACCCGAGCCGACAGAGACACATGTGACGTGCTTCAGAGTGAGGAGGGGGCATCAGAGGTTGTACAAATCTCTGGTGAGTCTGCACCTGGAGCCCAGTGTTCAGTTTTGATGGGTGATTTTATAGAGGTCAACGAAACCACAAGGGGCATAGATGCACACAGTCTTTTCCATAGGTCTGGGGAATAAAGAACTAGAGTTTTAAGGCTAAAGAGGAAAGATTTAATAGGATGCTGCGGGGTAACTTTTTCCACCTAGGGGGTGGTCTGTATATGGAACGAGCTGCCAGAGAAGCAGTTGAAGCAGGTACACTAGTATTTAGTCTTTAGAGCATAGAGTGAGGGGTGTCTTTACAGGTGCATAAAACTATGAGGTGCACTAATGGGGTGAAGGAGGAGTTTTTCCCCTGGGGTTGGGGAATCAAGGAGGAGGAATAGGTTTAAGATGAGAGTGGAGACATTAAGTAGGAACCTGAGGGGCAAATTCATTACCAGCAGGGTTATCCACATGTGCAACGAGATGCCAGAGGAAAGTAAATTAACATGTTTATAAGACATTTGGACAGAGCCAGAGATAGAGAGAGAAGATGAGCCAGTTTGATGCAGACTGCAGGATACACGGGAGTGACGTTATAGAGGAGGACAAAAGCAGGAGGGGCACTTCATGTTGTGGCCTGTGAATCCACCAGCACAAAGGCAGCAAAACCGAGAGCAGCAAGTGAACCTGACAGAAACAATCAGGAGCCTTCTTGTACAGCTCCCCTTAAGGCGGGTGTACATTTTACCGTCCAAGCACACCCTCACTCCCCTGCACGCACAGCCCACCCACCTTGTGCGGGCTGCGGCCCTCCTTCTCAGAGGAAGAGTCCCTCTCCTTGGGCAGTGCGCTGAGCGACTTGGTGCGGCGCTTCTCCGGAGGCAGGCAGACCGTCTCCAACCCGGCATTGGGTAGGAACCTGTAAGCAGTGACACACAGAGGGAGGGAGTGGGGATTGAGGGGATGGAGGAAAAGAGAAGAGGGTGTGGAGAGGGGTTGGAAAGAGGGGACATGGAGGGAGAGGGTAGACAGGACGGGGGAAATGACAGGTGAGTGAGGGAGGGAGAGAAGCAAGGGGAGAATGAAGGATGGGGAAAGAGCAAGGAGAGAAAGGGAGCAGAGAAGGGATGGGTAGAGAGGAAGAGGGAAGGCGCAGGAGAGGGGAGAGAGAAAGTGAGTGAGTGTCACAGACAGTAAGAGGTGAAGGAGAGGTTTGAGGTGGCTGGGGAGAGGGCAGAGGGAAAACCAGCCTAGGGTCGGTGTGGAATTATTTACAGGGAGAGGCAGCCCCCACAACACCCTCCACGATATAAAACTCTGGTCATTGCCATCCGAGGAACCGATTGCAGTTCTGGTAAAGGAGGAATATGGAGCCCTGAGAGGGGACAGGTTCTCCCAACCATAGACAGGACACCCCCGCCATACTCACGCCTCATCCTGGTCACTCTCCGTCTCACTGTCTCCTCTCTGGCTGGGCAGCCCCTGCATCTCCTCGACGTGGGACTGTGCTCTTAGGCCATCAGTGGATTCCCGTGGTGGGCTGCCGCCTGCCTCCTCCCGTCTCTCAGGCTCCCGGGGCGACTCTGCCGGGACACAAGCTTGCTGCGCCGACTGCACAGGCTCTATGTGCAGGAGATAGAGGAGAGGCATTAGAAAGAGGAGGGGAGAGATGGTGAGTGGGTAGAGGGGTAGGGGGTAGATAGAGATGGGAGCCAGGAAAGGGTAGGGAATGGGGGTGGGGGAGAGAAGGAGCTCAAGTGTGTGTAAAGCTGAGACCAGCACTGATGAGCCCATAGTGACCGACTCCACCCCTCTGCCCCCACCCAAGAGATGACCCAGTCTGACTATCACCCACCCACCTACCTTTCACTTGATTGGACGAGCCGGCTGGACAGGTGGGCTTCTGGGCCTCCGGGGGCTGTACCGAGGCATCCGGCTGGCTGGGAGCCAGGAAAGGAACCAGAGAGTGCCAGGGATAGACGGGTACAGAGCGCGGTTCCACATTGGTCCACACTGCAGGGAGAGCAAAGAGAACATGGCTGCAGGGCACATGGAACGTAGAACTCAGAGCAGGGCAGCGCAAGATAAAGTGGTAAATTATCGCCTTGTTCACTGAATAGGGAAACATCTGTCTTGCATGCTGTCCATACTTGCCTCAAACACACACAGCTCTCCATCCCCACAGGTAAAGTGGTTTATACTGTCACCCAACAGAGGTAAGTAAAAGCTTATCTTGCACATTGTTCATACAGATCACACTGTAACGGTGTGTTGAGGGAAAAGCAGTAAGGATCCTGAATGAGTGTTACAATTCAGAAAGTGCAGTGCAGGTGAACAATAAGGTACTAGGGCCAAGATAAGGTAGACTGGTAATAGCAAGTTTATTATTGTCCTATATACTGAGATGCAATGAAAAGCTTTGTCACTTGGGGGCTCAATTTCTGCCGATATCTGTAAGGAGTTTTTACGTTCTCCACATGACCCTGAGTTTTCTCCGGTTTCCTCCACATTCCGAAGAGGGAGGAACTCAGCTTCTACAGAAATGAATAAACAGTCGACATTGTGGGCCAAGAATAGGTGAAGCCGGTTGGGTGGGGGAGGTGGGCTGAAGTAAGAAGCCGGGAGTGGGGTTGTAATATGTCAGTGGAAAAAGTAAAAGGGCTGGAGAAGGTATCAGACAGGAGAGAAGAGTCACCCATAGTAGAAAGGGAAGAAGGGGAGGTGATAGGCATGTGAGGAGAAGACATAAGAGGGGAGACAGGGTGGGAATCGAAGTAGGGGAAAAGGAAAACTACCAGACATTAGAGAAATCAACGTGAATGTCACAGGCTGAAAGCCCCTCCAACCTGAGTGGCCTCATTCTGACTGACATCAGAGTTGGAAATGAAATGGGTGGCCACTCATGGTGGATGGAGTGGAGGTGCTCGACAAAGCTGCCCTCCAATCCATGTCAGGTCTCACCAATGTAGAGGAGGCCACATCAGGAGCACCAGATACAGAAAACGACCTCAGCACATTCACAGGTAAAGTGTTGTCTTACCTGGGAGGACTGAAGGGAGAAATGAACAAGGGAATCATGGAGAAAGCGATCCTGTGGAAAGCGGAGAGTGGGAGGGGAGCACGTGTGTTTGGTGGTAGTAAGTTGCTGAAAACGATGTGCTGGATGCGAAGGCAGGTGATCCTTGTTAAGACAGCAGGAAAAAGGAGTAAGAGCAAATGACTGGGAAAGGGAGTGCAGCTGAGGTAAACATCAATGGTGGAGGAAGAGAAACTGAAACCCTGATCTTGGAGGATATCTCCGATGTCCTGAAAAGCCTCATCCTGGAACAGATGCAGCAGAGATGAAGGAACTGAAAAAAAGGAATGGCATTTTTCAGGGGAGAGAGTGGGAGGAGATATAGTCAAGATAACTATGGGAGTCAGTAAGTTTATAAAAGAGATCAGCAGGTTCTGTCCAGAACGGAGACAGGGAGATCAAAAAAGGGGAGAGTGGTGTCAGAAATGGACTAAGAATCAAGAAAGGGGAGAGAAGTGTCAGAATTGGATCGAGGACTGTTGTTCTGGATTTCCAGCATCTTGTGTTCAGGTTAGAGTTAGTGAATTGTGCCTGCTATGCTGGTGCTGGAAGAATGGTGACACTTGCGGGCAACCCAACACAACCCTTGCTGATGTGTTTTGATGTACGTGACAAATTAATCTTTAATACTACACACTGTTCATATAGATCAGATCATTTCGCAGTGCACTGAGGCAGAACAAGGTGAAAAATTGATAAAGAATAATATTACAGGTAGAGAGGAAGTGCACTGCAGGCAGGCAATAAGGTGCAAGGGAATTGGAATTGGTTTATTATTGTTACATGTATCAAGGTACAGTCAAAAGTTTGCCTTGCTTACAGTTCATACAGATCAGATCATTACACAGTACCTGGATAAAATATGAAATAACAGAATCCAGAATGAAGTGTTACAGCTATCAATGTGGGCAGACAGTAAAGTGCAAGATCATGAAGGAGGTAGATTGTGAGGTCAAGACTCCATTTTATTGTACAGGTGGTCCTGCTCACGAGTCTAATAACAGTGGGGTAGAAACTGTCCTTGAGCCCAATGGTATGTGCTTTCAGACTTTTGTATCTTCTGCCAAATGGGAGGGGGGAGGAGAGAGAATATCTGGGGTGGGGGTGGGGTCTTGATTATGCT
Source organism: Hypanus sabinus (assembly GCF_030144855.1). Taxonomy (NCBI): domain Eukaryota; kingdom Metazoa; phylum Chordata; class Chondrichthyes; order Myliobatiformes; family Dasyatidae; genus Hypanus; species Hypanus sabinus. The sequence continues at coordinate 41,287,513 of NC_082706.1, read as the reverse complement.
GGCTGCTTTACTGAAGCAATGAGAAGTATAGACCAAGTCTACTGAGGGAAGGTTGGGCTCCCTAAAATATGGAGCTGTGTCCACAACTCTCGTCGACAAATCTAATCAATTCCACATAGAACCCATATCCCTCCATTTCCTGCACACAACAGCAGAATTAGGCAATTTGTCTGCTCCGTCAATCCATCATAGTTGATTTAATATCCTTTTCAACCCCATTCTCCTGTCTTCTCCCTGTAACCTTTGATGCTGTGACTAATCAAGAAGCAATCATTCTCCATTTTAAATATACTCAATGACTCGGCCTCCACAGCCGTGTGCTGCAATGAATTCCACAGATTCACCACTCTCTGGTTAAATGGCTGTTAAAGAAAAGTTTAAACACTTCTATCACGCGTCTCCACCACAGCCCCTGGCAGCACATTTCAAGCACCGAGCACTCTCACCTACTGCTTGCCGCTTTCTCCATTAGTTCTGACAATTTTAGGTGCTTCCCTGCTCTCCTCTTTCCTCACTCCTGCCCCCCAAACCCCTTGCAGACAGATGAGCTGCCATTAATGAGAGGGATTCACCACCTTTCAGTTAACACCGATCGATACATTCCTGGTATCCACTCCCTCACAGATGTTCCCTTTGCTCACAACACCCTCTCCCCAAGCCTGCAACCCCAAACCCACATCTTTCCCAAAACTCCGACCAAACATTCGCGTACTGACGCAGCAAGGCAGGCAAAGTGTCGGGTTTTAGATTGAAAGACAGAAGGGAAACAGGACCTTCAGCCCCACAAAACACACTCAGAGGAGGAATTTCGACATACCCCAGTTTTAAATGACTGGAACCTCATTTTGTAGCAGTGCCCCCACCTTGTACCCACCCGTGGAATAATCTCAACATTAAAGTCTATCTAGCTGCTGTATATTACAGCACAAAGTCTCTTCTGCTAACAGAGAGCATGCCAACCCGACACCATTTCACTCTCCCCATATTTCAAACATCCACAGCGCTCTCCTCTCCACCTGAGTCGTTTCTCACCCACATACTGATGTAAATTTCTGGGATGTCGGTGCAATGGGGGAACCTTCAGGGTCACGGGGAGAATGTGCAAACCCCACAAGCAAACAGGAGTGAGACATACGCAGGAAAGGGACAAACACTTACAAAAAGGAGTTGGAGAGCCCCTCCACTGGTCGAGGCTGACCAAGGACGTTGCTTCCTCGCCAGAGCAGTACAATATGGAGAGCCCACATAGCAGGCTGCCCCTCTCCACACAACTCATGAATCCAAAGAAACGGCAGAGACTGATACAGTTCAGCTCCGCAGTACCACAGGAGCTGCCAATCAGTTTTGAACTCAATGTAGGACTGCCTTGGGGACTCCAGCTCCAGGTTTTTCTTCAGGGTTTATTCCCAAAGCCGAGAGTAGGTACAGCCACAAGACAGCAGAAGTTTGAGATCAGAGTTTTCCTTCTCCTAAATGAGCTGCCAACCATGTCTGACAAGCCTCATCTGCCCGAAAGGGGTAGGAGAGACACAAACACACAGAGGTTGGGATGAACTGGGCTCACTGGTGCTGAGAGGGCAAGGCTCTGTCTACTGTATCTTCCACGTCCATTTAATGGGGCTGAAGGGAGCGTCACTCCACCCGGTGTTGGGAGAAACCACAGCATAATGTACAGAGACTGTCTCCTTTACTGAAGGTGGATGTGGTGGAGATGTGATTGATTCCTGGACAAGGAAGCTGGTGAGCAAGGGAAAACTGCAGTACTGGAAACACTCTGGGGAACAGGGAAGAGCAAGAGGGTAATCAGGATGGATGACCCGGGAGGCTCCCCTTCACTTCCGGGGAGAGGGGGAGGGAGAGGGGGAGAGAGAGGGGGAGGGAGGGGGAAAGAGTGTGTGTGTGTGTGTGTGTGTGTGTGTGTGTGTGTGTGTGAGTATGTGTGTGTGAGTGTGTGTGTGTGTGTGAGTGTGTGTGTGTGTGTGTGTGTGTGTGAGTGTGTGTGTGTGTGTGCGCGCGCGCGTGTGCGTGTGTTGGAAGAGGAGGATTGCATATGCCCCTGACACTGCACACTCCCCTTCCTACAACAAAGAACCCTCTCCTCGCCACCATTCCTGCAAAACAGAACGCCTTCCTCAAAGCAACTCATGCAACACAGCACTCCCTACCTCGGTGACTCCATCTCATTACTCCTCTCTATTTGCCTCCCTTCCCACATCCTACATCCTCAGCTCCCCTCCTGCAACAATCCTCCCGGAGCGGACAGATAGTGACTCATGCAAAATTCATGACCTCCTCCTTGACTGCTTTCTAACCCACAAGACATAGGCGCAGAGTTACGCTATCCAGACCTTCTAGTCGATCAAGACTGATTCACCTTCCCTCTCAACCCCATTCTCCTGCCTTCTCCCTGTAACCATTGATGTGCTTACTAGTCAAGAACCTATCAATCTTTGCTTCAAATATACCCAATGACTGGACTTCTACAGTTGTCTGTGGCGAAGAATTCTAAAAATACATCATCCTCTGGCTAAAGGCATTCCTCCTAATCTCTTTCTAGAGGGATGTCCTTCTATTCTGAGGCTTTACCCTCTGGCCCTAAACTCCTCCACAATTGATAATATCCTCTCCAGATCGACTCTTTCAGACTCAGTTTGCCCACCCCCACTCCCCAGGTGATGCGATCGGCAGAGCACGCGCTGCAGATGTGCAGGAAGCACGAGCATCTGGACGGCTGGGAGCAGCAGGGTGAGGAAAGGGGAAATACATACGGGGCGACCTTCACACAACAGAAGGAAAAGGAGCCAAGGACAAAGGGAGGCCCGTGCTGGACAGAAACACAGAGCAGGAAGTCAGCAGGCAAACACTCAGGCTGGGAGTAGGAGCAGGGGGTTGGGTTTCAGTCTTCCTGGGCTAATTCTGCTTCTTCTTCAGCACAGTGACATAGTCTGTGATTAGTAATCTCACTCTGAACCCTTCACACTAAAACTCCCTCTACACCACCCCATCACACATTCCAAGGGTCAGACACTGACTAAAACTCCCTCTACACCATCCCATCACACATTCCTAGGGTCAGACAGTGATTGAAACTCCCTTCACACCATCCCCTACTCCCAGGGTCAGACACCGATTCCAATTCCCTCTACACCATCTCATCACACATTCCTGGGGTCAGACAGTGATTGAAACTCCCTTCATACCATCCCCTACTCCCAGGGTCAGACACCAATTCCACTTCCCTCTACACCACCCCATCATACACTCCAGGGGTCAAACGGAGCGCAGCTCCCTCTACCCTGTCCCATCAAACACTCAAGGTCAAGGGAGAATGCATGCAGTGGGACTGAATATTTGGGTGGGGCAACAGTTGAGTGACCTTGATCTCTGTTCTAGATAGCACAGGTATATGGGCAGAGTTGAACTGTTTCCACCCAACCCCTTCAGAAGGCAATGTCTGTACAGGGGATGTGTATTTCATGAGGTCCAGAGAAAGTAATGGTGTTTCATGCAAGGGTCAGTGAGCGCACGCTCTGGTACAAGTTTTCCAACTGGACATGCACAGAGAGTGCAGTGAAATGCTCAGGAATCCATCAGTGTCCTGTGAGTTGGTGTAGAACAGTCATTGGAGAGGTCAGGGCATAATGGCCCTCTCTCCAATGTTTTACTGATAATCGCACACAAGGTAACGGCAAGAGTTGCTGCTCAGCCCACCATTCCATGTGAGCATTGTCAAGGTCAATACGATCAGCCTCTCGATGAGCTTGAGGTCCAAGAGTCTGAAAGCATCCGCACAAGTCAACGGGTTGGTAGAGGACATGAGCATCATGCTTGACTATTAGTCAAGGCACTGAGTTCAAATTACATTGTAGGTTGTAAATCTCTGGGCCTTGTCTGGAATACTGCATTCAGTTACAGGAAGGAGATGGAGGCTTTGGAGGGGATGCTGCTTGGATTGAAGATCAAGTAATATAAGGAGACAAACTCCTAGATGCTGCCTGGCCTGCTGAGTTTCTCATTCATTTTGTGTGTGTTGGCTGGTCCTTTAAAACATTTTTTCCCTCATGGGGGGGGGGGGGGGGGGAGAGAGAGAGAGAGTATCTCTGAAATGCATTGTCCCCAGTGACAGTGGAGCTTGGATTTTTGGAGGTACTTAAGGTGGAGTTGGATAAATGTTTGGAAGATCTTTCTTTTCTCTGGTGTGGCAGAGGGCAAGGGGAGAAGTTTTTAAAAGAGTATGAGATGTTTAAATAGAGTAGACAGATGGTATCCTTTACCCAGGGCTGAATAGATTTATACTGGAGGACAAGCATTTAAGGAGAGAGGGGCAAGTCTTTTTTTTTAAATCTTGAGTGCCTGGAATGTGTTGCCAAGGATGGTAGTGGAGGCAGATATGGCATTTAAGAGGCTCTTGGGTAGAAGCGGAGAGATACAGGGTACATACTGCCAAAAGAGACCAGTTTAATTTGGCACAACATCACAAGCCGAAGGGCCTGTTCCTGTGTTATACTGTTCTGTGCCCTAATGGCTCAAGGCATCTTCTATCTTACTGTTATCAGAGTCATGAATAGACATCTCATATACTAAAAGCTCTCCCAATCTACCCAATCACTGCCCTTGCACCTTATTGTCTGCCTGTACTGAACTTGCTCTACAAACGTAACACTTTATTCTGCATTCTATTTTCCTCAAAGTACTTAACCATGCAAATTCCTCCTTATTCAGCCCTTTACCACCTATCACCTCCCAGCTTGTGCGCCCCCCCCCCCACCTTCCCCTACCTCCTTATTCTGGCTTCTTCCACCTTCCTTTCCAACTCTGATGAAGGGTCTCAATCCGAAATGTCAACTATTTATTGAACCATATTGGATCGACTGCGAGAATGAAGCAAGCGCATGTGGCTGATTAATCACGCAATGAATTGATTTGGCCTCTTTCTTTTCGTGTGGGCATTTTGTCTCAGGGTCCCAGCTCGTTGCTCCTGCACTGTACGCTACCCAGCATGTGTCACGGCTAATGACTCAGTAAAAACATATAATCCTACTGCACTATTACTGTCGCTTTTGCTCTGCGCATAGGTAACACTTAACTCCTTCCACAGATGCTACCTGACCTGCTGAGTTCCTCAGCATTTTGTGTGTACTGCGCTCGATTCCCAGCATCTGCAGTCTCTCATGCTTATGTAATGATCTATCTGGATGGCTTACAGAGTACAGTTTTTCACTGTATCTGGGCACATGTGACCATAATAAACTGATTACCAGTGATCATGGTTGACCTATGCTGGCCTCAACTTCTGTTCTGTGCCAGCTACCCTTAACAGCTCAATTCTTTGATCTTCCAAACATTTATCCAACTCCACTTTAAGTACCTCCAAAGATCCAGCCTCCACTGTCACTGGGGACAATGCATTTCAGAGATTCCCACCCCCCCCAACCCCCCACTGAGAGAAGAAATGTTTTTAAAGGACCAGCCAACACACACAAAATGAAGGAGGAACTCAGCAGGCCAAGCAGCATCTATGAAAAGAGTACAATTGACATTTCAGGCCGAGAACCTTCAGCAGGACTGGAGAAAACAGCTGGGGAGTAAATTTAAAAGTGGGATGAGGGGAATGTGAAACACCAGGTGTTGGTGAAACCTGGAGGGGGAAGGATGAAGTAACAAGCTGGGAAGTTGATTGGTGAAAGATATATAGGGAATGGGAGAAGGAAGAGGGAGAGTGGGGGGGAGGGGGAGGAGCACCAGAGCGAGGCAATGAGCGGACATGGACATAAGGAGAGAGGGAAAGGGTGGTGGGGCATTACTGGAAATTTGAGAAATTGACATTCATGCCATCAGGTTGGAAACTACCCAAATTTAATACAGGCTGTTGTTACTTCAATCTAAGTGTGGCCTCATCACAATAGCAGAGGCCGTGGATAGGCATATCAGAATAGGAAGTGGAATTAAAATGAGTAGCCACTGGAAGACCCCACTTTTCTGACAGTTTTAGCCCAACTTGCCAACTGTACTTTTATCCTAAATGCTGCCTGGCCTGCTGAGTTCCTCCAGCATTTGCTGATTTTCTCTTGTTTGTTAAAGGACCAGCCCCTTATTTTGTCTCTGCACCCCCTCATTTGGGACTCTCTCACCACCAGGACCACAGCTGTTCATAAACTCCAAATAACCCTGTCCAACATTTCAAAGGAAGGAGCTTGTTCTGGGTGCCTGACCCCCGTCTCCACCTACACCAACCCCATTCCCCAGCAGTCAGTCTCCATCTCTATCCCTTGGCCTCTCGTGCCTATCTGGATACTTCGTCAGTGCTGTGAGAGTCTCTCACCGCACCACCCCCTCGGGCAGTGTTCCAGGTTCCAGCCTCCAATCCCCTACCCCAACTCCTGGGGAAACAGCCCTCCTTCGAACCCCTCTACACACCTGTCCTTACCCTAAATCTATGCCCTCTTACCTTAGACATGAGATTGTGGGGAGGAGTTCCTAATCAGCTCCTCTTCCAGATAATTCTAACACGTCCCTCTCAGCTCCCTCCGCTCCAGCGAGAACCGTTGGAGCCTCTCTCTTCACTGGAACGCTCTGTACCAGGCAATACAGTGGGAAGTCTCCTCTGCACCCTCTCCAGTCACTTCCTTCCTACAACATGATGATCCGTATCTCGGTTGTGGTCTGGCTATTGCTTTATAAAAGTTTCCATTACCTCCCCCGAAACAACCCACCAAACCCACACAGCTGGGATTTGGAAAGGAAGCAGAGCTCTCCATTCAAGATGCCATTGAGCTGAAGTTCTCCATCGAGCTCCTCACCCAGACCTTCTTGTCTTTAGGGTTATAGGGGTGGTTTTGGTTAAGGTAGGGGTCAGGGACAGTGATGTGGGAAGAATTAGAGGTCAGGGCAGGTCTAGACCTTCAGAGTGGATGTGTGATGTAGAACATCCATGGTAGGATGTTGGGCCAGCAGACCAGCGAGGATGATTGTTTGTGCCCTGCCCCCCCCCCCTCAGGTCAGTGCGGGTGGGGGAAGAGAGAGAACAGGTAAGGTGGGAGTGGGCTAACAATGACAGTACAGGAAAGAGAAAGATAACCTAGTGACATGGTGTCATGACAACCTTTCCCTCAATGGAAAATAAAAGGTCATTGAAGAGGACTGCCTACATCAGTGGTGTTGAGGTTAAGAGGTTCAAGTTCCCAGCAGTGAACATCACCAGCAGCCTGTCCTGGCCCAACCACAAAGATGACACAGCCATGAAATCACACCAGCATTGCTGGAGGCTAAAGAAATTTGGCATGTGCCAGTCAACCCTCACCAATTTTAACTGATGCACCATAGAAAGCATCCTATCTGGATGCATCACAGCTTGGTATAGCAACTACTCTGCCTGTGACCAAAAGAAACTGCAGAGGGTTGGAAACAGCTCTGCACATCACAGAAACCAGACTCCCCTCCATATATTCAGTCTATAGTTCTCGCTGCCTTGCTAAAGCAGCCAACATAATCAAAGACCCTCCCATCAGACAGAAAGTACAAAAGCCTGAAATCATGTATCACACAGCTCAAATACAGCTTCTATCCTGCTGCTATAAAACTACTGAACGATTCCCGAGTATGATACCATACACTCTTGACCTCACTATCTACCTCATTATAATCATTACTGTCTACCTGCATCACACTCTCTCTGTAACTGTTACACTTTATTCTGCATTTTGTTTTAGCTTGATCTCCGTCAGTGTGCTATTGTAATGATTTGATCTGTATGAACAGTATGCAAGACAAGCTTTTTCACTCTATATTGCTACATGTGACAATAATAAACCAATTGCTGCCACCAACAGATACGATTGTACCACATGGTTTTTTTTAATACACTCACTGGCAGCAGCCCCTCGTCAGCCAAACCCGGTTATTAAACCCCAGCGCCGCGCAGGCAGATAATCACAGACTGTCCCCAGCCCTCGCGGACCCAGTAATTACCACCGCACTAATTACAGAGACCCCCCACTTCCCCGACAGATTAATTACAGAGCCCCCTCTCAAACTTGACGGGCTAATTATGGGGAGGCGACGAGGGGTGCTGGCACCGGCAGAACGCCTCCCCTGCTGGTGAAACCGCCGCTCATTCCCCCAGCTCCGGGCTCGGGATGAGTGCCGGGGTCAGGAGGCGGGGCTTTGGCTCACATCATCTGCCACAGCGAGGGGAATGGCTGAACTGGGGGTGGCAAAGATGAGCGGGATCATGCATCTCTCAGGAGCCCCGCGGGGCCTGCTGCTTGTGGTGAGGTCTCCACCGTAAAGCCCTTCAAGTCAACAGTGGGGAGGCAGGGCCCTTCGGCCCATTGAATCCATGCTGATGGTCAGGTGTCTGATCACACCAATCCCTTTTCACACTCAAATACTCACCCCCCTCCCACATCAGATATTCCACCCCTTCCACACACAGACTTGATAGGGTGAGCAATTGACAGCAGATTAATCCACCTGCCCTACACATCACGGGGTCACAGGGGCAATTAAACTACACAGCCACACACCCCCACTGGCGGACATGTCCCACACACAGAGTGGGAAGAGCGAAATTCACATGGAGAGTGCATCACCCCTCAGCCCACCAGATCCATGCCGACCAACCAAAACCCATTGCACAACCGTCGGCCTGCCAACATCGTCAAAGGCAGCTTACATAAACTCTCCTGAGGTCACGCAGCGCACACTCAACAGGTGGGTCCGGGGGGGAGGGGGAAGGGAGGTTGGAAGAGGGTAGTGTGTGTGGGAGAGAGGTGGGAAGGAGTGGGAGGGAAGGGGCTGGGAGAAAGGAGGAGGATGAGTAGAGGAGGAGGAGCCTGGAGATGAAAGTAGGTAGGGTGGAGGGTCAAGGGTCGAGGGCAGGGCCACAATACCAGATCGCGACATAGCCAGGTACAGAAACACCACCTTCTCCCCCCATCACTCCCCAGACGAAACCCTCCACCCAAATCCCCCCATTCTAAACAATCCCGCGGTACACAAACTGAACTCCATCCCCACCCGCTGCGAACCCGGGGGAGGGGAGGGGGAGAGTAGAATGAACGTGAGCCGCTCTCACTGACCGAACATGCTGAGCCCACTCCGCTGCGGAGTCACGGCCGGGGCGTACATAGCTGGCGGTTCCGCGTCCGGGGTCCGGCAATCAGGGCGGAGAAATGAACACCCTTCTCCCCTCTCTCACACACACACACAGCCCCCCCGGTCACCCACAACCGAGGGGGTCGAGCATTCCACTCTGGGCGTCCCCGCTAGGGCGGCGCAGGTCCTTCCACCGAGTCTCCCCAAAATCCAAGTTCCAGCAGAAATGCTGCCGTGCGGTGCAAGTACCAACGAGTTCCCTCCTCGATGGGGCGGGTGCGATCGAGACTACTACCCGCTGCAAGGGTGGCGGGAGAAGTCCGGAGAGTGAGAAGTAACAACTTTGAACCGGACACGATTTCAGCCGATGACTGCCCAAGCCCCTCGGGGTTCTCTAGGGCATCCTCCGGGCCAAGAGGGGTGGCCGCGCTCACAGCTCCGCTGGCTTCCTGCGGTCGGTCAGCTGAACTCTCCAGCTACGGCTCAAGGAGAGAAACTGTCTCCCGGACGGCAGTGGGGCGTGGTGGACTGAGAGGATTTGCTCTGCGACCGGCGTGGAGAAACCGGAGCTCCGCGTCAGGGCGCCGACACCTTCCCCTGGGGTCCGGCGTTGGACGGAGCATCACTCCGGCCAAGGGCGGAGCGCGGGGAGTGAGGCACTCTTCCTAGACTCTCTTCCTTACGCACTTTGCTGCCTATGAACGAGGTGGGCGCCCTTGATGAGTGCCGTCAGTGGAGATTTTCTACTGTCGGGTCCCCCTGTACTCCACCCTCCCGCGAAGACCACTCTGTCTAACCACTTCACGACTTCTCTCTGCACCCCCTTGCCTTTTGCTGTAGGTTCTTGCTCCTATACACCCACCTCGTCTCCCAGCGTCTGCTCTCGACCCTCGTCCTCTCTCTCTCTCTCTCTGATGCCTCCGACTCCCTTGTACCCGTTGCCCAGCCCTCGTCTGGTTTGTATACTCCCTCTGCGCTGTCCCGTTACACTCACGGGGATGGCTCTCCTCTGTGCCAAGTTAAGGTCTTCCCCTCTGCCCGGCGAAACTACCCGTCTCTCACTGTAATCCCCGCCCCAAGTCCTTTTCCTCTGACTGTCCTATCACCACTTAGTTCCCTGTCACTATTGTTCCACTCCTTTCCTGCGCTCCCCAAATATTCTCTTGTTGCCTCGCTGTTCCCCGCTGGTACGTTCACTCAACCTGCTTATCTTCTTGTTCCTTCCCCTTAGTTGCCTACACTTGTTCCCTCACGCCCACGTGTACCCTAACTCCTCTACCTGTTGCCCCTTGTTTTCAGACCGGCTTTACTCCCTCCTGTCACTCCCCGTAGTCTGCTCTCCACACCTGTACTCTCCCCTTACTGTGCCGTTTTCACTTGCTACAGTACTCCTGATACTTTTCCCTCACTGCCTGTTCCCTCAGCTTGTTGACCCACTGCCTGTTGACCCCACCTTGTTTATCTCCTTACTATTTGTACTCCCTTTGTACTTTCCCTTCCCTCCCCTGTACTCTGTCAGTGCTTCTGCACTCCCCTTCACCGCCTATACCCCCTCTATCAGCCTTCACAGACCCTCTCACTAACTATTCTCTATCCTTCCTGTAGTGTTGTACACCCCCGTAGGACTGTACAGCCCGTATTTCCCTTCTGTCTCTTGTGCTTTCCTCCCTACCACCCCTCTACTCACCCTTCCTCTACCTGTACTGTCCCTATACCTCGCTCCTCCCACTGCCTGTGTTCTCCCCTCCTCTAACTGACTGTAGTGTCTCTACACTCCCCCTCCTCTCTCTGCTTGTACTCTCTTCCCCCCTCGCTGGTGGTATTCTATAACCCCTCCTTTCTCTGTCTGTAGTGTCCCTACACCTTTCACCCCCCCCCCCTCGCCTGTACTCTCCCTCTCTGGCTGTAGTGCCCCTATACTCCCTCCCTCCTTTGCTGCCTGGATTCTGCTCTCACTGCCAGTAGTGCCCCGTTCTCCCAGCCGGCGTCTCCCCGGAAGGGGCTCCGACCACTCCGCCAACCACTCGTTCAGTTATCAGCGCCGTTCCAAACGGTCGGCCGCCCTGCTTCCTGCTTCGCTCGCGGCCTCTCGCTCCCGCTCCGCCGCCGCAGCCATTCCCACACTCCCTGAACCGCCCGAGACACCTGGGCGGGGTCGAAACCTATGCGCCTGCGCCGCGCCCCTCCCTACTCCGCCAATCGCAGCTCGGTTCGCCCCGCCATTCAAATCTGTTGTCCTCTCGCAGGCCTGCCCTCATTGTCAATCACTCGTCAATTTCGCCCCCAACAACGAGCGCATCGACGAGAACTCCATCAATCAAAATCAGAGACCGCCTCTGCTCCAACACCATTGGGCAATCTGTCTGACCATGCCATCAATCAACATAGTTTCCTCCTTCGCTCCCATCTCATTGGTCATTCCGACCGGCCATGCCATTAACCGGGTTGCACTCCCCGTACGTGTAGTAAAAGGCCAATAGGCGGGACCCACACATCAATTAATATCAATTCTAGCTCCCCCTACTCCAGGGCCTTGGCCAATAAAACCGACGCTAACATCAATCAGCCGCAGCATGAGCCATTGCCGCCTCTTATTGGCTCGTACCCTGAGGACCGGTTCACGGAGCGAGGGATGGCGTTGCCCGCTGAGTGCCGCTCTGGGATTGGCAGGTGAAGTTGTAGTATGCTAATGAGTTTGAGGAACAGCATGACTCAAAGTGGGAGCGGGACGAGGTCGAGGAACAGTCAGCGCAGAGATTGGACCGGAGAGATATGATTGATAGGGGCATTAACCAATCATAACGAGGGTCAGATGACGTAAGACTCAATAGAAAAAGGAAGTACAGTCAACGTCCCACCCAGCAGAATACAAAGGGTGAGATGTATGAGGGATGATGAAGAGGAGTGGGCATCAGGACATAGGGTAGGGAAGAATGAGGGAGGGAGGGAAGGAAGGAGGGGAGGGAGGGAAGGAAGGAGGGGAGGGAGGGGAGGAGGGGAGGGAGGGAGGGGAGGAGGGGAGGGAGGGAGGGAGGGGAGGAGGGGAGGGAGGGAAGGAAGGAGGGGAGGGAGGGAAGGAGGGGAGGGAGGGAAGGAAGGAGGGGAGGGAGGGAGGGAAGGAAGGAGGGGAGGGAGGGAGGGAGGGAAGGAGGGGAGGGAGGGAAGGAGGGGAGGGAGGGAAGGAGGGGAGGGAGGGAAGGAGGGGAGGGAGGGAGGGAAGGAGGGGAGGGAGGGAGGGAAGGAGGGGAGGGAGGGAGGGAAGGAGGGGAGGGAGGGAGGGAAGGAGGGGAGGGAGGGAGGGAAGGAGGGGAGGGAGGGAGGGAAGGAGGGGAGGGAGGGGAGGGAGGGAGGGAAGGAGGGGAGGGAGGGGAGGGAGGGAGGGAAGGAGGGGAGGGAGGGGAGGGGGGAGGGAGGGGAGGGGGGAGGGAGGGGAGGGGGGAGGGGGGAGGGAGGGGAGGGGGGAGGGAGGGAAGGGGAGGGGGGAGGGAGGGAAGGGGAGGGGGGAGGGGGGAGGGAGGGAAGGGGAGGGGGGAGGGGGGAGGGAGGGAAGGGGAGGGGGGAGGGAAGGGGAGGGGGGAGGGAGGGAAGGAGGAGGGGAGGGAGGGAGGGAAGGAGGAGGGGAGTGAGGGAGGGAAGGAGGAGGGGAGTGAGGGAGGGAAGGAGGAGGGGAGGGAGGGAGGGAAGGAGGAGGGGAGGGGGGAAGGAGGAGGGGGAGGGGGGAAGGAGGAGGGGAGGGGGGAGGGGGGAAGGAGGAGGGGAGGGGGGAGGGGGGAGGGGGGAGGGATGACATGAGTACCGCGTACTGGGCTCAGCACACAGATGCAGTCACAAGGACAGTGCATCAGTGTTGACTTTCTCAGGAGGTTTGCCTTGTCACCGAACACTCTTAACATAGATGTCCTGTGGAAAGTATCCTGACTGGTTGCATTCCGGTCTGATACGGCAATTCGAATGCGCAGTGAACGCAAGAAGCTGAAGTCATTAGTGGACTCGGCCCAATACATCACGAACAGAAGAAAACATTCACCATTAAAAGAAGCAACACCATGTGGACATTATTATCTTCTCGCAGCCTACGTTAGACAGGAGGTACAGAAACCTGAAGTACACACCACCAGGTTCAGGAACAGCTACTTCCCTTCAACCATTCGGTTCTTGAACCAACCAGCACAACCCTAATCACTACTTCAGTATTGCAACACTAGGGCCACTTTGCACTATAGTGGACTTCATTTTGTTCTGGTTGCGTTCTTTCTAGTAAAATGGTGCATAGTTTCACACACTTATCAACTCCCTCTCCCTCTTCCCACACGTGCCCATTCTCTCTGTCTCAGCACCTTAAATAGAAAGATTCTACCAAATTTTAATCTCTCAACCTTTGGAAACCAAACCCCAGGCCATCTGCAGACTTCTTTCAGCACCGTACAAAGGGAACTTCTTGTATCTGGAGATGAGTCCATTTTAAGTCCCAATGCTTTCCAATCTGATCTTTTCCCGAAGTTGCGAAAATCTGAAGGACTTCCCATCTGCATTCTGCCCTTGTTTGAGCTTCCCAGAAATCCTGTTGCCCATCATACCTGGAGCAGTTGTGGGATACAAGAGGGGCTGTGGGATTTACAGGGGTGTGTCTGAACAACAGTGCCCCTCCCCAGCACAGAGTGCATGAGAACAACACTCACCCCTTTCTGCCTTCAGTCCCAGCCACGTGAGATGACCTTGGCCATCGGGCATTCAGGAGAAGTTTTTGCAATCTCCCTTGCACCAATGTTGAGCACAACCAGGTAACCAACATGTGTGAGTGTGTGGTGACAGAAAGAGGCCTCTTCCTCAAGTGCTACATGAAGCAGATTCACACCCACACAAGGAGTTAGTTAGTCACTGTTAGTCATGGACCCAGTGTTATACAGTGGGAGATCTGAACCCCCGTGTTTAGGCAATGAGAGACACGCACCCTCTTGTTAGAAACTCCCGTAAATCACATTGCTACAGATATTAACCCTATTGTAACACAATTTGAACAACAGCACACTCATCATCATCACATACAGAGATAGGATACTGGCCTTGGTCATACAGTGTCAGAAACACCGGAATGTTGTAGTTATATAACAAAGTTCACACAGTGATAGGGAGAGATTCTTACCGGGGTTATACTCACACAGACTCTGACTATACTGTCAAGTGACAGGGCTTCCAACAAGTTACAGCAACAGACCCAACCTCCCCACCGTACTGTACCCAAGTATTACACAACTACACACCCGTCCCCACCGTACTGTATCCCAGTGTTATACAGTGACACACCCGTCCCCACCGTACTGTATCCCAGTGTTATACAGTGACACACCCGTTCCCACTGGTACTGTATCCAAGTATTACACAGCGACACACCCGTCCCCACCGTACTGTATCCCAGTGTTATACAGCGACACACCCATCCCCACCGTTACTGTACCCCAGTGTTATACAGCGACACACCTGTCCCCACTGGTACTGTACCCAAGTATTACACAGCGACACACCCGTCCCCACCGTACTGTATCCCAGTGTTATACAGTGACACACCCATCCCCACTGGTACTGTATCCAAGTATTACACAGCGACACACCCGTCCCCACCGTTACTGTACCCCAGTGTTATACAGCGACACACCTGTCCCCACTGGTACTGTACCCAAGTATTACACAGCGACACACCCGTCCCCACCGTACTGTATCACAGTGTTTTACAGCGACACACCCATCCCCACTAGTACTGTACCCAAGTATTACACAGCGACACACCCGTCCCCACCGTACTGTATCCCAGTGTTATACAGCGACACACCCATCCCCATCGGTACTGTACCCAAGTATTACACAGCGACACACCCGTCCCCACCGTACTGTATCCCAGTGTTATACAGCGACACACCCATCCCCACCGTTACTGTACCCCAGTGTTATACAGCGACACACCTGTCCCCACTGGTACTGTACCCAAGTATTACACAGCGACACACCCGTCCCCACCGTACTGTATCCCAGTGTTATACAGTGACACACCCGTCCCCACTGGTACTGTATCCAAGTATTACACAGCGACACACCCGTCCCCACCGTTACTGTACCCCAGTGTTATACAGCGACACACCTGTCCCCACTGGTACTGTACCCAAGTATTACACAGCGACACACCCGTCCCCACCGTACTGTATCACAGTGTTTTACAGCGACACACCCGTCCCCACTAGTACTGTACCCAAGTATTACACAGCGACACACCCGTCCCCACCGTACTGTATCCCAGTGTTATACAGCGACACACCCATCCCCATCGGTACTGTACCCAAGTATTACACAGCGACACACCCGTCCCCACCGTACTGTATCCCAGTGTTATACAGCGACACACCCATCCCCACCGTTACTGTACCCCAGTGTTATACAGCGACACACCTGTCCCCACTGGTACTGTACCCAAGTATTACACAGCGACACACCCGTCCCCACCGTACTGTATCCCAGTGTTTTACAGCGACACACCCGTCCCCACTAGTACTGTACCCAAGTATTACACAGCGACACACCCGTCCCCACTGTACTGTATCCCAGTGTTATACAGCGACACACCCATCCCCACCGTTACTGTATCCCAGAGTTATATAGTAACACACCCGTCCCCACTGGTACTGTACCCCAGAGATACACAGTAGCAGACCCGTCCCCAACGGTACAGTACCCCGGTGTTATACAGTGACACACCCGTCCCCACCGGTGCTGTACCCCAGTGTTACACAGTGACACACCCGTCCCCACTGGTACTGTACCCCAGTGTTACACAGTGACACACCCGTCCCCACCGGTACAGTACCCCAGTGATACACAGTGACACACCCGTCCCCACTGGTACTGTACCCCAGTGTTACACAGTGACACACCCGTCCCCACTGGTACTGTACCCCAGTGATACACAGTGGCAGACCTGTCCCCACTGGTACTGTACCCCAGTGTTATACAGTAACACACCCTGTCCCCACTGGTACTGTACCCCAGTGTTATACAGTGACACACCCGTCCCCATTGGTACTGTATCCAAGTATTACACAGCGACACACCCGTCCCCACCGTTACTGTATCCCAGTGTTATGCAGCGACACACCCGTCCCCACTGGTACTGTACCCCAGTGTTACACAGTGACACACCCGTCCCCACTGGTACTTTACCCCAGTGATACACAGTGGCAGACCTGTCCCCACTGGTACTGTACCCCAGTGTTATACAGTAACACACCCGTCCCCACTGGTACTGTACCCCAGTGTTATACAGTAACACACCCGTCCCCACCGGTACTGTACCCCAGTGTTACACAGTGACACACCTGTCCCCACTGGTACTGTACCCCAGTGTTACACAGTGACACACCCGTCCCCACTGGTACTGTACCCCAGTGATACACAGTGGCAGACCTGTCCCCACTGGTACTGTACCCCAGTGTTATACAGTAACACACCTGTCCCCACTGGTACTGTACCCAAGTATTACACAGCGGCACACCCGTCCCCACTGGTACTGTACCCAAGTATTACACAGCGACACACCCGTCCCCACCGTACTGTATCCAAGTATTACACAGCGACACACCCATCCCCACCGTTACTGTACCCCAGTGTTATTACAGCGACACACCTGTCCCCACTGGTACTGTACCCAAGTATTACACAGCGACACACCCGTCCCCACCATACTGTATCCCAGTGTTATACAGTGCCACACCCGTCCCCACTGGTACTGTATCCAAGTATTACACAGCGACACACCCGTCCCCACCGTTACTGTACCCCAGTGTTATACAGCGACACACCCGTCCCACTGGTACTGTATCCAAGTATTACACAACGACACACCCGTCCCCACCGTTACTGTACCCCAGTGTTATACAGCGACACACCTGTCCCCACTGGTACTGTACCCAAGTATTACACAGCGACACACCCATCCCCACCGTACTGTATCCCAGTGTTTTACAGCGACACACCCGTCCCCACTAGTACTGTACCCAAGTATTACACAGCGACACACCCGTCCCCACTGTACTGTATCCCAGTGTTATACAGCGACACACCCATCCCCACTGGTACTGTACCCCAGTGATACACAGTAGCAGACCCGTCCCCAACGGTACAGTACCCCGGTGTTATACAGTGACACACCCGTCCCCACCGGTGCTGTACCCCAGTGTTACACAGTGACACACCCGTCCCCACTGGTACTGTACCCCAGTGTTACACAGTGACACACCCGTCCCCACCGGTACAGTACCCCAGTGATACACAGTGACACACCCGTCCCCACTGGTACTGTACCCCAGTGTTACACAGTGACACACCCGTCCCCACTGGTACTGTACCCCAGTGATACACAGTGGCAGACCTGTCCCCACTGGTACTGTACCCCAGTGTTATACAGTAACACACCCTGTCCCCACTGGTACTGTACCCCAGTGTTATACAGTAACACACCCGTCCCCACCGGTACTGTACCCCAGTGTTACACAGTGACACACCCGTCCCCACTGGTACTGTACCCCAGTGTTATACAGCGACACACCCATCCCCACCGTTACTGTACCCCAGTGTTACACAGTGACACACCCGTCCCCACTGGTACTGTACCCCAGTGTTACACAGTGACACACCCGTCCCCACTGGTACTGTACCCCAGTGTTACACAGTGACACACCCGTCCCCACTGGTACTGTACCCCAGTGATACACAGTGGCAGACCTGTCCCCACTGGTACTGTACCCCAGTGTTATACAGTAACACACCCGTCCCCACTGGTACTGTACCCCAGTGTTATACAGTAACACACCCGTCCCCACCGGTACTGTACCCCAGTGTTACACAGTGACACACCCGTCCCCACTGGTACTGTACCCCAGTGTTACACAGTGACACACCCGTCCCCACTGGTACTGTACCCCAGTGATACACAGTGGCAGACCTGTCCCCACTGGTACTGTACCCCAGTGTTATACAGTAACACACCTGTCCCCACTGGTACTGTACCCAAGTATTACACAGCGACACACCCGTCCCCACTGGTACTGTACCCAAGTATTACACAGCGACACACCCGTCCCCACCGTACTGTATCCAAGTATTACACAGCGACACACCCATCCCCACCGTTACTGTACCCCAGTGTTATTACAGCGACACACCTGTCCCCACTGGTACTGTACCCAAGTATTACACAGCGACACACCCGTCCCCACCATACTGTATCCCAGTGTTTTACAGTGACACACCCGTCCCCACTGGTACTGTATCCAAGTATTACACAGTGACACACCCGTCCCCACTAGTACTGTACCCAAGTATTACACAGCGACACACCCGTCCCCACCGTACTGTATCCCAGTGTTATACAGCGACACACCCATCCCCATCGGTACTGTACCCAAGTATTACACAGCGACACACCCGTCCCCACCGTACTGTATCCCAGTGTTATACAGCGACACACCCATCCCCACCGTTACTGTACCCCAGAGTTATATAGTAACACACCCGTCCCCACTGGTACTGTACCCCAGTGATACACAGTAGCAGACCCGTCCCCAACGGTACAGTACCCCGGTGTTATACAGTGACACACCCGTCCCCACCGGTGCTGTACCCCAGTGTTACACAGTGACACACCCGTCCCCACTGGTACTGTACCCCAGTGTTACACAGTGACACACCCGTCCCCACCGGTACAGTACCCCAGTGATACACAGTGGCAGACCCGTCCCCACCGGTACTGTACCCCAGTGTTACACAGTGACACACCCGTCCCCACTGGTACTGTACCCCAGTGATACACAGTGGCAGACCCGTCCCCACCGGTACTGTACCCCAGTGATACACAGTGGCAGACCCGTCCCCACTGGTACTGTACCCCAGTGTTATACAGTAACACACCCGTCCCCACTGGTACTGTACCCCAGTGTTATACAGTAACACACCCGTCCCCACCGGTACTGTACCCCAGTGTTACACAGTGACACACCCGTCCCCACTGGTACTGTACCCCAGTGATACACAGTGGCAGACCGGTCCCCACTGGTACTGTACCCCAGTGTTATACAGTAACTCACCCGTCCCCACCGGTGCTGTACCCCAGTGTTACACAGTGACACACCCGTCCCCACTGGTACTGTACCCCAGTGTTACACAGTGACACACCCGTCCCCACTGGTACTGTACCCCAGTGTTATACAGTAACACACCCGTCCCCACCGGTACTGTACCCCAGTGTTACACAGTGACACACCCGTCCCCACTGGTACTGTACCCCAGTGTTATACAGTAACACACCCGTCCCCACCGGTGCTGTACCCCAGTGTTACACAGTGACACACCCGTCCCCACTGGTACTGTACCCCAGTGTTACACAGTGACACACCCGTCCCCACTGGTACTGTACCCCAGTGTTACACAGTGACAGACCTGTCCCCACTGGTACTGTACCCCAGTGATACACAGTGGCAGACCTGTCCCCACTGGTACTGTACCCCAGTGTTATACAGTAACACACCCGTCCCCACTGGTACTGTACCCCAGTGTTACACAGTGACACACCCGTCCCCACCGGTGCTGTACCCCAGTGTTACACAGTGACACACCCGTCCCCACTGGTACTGTACCCCAGTGTTACACAGTGACACACCCGTCCCCACTGGTACTGTACCCCAGTGATACACAGTGGCAGACCTGTCCCCACTGGTACTGTACCCCAGTGTTATACAGTAACACACCCTGTCCCCACTGGTACTGTACCCCAGTGTTATACAGTAACACACCCGTCCCCACCGGTACTGTACCCCAGTGTTACACAGTGACACACCCGTCCCCACTGGTACTGTACCCCAGTGTTATACAGCGACACACCCATCCCCACCGTTACTGTACCCCAGTGTTACACAGTGACACACCCGTCCCCACTGGTACTGTACCCCAGTGTTACACAGTGACACTCCCGTCCCCACTGGTACTGTACCCCAGTGTTACACAGTGACACACCCGTCCTCACTGGTACTGTACCCCAGTGATACACAGTGGCAGACCTGTCCCCACTGGTACTGTACCCCAGTGTTATACAGTAACACACCCGTCCCCACTGGTACTGTACCCCAGTGTTATACAGTAACACACCCGTCCCCACCGGTACTGTACCCCAGTGTTACACAGTGACACACCCGTCCCCACTGGTACTGTACCCCAGTGTTACACAGTGACACACCCGTCCCCACTGGTACTGTACCCCAGTGATACACAGTGGCAGACCTGTCCCCACTGGTACTGTACCCCAGTGTTATACAGTAACACACCTGTCCCCACTGGTACTGTACCCAAGTATTACACAGCGACACACCCGTCCCCACTGGTACTGTACCCAAGTATTACACAGCGACACACCCGTCCCCACCGTACTGTATCCAAGTATTACACAGCGACACACCCATCCCCACCGTTACTGTACCCCAGTGTTATTACAGCGACACACCTGTCCCCACTGGTACTGTACCCAAGTATTACACAGCGACACACCCGTCCCCACCATACTGTATCCCAGTGTTATACAGTGCCACACCCGTCCCCACTGGTACTGTATCCAAGTATTACACAGCGACACACCCGTCCCCACCGTTACTGTACCCCAGTGTTATACAGCGACACACCTGTCCCCACTGGTACTGTACCCAAGTATTACACAGCGACACACCCGTCCCCACCGTACTGTATCCCAGTGTTTTACAGTGACACACCCGTCCCCACTGGTACTGTATCCAAGTATTACACAGTGACACACCCGTCCCCACTAGTACTGTACCCAAGTATTACACAGCGACACACCCGTCCCCACCGTACTGTATCCCAGTGTTATACAGCGACACACCCATCCCCATCGGTACTGTACCCAAGTATTACACAGCGACACACCCGTCCCCACCGTACTGTATCCCAGTGTTATACAGCGACACACCCATCCCCACCGTTACTGTACCCCAGAGTTATATAGTAACACACCCGTCCCCACTGGTACTGTACCCCAGTGATACACAGTAGCAGACCCGTCCCCAACGGTACAGTACCCCGGTGTTATACAGTGACACACCCGTCCCCACCGGTGCTGTACCCCAGTGTTACACAGTGACACACCCGTCCCCACTGGTACTGTACCCCAGTGTTACACAGTGACACACCCGTCCCCACCGGTACAGTACCCCAGTGATACACAGTGGCAGACCCGTCCCCACCGGTACTGTACCCCAGTGTTACACAGTGACACACCCGTCCCCACTGGTACTGTACCCCAGTGATACACAGTGGCAGACCCGTCCCCACCGGTACTGTACCCCAGTGATACACAGTGGCAGACCCATCCCCACTGGTACTGTACCCCAGTGTTATACAGTAACACACCCGTCCCCACTGGTACTGTACCCCAGTGTTATACAGTAACACACCCGTCCCCACCGGTACTGTACCCCAGTGTTACACAGTGACACACCCGTCCCCACTGGTTCTGTACCCCAGTGATACACAGTGGCAGACCGGTCCCCACTGGTACTGTACCCCAGTGTTATACAGTAACTCACCCGTCCCCACCGGTGCTGTACCCCAGTGTTACACAGTGACACACCCGTCCCCACTGGTACTGTACCCCAGTGTTACACAGTGACACACCCGTCCCCACTGGTACTGTACCCCAGTGTTATACAGTAACACACCCGTCCCCACCGGTACTGTACCCCAGTGTTACACAGTGACACACCCGTCCCCACTGGTACTGTACCCCAGTGTTATACAGTAACACACCCGTCCCCACCGGTGCTGTACCCCAGTGTTACACAGTGACACACCCGTCCCCACTGGTACTGTACCCCAGTGTTACACAGTGACACACCCGTCCCCACTGGTACTGTACCCCAGTGTTACACAGTGACAGACCTGTCCCCACTGGTACTGTACCCCAGTGATACACAGTGGCAGACCTGTCCCTACTGGTACTGTACCCCAGTGTTATACAGTAACACACCCGTCCCCACTGGTACTGTACCCCAGTGTTATACAGTAACACACCCGTCCCCACCGGTACTGTACCCCAGTGTTACACAGTGACACACCCGTCCCCACTGGTACTGTACCCCAGTGATACACAGTGGCAGACCTGTCCCCACTGGTACTGTACCCCAGTGTTATACAGTAACACACCCGTCCCCACTGGTACTGTACCCCAGTGTTATACAGTAACACTCCCGTCCCCACCGGTACTGTACCCCAGTGATACACAGTGGCAGACCCGTCCCCACCGGTACAGTACCCCAGTGATACACAGTGGCAGACCCATCCCCACCGGTACAGTACCCCGGTGTTAGACAGTGAGAGACCTCTGATGTCCATGAGCCCATGAGGGGGAACCCCGGGTGTAAAGTTATGACTGTTAGGTAAGGAGCAGAGAGCTGTTGATAACATGGAGAT
Organism: Hypanus sabinus; assembly: GCF_030144855.1. Taxonomy (NCBI): domain Eukaryota; kingdom Metazoa; phylum Chordata; class Chondrichthyes; order Myliobatiformes; family Dasyatidae; genus Hypanus; species Hypanus sabinus. The sequence goes on along the minus strand of NC_082706.1, from coordinate 41,264,902 downwards.
GATTCATAGTCACTGCTCTGCTTCCCCTAACGCTGACCCTCTCGCCCTCCTCATCAGACCCGGCTGTCTCTGCCCCCCACCACCAACCCCTCCAGGCTAACAGCCAGGGACTTAGAGCCCCTCCCTCTCCCATCTCTGTTCCTTGTCTCTCTCCTCCTGACCCTCATCACCCTTTGTCTTTCTCATCTCCATCTCTCCAACACCTGCAAACACACCTCCCACCTGTTCCCCTCCCCAGCTCAACCCCCCCCCCCAAAAGGGCCTGCTCCACCTCCTCTCTCATCAGATTGTACAGTCAGCCCTTTGTCACCTCCCTCCTCCATTTGCTCCTCATCTTCTCCTCCTCACGTGGAATCAGTCACCTGCCTGCACGTGCTGTCGACACCGGATCTGTCCCTTCTCTCTTTCCACCGCAGACAGCTCTCAGCCTGAAATGTCGGTTGTCCACTTCCCTCCACCATCGCTGCCTGGTCCACTGAGTTCCTCCAGCAGTTTGCGTGTTGCCCTGGATTTCAGAGACTTGCAGTCTCCTTTTCGCCCCACCCCACTGTGATCTCCTGTCAATGGTTGTCTTGGGCAGCATGGGTGAATCCGACCCACCTGCATGCAGTAGATCGACCTTAATGACCATCAGGTCCCCTGTCTACGTTAAGTAGTCAGTCCATTCTCTTCCCTGTGCTTGGCTGTTAGAAGTCCTTTGTCTTCAGTGAGGTGAGAATTTCAGTCCCTGCCACCCCCTTAGGGAATGTGTTCCAGATTCCAACCCCAGCCCTCTGGGGGAGAAACTCCACTCCTCCTCTTGCCTTAACACCTCCACCATGGGGAAACCTTGTCTCCCCTATAATTCTGTTCATTCATATCAGGAGCCCTCTGCACTCCCAGGAGAACCGTCGCAGCCTCTCCCATCTTTCCTTGACACTGAAACCCTCCATCCCAGGCAAAGGCTCCTCTGCCTCCTCTCCAGAGCAGTCACCTCCTTCCGACAGTGTGGTGATCAGAGCTGTACTCGGGTACCCCAGCTGTCATCTGACCAGTGTCTGTACCCCTTCCCCACTCTTATACTCTACATCCAAGCCAGTGAAAACAGGGCTTGTACGTCTACTTCACCACCTCGTGCTCCTGTGCCAACTCTTTCAGGGATTCCTGGACTTGTACACAGAACACAGAACTGTACACCACAGGAAAAAACACAAAAGATCCTGCAGACGCTGAAAATCCGGAGCAGCACACACTACGCACTGAATGCTAGAGGAACTCAGCAGGTCAGGCGACATCTATGGAGGGGAAATAAGCAGTCGACATCTTGGCCCAAAATGTCAACTGTTCATCCCCCTCCATAAATGCTGCCTGATCTGCCGAGTACAGAAACAATTGCCTCTGCCCACGAATTAACCTTGTAATTAAACCAAATCCCTTCTGCCTACACAAAGGCCGTATCCCTCTATTGATGATAGGTGCCTGTGTAAGTATCTCTTACCCACCTTTTGTACCCAAGGTCCCTCACTTGTATCTGTCCACACCCATCCAGGACTGTGGGCTCAAGGCAAAGAGCAAACTGCACTTTTATTATTATTACTATTTTTTAAATTTAGAGATACAGTGTGGAATAGGCCCTTCTGGCCCATGGAGCCACACTGCCCAGCAACCCACTGATTTGAACCCTACCCTCATCACAGCGTAATATACAATGACCAATTAACCAGTTCGTCTCTGGACTGTGGGAGGAAACCAGAACGCCCAGAGTAAACCCACTCATAGTTATGTCAGGGTTTTTATTGTATCATGACAATAACACGATTGGACAAATTTGGTCTGTTTTCTCTTGAGCATTAGAATCTGGGGGAGGGCGGAAGACCTGATAGGAGGTTTATACATTTATGAGAGGCATAGAGTAGACAGATGATTTTTCCCCCAGGGGTCTAAACGGCTGATACTAGAAGGCATGCATTTAAGGTGAGAAGAGGACAGTTCAAAGGAAATGTACAAGGCAGGTTTTGTTTTTACACAGAGAGTAGTGTGTGCCTGGGGTGGTGGAGGCAGATACAACAGGGGCATTTAAAAGGTAAGCTAGTATATTAAAGTCCCCCCTCAGAGTGGGATTCAGCCCCTTCGCTCATCATTCTAGTTCTTACTACCTGGATTCTTAACAGTTCTGATGTGCAGATGGACTTTGGGGTCCAAGTCCGCAGCTCCCTGAAAGTGGCTGCTCAGGTCGACTGGCTGGTGAAGAAGGCTGCCTTTGTTAGTCGAGGCACTGAGCTTAAGAGGCAGAGATAGTGTTAGACCATAATACTGTAAGACTTTGGAGCAGAATTTGGCCGTTCGGCCTATTGGATTTGCTCCCCATTCAATCATGGCTGATTTACTTTGGCCCTCAAGCTTAATCGCCTTCCGTCTCCCCGTGAGCTTACAGCAGAAGAGGTTCGCCAGGATGCTGCCTGAATTAGACAGTAAGAGCTATAAGAAGAGGCTGAGGGGAGGCCTGATAGAGGTTCAGAAAATACCGAGATGAATGGATTGTGGACAGGTTTCTTCACCCAGTGTGGAAATATCCAGTAGTAGAGGACCTAACATTCAAAGGAGATGTGAGGAGCAATTTTTTTTTACATGGAGTGGTGAATATGTGTGGAATAGACTGCCATGAGTGGTGATGGAGGCAGATACAACAGAGGTGTTTTAGAGGCATTTAGATAGACATTTGAATGTGCAAGGAATGAAGGGATACGGACCACGTGCAGGCAGAAGAGATTAGAGTAATTTGGCATAGTGTTTGTAATAGACGTTGTAGACTGAAGGGCCTACCCCTGTATTGTGCTATTCTGTGCTTCTAAACCTCCTTCCCTAATTGTGATCTTGATAGTTCTGAACAAATGAAATACCTTCTCTGATTCCCTCTAAACCTCCTGCTGTTACCCTAATCCTTGGCTCTCTCAGTTTAGTCACATACACACACACGCACGTACACACACCAGCAGAGGTACTGCTTCATGTTTAACTCTTTAACTGTCCAGCTCCCTGTTCCCTCTCCATCAGTCCCTGGTTCCCAAAATTCCCCATCTCCAACCCCGTTTCCCACTCCCTTTAAAACCAGCAGGATCCCATTTCCAACTCCCATTAAACCCACAGGACTGCATCTCTCGCTTCCCTTAAACCACCAGGACCCTGTTTTCCTGCTCCCTTTAAACCCACCATGATCCATTTCCCAGTCCCGATAAATCCACCGGGACCCCTTTTCCCACTCCTGTACACCCACCAGGAACCTATTTTCCACTCCCGTTAAACCCACTGGAACCCCTTTCCCCACTCCCGTTAAACTCACAAAGACCCCGTTTCCCACTCCCCTTAAACCCACTGGGAGCCCGTTCACCACTCACTTTAAACCCACCAACAGCCTCTTTCCTGCTCTGTTTGTCATTCAATGTACAGATTCACACTTGTGTAGTCGCGTATACACACACACACACACACACACACACACACACACACATTGAGTTGCAGTCATGGTCATTTGGTGCAGAGATTAATATATGCAGACCCACACACATCATTGTAGAGCTCTCTGACCCTGTTGTAGAGATACACAGATGTACACACTTAAGCAGAGCTATGCATACTCAGGAGAACCCCCAATTCTCACATAGAGACGGATGCTGGTGCTCAGTGATTCACCCATTGATAGAGTGTTACATATGAAGCACTGGTGTGGGTCAGCAGTGAGGGGGAATGGAAGGAGACTGTGGTGTAGACAGAGACAATGTGGAGAGGCACACTGGGGCACTGACTCAATCCAGTCCCTTGGGACTGTGTGTGCGCATGTGTTGTGTATACGGCTGTGTGCGTGTTTTGTGTATGCACACTAGTCTGAGTGTGTATATGTTGTGGATGTGCACTAGTCTGTGTGTGTACTGTGTATATGCACTAGTATGTATGTACTTGTGTGTGTTGTGTCTATGCATTAGTCTGCGCGCGTGTATGTGTGTGTATGTGTTTAGTCTGTGCAGAAGTCTGTGTGTGTGTGTTTGTGTGATAAAGTGTATAAATGTCTGTTGTTTATGTGCATTAGTCTGTGTTTGTGAGTGTGTGTTGTTTGTGCACACGCACTGTGGATATGTACTGGTCTGAGTGTGCTTATGTATTCTGTAGGTGTGTATGTATGTTGTATATGTGCAGTAGTCTGTGTGTGTTGTGTATGTGCACTAGCCTGTCTGTGTTGTAAATATGCACTGGTCTGTGGTTGTGTGTTTTGTCTGCGCAGTAGTCTGTGTATGTGTGTGTTTGTGCTGTGGATATGCACTGGTCTGTGCACTAGTCTGTGTGTGCGCTTGTGTTCTGTAGTGGGTAAGTACATTACATATATGTGCACGTGTGTGTGTGTGTGTAGCATGCATGTACTTTCTGTGACCCTGTGGTTTCCCCCAAGGTGATCCCGATCCCTCTCACGTCCCAAAGACATGCAAGGTGAGAGTGTTCATCAGCCACTGTGAACTATACGGTTTAGTGAGTGGGTGGATGGTCGAATCTAGGGGGAGTCTGTAGCAAAGAATTGGGGTTGGTATCAATGGGTGCTTATGGTCAGCAAGGACTCAGTGTTTATTTCTGTCCGACGTGGGATGGGGTGGAGGGAGGGAGCAGGAGAGAGCAGAGAGTCACAGCTCCTGTAAACATTTAATCCTCCACGATCTGGTCACAACCTCCCTTTATCATCAACTGCATCTGAAATTTACCAAAGGCCATGAGAAGGTGCAACACTCCCTGCTGGTGTAGCCTTGCTGCCTGTGCTCAAAGCTGGGTCTGCCTCAAGCAGTCTGCGATCGGGGGAGGGCGTGAAGCCCAGTGTGACTGACTCACCGCTGCCTTCAGCAGGCAATGGCAGACAGCCAGGACCTCCTCGCACCATCACCAGGGCAACAGGGGAACAGGCGGAAGCTGTCAGTGAGGCTGGAGGTGGCAGGGTTGCTAGTGAATCTTAGAGGTTACGGGGTGAGTGGGTGTGTGTGTGTTGTGTATGTTTGTGTGTGTAACTATGTAATTGTGTTCGTCAGTGTGTCAGAGGTTGTATGTGCTGTATGGGTATGTGTCAGTGAAAGCATGTCAGCTTGTGTATGCAAATGTGTGTGTGTGTGTGTGTGTGTGCGCACGTGTCTGTGTGGAGGGAGGAGGCAGTGTGAAGGGTTTACAGTGAGATGGAGGGTAAAGGAAGGTACAAATGCCGATGGTTGGAGGGAGGTGATGGGTTAAAAGGCAGAGAGCCTGTGTATTGTGTTCCAGCCTCCCTAGGGCCCTGTGGTGAATCACCAGCTCCAGTCACAGCCCCACACAACAGTTAGTGGGCTGTTAACCCTTCCTAGGGCAGAGGAGTGGCAGAAGCACTCAATATATCGCTGGTTAACCATTCATAACCCCGTCATTCACTATTAACCCCTTCATGCACCCACCATTCAGTTAACCCCTTCACACACCCACACTTCACCAATCACTGTTAACCTCTTTACTCCCACCCTTCACACATCATGAACTTCTTCAGCCCTAGCACCTAGTTAACTCCTTCACTTTTAAACCTTCACACACCCATGCCACTCATTGTTAACCCCTTCAGCCCCACCACTGACTGTTAACCCTGCACATACTCATTACTCAGTTAATTCTTTCACACACCCACCACTCACATACCTCTCACCACCATAAACTACCCACCCTTCCATGAACACGGCCCCCATCAAAACCCCACTCTAACAAGACTCGCTGTTAACCCCTTCAACAACCCTGCTGCCCAGTCGCCATCACCAAGACAACCATTTCATTGTTGTTGCCCTAGTAACACAATTATTACACAGTGAGTGGCAGGACCCTAGGGAGTAGTGAGAAGCTGAGAGAGCTCAGGGTACAAGCCTAAAGATCAGATAGGAAAGATTTCAAGGAATTTTGGGCAAAAAAACAAGTCAGTAGGAAGGCATTTTGATTAGCATGAATATCTTTGATGTATCATTCTATGATTTCTGAAGGTGTCAACACATGGATGAGGTGGTGAAGGAGGTGTACTGAACTCTTGCCTTTACTGGCTGGGACTTAGTATGGGGGGGGGGGGGTTTGTACAAACTTTAAAAGTCACAGGTCAGATCACAGCTGGGGTACCAAGTACAGTTTTGGTCATGACACTGTAGGGAGGAGGTGACAGCACTGGAGAGGGGAAGAGGAGATTGCCCAGGACAGACTGTTCCAGCGACAAGGAGATGGAGGAGGTTGAGTATGTTCTCCCGGAAGAGAAGGGAGCTGGGGGTGGGGTATGCTCACAGAAGATCGAGGGGCCTCTGGTCCTATACACCTTTCCTGCGGGGAAAGGTTTACCACTATCTACCTGATCAAATCTATCAATCAGATCCTCTCTAGCCCTCCCTAAACCCTGCCATCTCTGCTGTGGGAAAGAGTTTATCACTATCTACTGAAGCACTGGAGAATGGGGACTGACTTTACAGATGCTTATAAAACCATGAAGCACAGAGATCGGGTGAAAGCGCTCAGCCTTTTTACCAGGGAACTAAAAACTAGAGGGCACAAATTTTAGATGAGAGCAGAGGGATTTAAAAAGGACCTGAGGACCAGAGGGTGGCTCATATATAGAATGAGCGTCTAGAGGAAATGGTCGAGGCAGGTACAACAATAAAATTTAAAAGGTACTTGGACCAGTACGTGGCAGGGAAGGTTTAGCTATGGGCCAAATGCAACTAAATGGGACTAGGATGGAAATCTTGGTCAGCCTGGGTCAGCTGGGCTGAAGAACTCTTTAATTCCATGAATCATTTCACAAGGCTTACCGTTAACAACAGCCGGGGAGGGAGCCAAGAGTACTGCAGTTGAGAGAACTTCAAAAACATCCCCACCCTCTGTGAATGGGGTACCAGTGGGTGAGTACGACAGGCAAGAGCTGATGTATTCACAAAGATTCCTGGAGAGGTGCCATACAGCCTGTTGACATTGATCCCATTTCATTCCCCTCCAATTACCCCCACAAACTGGAAGGGTGGTAGAGATTAACATTCAACATTTAAGAGAAGTTAGGATAAGTACTTGGATGGTAGGTGTATGGAGGACTATGCTCCTAGTGCAGGTGGATGGGGGTAGGCAGTTTAAATGGATTTGGCCTGGACTAGATGGGCCAAAGGGCCTGTTTCTGTGGTGTACTTCTCTGATTCTCCAACTAACTCACCAACCCTGCACGTCACTGGATACAGAAGGAAGCTGGAGGGTGCGCACGCACGCACGCGCACACACACACGCGCACACACACACACACACACACACACACACACACACACACACACACACACACACACACACACACACACACACACACACACACACACACACACACACTCTGCAGGAAGTTGGGACTGAACCGGAGACTCTGGAACTGCGAGGCAGATGCTCTAGCCAATGCACCAGGGCAATGTCTGAATTCCCTGCAACGTTTTATGGAGCTAAAAGTGTCACACAGTGAGGTGACGATCACAGTAGGGGTAAAGCTGACAAGTGGAGAATGGAGACAGCAGTGAGCTGAAGGACTGTGTCACCAGTCACTGCTGTGACCCTGCTCACTGCTTGGGATGGTACAGTGGTCGAACCTGCAGTGAGGCGAAGACAATTCACAAGTATTTAAATATAGAGTGAAAGGGACACTGAACTTAAAGAAGATCAAGATTAAATCTCACAGCTCACAGCAGGACTAGAATATAGTTTAATACTGTGATCAATCTGCCCACACTGCTACTGTATCCCGATGTTAGTCACAGACCTGTCCCAACCAGTACTGTATCCTGTGTTACAGTGACCGACCTGTCCTCACCGGTAATGTGCCCATGTTATACAGTAACAGACCTGTCCCCACTGCTACTGTACCCTTATGGTGTTATAAAGTGACTGCCTCCACCCCAGAAACTCAAAGATGAGAGAGACAGAGAAGGAGAGGGAAGGAGTGGTGGGGAGGGGTTAATGGAAGGGCAGAGCATTGAACATGGTAACTGGAAGCAGTCTCTGACTGCTGCTGCAATATCTCTCTGATGGTCCCAGTGCGGCCCATGAGATCACCAGCTCTCAGCGACAGACCGCAATCCAACCCATTTGTGGTGTCCTCTTGGGGGCTGCCAATAAACACTCCTCTCAGGAGGAGACGGGCAGTGTGAGTGCCACCACAGGGAGGAAGACTGGAGATTACTTACTATTACTGCTGTGAGCTGTGGGGAGAGGGAGAGAGGGAAGGAGGAAAATGACAAATAGAGAGAAAGAGGACAGAAAAGTAGGGGAGTGAGAAGAGAGAGGGAGAGACAGATGGAGGGACAAAGAGAGGGAGGAACAGAGTGGGAAAGTGAGAGAGAGTGACTCAGGGAGACAGAAGGAAAGAGAGGGAGAGTGACAGACACACAGAAAGGGAGTAGTGGGGGGGGGGGGCAGAGAGTCAACAAGACCTATCCCACAGTCACAATGTGTAAAATGTGGACCCGATCGTAACTGAAGGATGGGAGCTTTAACTACAGATCACAGTGACAGTTTGCAGCGTCTCCGACGCACAAACACATACACACACTCCTGTCCCAGCTTGTAAAGCACACTGAGTTCCTGAGGGAGGGGGTGGCGGCAGAGCGGGGTTGCAGTTGTCGGGAACCGTCAGTAGGGGGGGCAGTGTTCCTGCTCGACGAGCCACCGCTGACAACACACGGTGAACACCCAGCACACATGCATCTGGTGGGAGGGGCTGGAATCTGAACAATTAGGAACTAAGTTAAAACGCAATACCAAAAGGCAGTAATTTCTTGTTACCTGAGCCATGTACAAATTAGCACAGGGTTAATAAGATTGGGGAAGTAAATACAGGGTTCAAAGACTGGTGTGGAAGTGGATTTGAGTTTGTGGGGTATTGGCACCAGTGCTGTGGAAGGAGGGAGCACCTCCTGTGGTGAACAATGCTTGGCAAATCACAACACTAGGGCTGTAGATAGAGTTTTAAACTAAATAATGGGAGGGTTCAATAGTTTAGAAAAGTAAGGAAAACGTAAAACAGGAGCTCAAGAACAGTTACAGAAGTTCACAGAATAAAGAATAAAAGTTGAAAGGGATGAGAATTTAACTTCAGGTAACATGGAGATAAAGCTGAAGAGTGAGGAATACAGGACTGAAGGTGTTACCTTTCAATGCGCACGGTATATGGGGAATAGGGTAGATGATCTTATTCAGGAATTGAGGATATAAAAAAAAATCATTTTGAACCTATGTAACCTCTGGCTAAAAGAATAATTTGTACAGAATAGGAATTTGAACTGAAGTAAGCAGTGTCTTCAGTAGTTAGCTTAAGCCGGCTTATACCAGCTCTCCCTTGGTTTGCAGAAGGACATTGAGAGTTTCATAACATAAGGACAGGAAGAAACATCCATCTGTATTTAAGTCAGGGCCTAGCAAAGGGAATAACTGATAATGACTGGACAGCATATTCATTTGTAATTAAGCCTTGATCTAGCAGACTCTCTTATCTGTTAACTAAGTTTCTCACCAACAGACGTGGTGGGCGTACCAGTTCAAATGATATCTTGCAACAGTAATATATGGGGTTTACCATGTATAAATATACAGCTGTAACTGGAGAGAGTAGGCCCACTTGTCGGATGGTGGCAATACTTACGTGCCTTCCCTCTGATAACTGGGTCTCAAACTCCTGCAGGAGGGTGCACAATAAACTGATGTAACTATAAGAAGCTGGTCTCCTGAGTTTTATTCAGATTCTACTTTTAACATTGTAGTGCAGTTAGAGATTGGGAGATATCTCAGAGTTGTGGCTGACAGAAGATCATAGTTTGAAGCTTTACATCCAAGGATACTTATTATATCAATAGGATAGGCAGAGGGGCTAGGGTGGCTCTTTTGATAGAAATAAGTGACATGGGATAAGAAGAGGTAAGAAACTGTAAAAGATGCTGATGGGAGTTATATTCAGACTTTCAAATAGAAACCAGGATTAGGGATACAAATTACAACAGGAGATAGAATAGGAATGTAAAAAGGGCAATGTTACGATGGTCATAGGGGATTTCAATTGGGAAAATCAGGTTGGTGGTAGATTCTAAGAGAAGGAATTTGCAGAATGCCTACAAGATGACTTTTTAAGATTGGCTTGTGGTTGAGCCCACTAGGGAAAAGGCAATTCTAGACTGGGTGTTGTGTAATTAATCAGGTTTGATTAGGGAGTTTAAGGTAAAGAACCCTTAGGAGACACTGTTCAATGATAGGATTCACCCTGCGGCTTGGGAGAGAGAAGCTACAATCAGATTTATTAGTATTACAATAGAGTAAAGGGAACCACAGAGGCATGTGAGAGAAGCTGGACAAAGTTGATTGAAAGGGGACACTATCAGGGATGATGTCAGAACAGTAATAGCTGGAGTTTCTGGGAGTAGTTTGTAAAATGCAGAATCAGTTCATCCCAAGAAATAGTATTCTAAAAGGAGGTTGAGGTAACTGTGGGTGACAAGATAAGTTAAAGAAGCAGAAAAGCAAAAGGGAGGGCATATATTATAGCAAAGATTAGCAGGAAGCTAGAAGATGGGGAAATTTTTTTAAAAACCAACAGAAGGTAACTAAAAAAAAGCCATAAGGAGAGAAAAGATAAAATATGGTAAGCAAGTCAATGTTATAAAAGTGGCTACTAAAAAGCTTTTCAGATATATAAAGAGTTTAAAAGGAGGCAAGAAGGGATATCAGACTGCTGGAAAATGATGCTGGAGAGGTATATATTGGGGGCATCAAGGAAAAGGCAGACAAACTTAAGTATTTTGAGCCAGCTTTCACCGTGGAAGACGCCAGCAGCATGGCAGAAATTCAACAGCTTCGGGGCAGAAGTGAGTGTAGTCACTATTACTAAGGACTAAGGTGTATGAGAAGCTGAAAGGTCTGAAGATAGATAAGTCACCTGGACTGGATGGACTACACCCCAGGGTTCTGAAAGAGGTAGTTGAAGAGATGGTGGAGGCATTAGTAATGATCTTTCAGGAATCACCAGATGTTGGAATGGTTCCGGAGGATTGGAAAACTACAAATGTCAATCCATTCAGTAATAAGGAAGAGAGGGAAAAGGCAGGAAATTATAGGCTCGTTAGCCTGACTTCAGTGGTTGAGATGATGTTGGAGTTCATGAAGTTTCAGGGTACTTGGAGGCACATAATAAAGTCAGCATTGTTACCTTAAGGGAAAATCTTGCCTGACAAATCTGTTGGAATTCTTTGCGACAATAATAGGCAGGTTGGACAAAGGAGAGTTAATGGATGTTGTTTACTTGGGTTTTCACATAGCCTTTGACAAGGTGCAACACATGAGGCTGCTAAACAAGAGCCCATGGTATTACAGGTAAGAAAACAGCATGGATTGGCTGACTAGCAGGAGGCAAAGAGTGGGAACAAAGGGGGCTTTTTCTGGTAATTGCCAAAGACTAGTGGTATCTGCGAGGATCGGCACTGGGTCCACTATTTTCCATGTTATATGTTAATGATATGGTTGACAGAATTGATAGCTTCGTGCCAGAAATCAAGTGCAAACAGACTTAAGAATCCTTGTGCTGGATTCCCTAAAGGTTAACTTGCAATGACTTGTTAGTAAAGTAGGCAAATGCAAAGTTGGTATTCATTTCAAGACTAGGATATACGGTAAGAGCAAGGATGTTATGTTAAGGCTTTATAAGGCATTGGTCAGAGTGCACTTGGAGTATTGTGAACAATTTTAGGTCCCATATCTAAGAAAGAATGTGCTGGCATTGGAGAGTGTCCAGAGAGGAGGTTTGCAAGAATAAACCCTGGCATTAAAGACCCAATATGTGAGGAGCATTTGATGGCCCTGGGCCTGTACTCGCTGCAGTTCAGAAGAATGAGGGGTGATCTCATTGAAACCATTTCAGTATTGAAAAACTGAGATGGAATTGACTTGGAGATGATGTTTCCAATAGTGAGAGAGTCTAAGACCAGAGGGCACAGCATTCCTCCTCATTTCTGTCCCTTTAGAACAGAAATGAGGAGGAATTTATTTAGCCAGAGAATGGTGAATTTGTGAAATTCATTGCCACAGACAGCTGTGGAGGCCAAGGTAGTGGGTATATTTGAAGCAGAGCTTGATAGGTTCTTGATTAGTAAGGATATCAAAAATAATGGGGAGAATAGAGTTGAGAGGGAAAATAAATCCTGCCATTACTTAGTGGCAGAACAGACTTGATGGGCCAAATGATCTAATTCTGCTCCTGTCTATGGGGGAGGAGACAGACAGACACACACACAAAGTACCAGGAGAGGGTCTTGAACCCAGACCTCTGGGGCCAGGGCACTGTGCTTCTCCTCTCATAGAACAGTACAGCACAGGAACAGGTGTTTTGCCAAACTAATTTAATTAGTAATTAAACTCCTAACTAAACTAATCTCTTCTGCCTACGCAATGTCCATATCCCCCCATTCACTACACATCCATATGCCTATCTAGGAGCCTAGCCTCTTAAACACCTCTATTGTACCTGCATCCACGACCACCCCGGCAGCACGTTCCAAGTTCCACTCTCTGTGTAAAACAAAAATTACCTTGCGCACCTCCTTGGAACTTTCCTCCTCTCACCTGAACTACATGGCCTCTAGCAGTAGATATTTTGACCCTTGGGAGAAAAGATTCAGACAGTCTTTTAATACCTCTCATAATCTTATTATTACCTCCATCAGGTCTCCCCCTCAGCCTCTGTTGCTCCAGAGAAAACAATCCAAGTTTCTCTCATGCTCTCTAATCGAGGCAGCATCCAGGTGAACCTGTTCTGCAGCCTCTCCAACGCCTTCACATCACTGCACTTTTCTGTAACATTGCATTCTGCATCTCTTTCCCTTCAGTACCACCCTGACATGCTGATTTATGAAGGGATCTGTCTGGATGGCACACGGACTAAAGCTTTTTACCAACAATAATAAACTAACACAGATCGATCGGATGGTTAAGGTGGCATGCATGCTTCTATCAGTCGATGCACTGAGTTCAAACATGAGGAAGTTATGTTGCAGCTTAATAAAACTTTAGTTAGGCCACATCTGGAGCATTGCATACAGTTCTGGTCACCCCATTATAGCAAGGACATCAAGGCTTTGGAGAGGGGCAGAGGTGGTTTTGCCTGGATTTGAGGGCATGTGCAATAACAAGCGATTGGACAAACTGGTTTTCTCTGGAGCACTGGAGGCTGAAGGGAGACCTCATAGACTATGAGAGGCATAGATAGAGTAAACAATACATTTTTCCAAGGGTTGAAATGTCTAATACCAGAGGGCATCCATTTAAGGAGAGAGGGGGTAATTTCAAAGGAGATGAGATGGGCAAGATTTTTTTTTACACAGGGAGTGATGGGTGCCTGGAACGCTCTGCGCTCTGCCTGTGGTGGTGGTGGTAGAGGCAGAAACATTAAGAGACTTTTAAGAGACGTTTAGACATGAATGTGAAGAAAAAGGAAGGATGTGGACATTGTCCAGGCAAAAGAGATTAGTTTAGTTAGCCATTGATTATTAATGTATTTAGTTTGGCCCGACTATGTGGGCTGAAGGGCCTGATTCGCTCTACGTTCCATGTAATTCCAACTCCCAGCACTCACACACCCTCATTTGAACAGACCGAGTTTCTCTACTGCAAGGTCACCAGTGGGAGAGATCCTGAACAAGTTTGTGTTGGCAAAGGAAAAGGTTAATTTGAAATCTCTGAACTGACACAGGGAGTGGATTGTAGGAGGAATTTCTCCGCCCATAAGACGGGATTCTGAGGCAGGGTGCAAGTCAAGTGTCTTATATCAGCAAAGTAAGAGATGATTCATCAAGATCCGCACCCACCCCTTTCCTTACACACCAAAGTTCAGAGCAAATTAATTATCAAAGTACATATACAATCCTGCGATTCATTTTCTTGTGGGCATATGCAATAAATCCAATAACCAAGGTAGAATGAGTGGAAAACTGCACCAACAGGGTGGACAACCAATGTGCAAAAGACAATAAACTGTGCAAACGAAAGAAAACATAGAAAATAACAAAAAATAAATAAGCAATAAATATCGAGAAGATGAGGTGAAGAGCTTGTGAATGTGAGTCCATAGATTATGGATACAGTTCTGTGATGGGACAAATGAAGTTGAGTGAATGTTTTCCCCTTTGGTTCAAGAGCCTGGTGGTTGAGGGGTAATAACTGTTTCTGAATCCGGTGGTATGAGTCCTGAGGCTCCTGTACCTTCTGCCTGAAGCGAGATGAGGGCATGACCTGGGTGTTGGGGGTCCCTGATGATGCATGCTGCTTTCCTGCGCCAAAACTCCATGTAGATGTGCTCAATGGTGGGGAGGACTTCTGTGATGGACTGGGCCATATCTGCTACTTCTTGTAGGATTTTCAGTTCATTGAATATGGTGTTTCCATACCTGTCTGTGATGCAGTCAATCAATATACTCTCCACCACACAACTATAGAAATTTGTCAATGTTTTAGATGTCATGCCAAATCTTTGCAAACTTCTAAGGAAGCAGACATACTACCACGCTTTCTTAATTGCAGTTGTGTGCTGGGCCCAGGACATGCCCTCTGAAATGAGAACACTGAGGAAATTGAAGTGGCTGACCCTCTCCACCTCTGATCCTCCCATGAGGAATGGCTCATGGAACTCTGGTTTCCTCTTCCTGAAGTCCATAAACAGCTCCTTGGTCTTGCTGACATTGAGCAAGAGCTTGCTGTTGTGGCACCACTCAGCTAGATTTTCAATCTCCCTCCCGTATTCTATTTCATCACCAGCTTTGATTCGGCCAACAACAGTGGTGTCACCAGCAAACTTGAAAACGGCATTGGAGCTGTGCTTAGCCATACGGCACATGGGGAGGAGGGAGGGAGACAGATCGACAGACACACACACACGCGCGGGGAGGTGGGAGGGAGACAGACATACATACGTACAGACAGACGGGGGAGGAGGGAGGGAGACAGATCGACAGACACACACACACACACACGTGGGGAGGTGGGAGGGAGACAGACGTACGTACGTACAGACAGACGGGGGGAGGAGGGAGACAGACAGATCGACAGACACACACACACACACGCGGGGAGGTGGGAGACAGACAGATCGACAGACACACACACGCGGGGAGGAGGGAGACAGACAGACGTATGTACGGACAGACAGACACACACACATGGGGAGGACGGAGACACACACCGACCCTCACAGGGAGAAAGGTCTCCCCCCAACACACAAACACCAGTTGTTGCGACTGAACCCAGGTCTCTGAGGCTGTAAGTCAGCAGTTGTACCCAATGAGGCACTGTGCCATCGAACCTATAATAGCCTCTGGAGTCTCTAAGACCTGCATTAGAACATCTCTCAGACTCTCCTTTCCCAGCATCAAGAGCTCCAGTCAACCCAACAAGAAGACACCTGATTACATGACTGGCAGGTATGGAAGCTCCGAAGCACGGAATCACAACAGGCGTCAAAAGGTTTGTGTACTCGGCCAGCTCTGTCACAACCCTCCCCACCACTGAGGATACCTTCAAAAGATACTGCCTCAGTGATCCAACATTAAAACCTTCACCACCCAGGGCATGCCCTCTCCCTATTACCACCACTGGACAGAGGTTACAAGAGCCCGAAGTCGGGGTCAATCACAGACGTTGCACCCCAGCTGTCCACGTGATACGCAAGCCACAGCAGTTTAATATGTAGAGCAAGCTTTTGCCCATCCAGCAGGCCCCCCCTCTCCACGCAGCTGACGAATGCAAAGGAACGACAAAGACCGATACAGCTTGGCACCAGCGGTGACCCAGGAGTTGCCAGTCAGCATCAGTCAGCATTAGGTCTGCCTTAGGCACTTCAACTCTGGATTTTTCCTCTGGGTTTACTCCTGAGTGGGTAGAACCACAAGGCAGTGGAGGTATGAGATCACTTCCTTCCCCTAGAAGAGCTGCCAACCACAGCTGACAAGTCCCACCCCCCTGAAGTGACAGGTTCTAAAATACCAGTAATCCGCCTTTGCCCCTTTTCTTGTCAGTATCATTTACTTAATTTTTTTTTGAGATACGGCACGGAATAAGTCCTTTCAGTACTTCAAGCCACGTCACCCGGCAATCCCCCGATTGAACCCTAGTCTAATCATGGAACAACTTACAATGACCAATTAACCTACCAACTGGTGCATCTTGGACTGTGGGAGGGATCTGTAGCACCCGGGGAAAACCCGCATGGTCACGTGGAGAACGTACAAACTCCTTACAGACAGCGATGGGAATTGAACCCAGGTCACCCATACTGCAAAGCTCACCACGATGCTACTAGGCCGCCGAATTGATTCCACCAGGCTTAGTAGCTGAGCCACATGCGCAGGCCAGGAGCTGGACCTGGTTGTCAGAGGCTATTTGTGACACATGCCACTGGGAGACTTATCCTCACTACCACCCCCTTGGCTATAGCAACCTTGGTTAAGGAATCAGACCCACACTCCATGATTTAAAAACAGCTTCTTCCCTCCGACATCAGATTTCTGAATGGTCCGCAAAACCACGAACAATAATTTGTTAGATCTACAAGGGGTTCTGCAGATGCTGGAGATCTTGAGCAACCCACACAAAATGCTGGAGGAACTCAGCAGGTCCAGCAGCACCACCGGAGGAGAAGAACGGTCAGTGTTGATGAAGGATTTCAGCCCGAAACAGCAACTGTTCAAATGTCTCATGGTATTTTCCTCCATAGATGCTGCCTGACCTGCTGAGTTCCTCCAGCGTTTTCAGTGTGTTATATAACTAACATGACTTTTTTTGCATAATTATTTATCTTTGTAATTTATAGCAATTTTATGCCTTTCCACTGTACTGCTGCTACAAAGAAACAAATTTCACGACATACAAGTCAGTGATTATAAATGAGCTACTGATTGTGATTCTAGACCTGACAGAAGTCACATCCCTCTCTTTTTCACCCTCTAGTCTGCAAGGAGAACAACTTATCCCTCAACTTTATCTAACATCTGGGACTATTCAGGCAAACTTTTCTTCCACCTTCCCTGCATTCTCTCACTCCTTGAGTCAGGCCCTTTGCCCCAACAAAACTGTGACGATCATCAACCACTCATGATCCCATTTTGTTCTCCCCACATTCCCATCCACTACCCCCTGACCTTGGCAGGGAAGATTTACGAGGATGTTGCCAGGACTCGAGGGCCCATGTTAGTGGGAGAACTTGGCCAGGCTGGCTCTTTCTTCCTTGGAACACAGGAGAATGAAGGGCGACCTTACAGAAAGGTTTAAAAATATGAAAGGCACAGACGAAGTAAACATTACTAGTCTTTTCCCCAGAGTAGAGGGCACATATGTTTGATAATAGGGTAAAGTTTTAGAAGAGTTTAAAGAGTAAAAAGCTTTTAACTTCTTCACTCCAAGTTGGTGAGTATGAGCTGTCAGAGGAAGTGGTTTAGACAGGTACAATAGCTTCATTGAAGAAGCACTTGAACAAGAAAATACAAGGACAGGGCTTGGAGCGGTATGGGCCAAACACAGGAAATTTGGGCTAGTTTGGTGGGTACCATAGTTAGCATGGGCTGGTTGGGCCAAAGGGCTTGGATCTATGTTGTATTGCTCCCTGGCGCCATTGTCCCCAACCACACCAGGGGTGACTGACAAAGCTAAGATGTGAGAGGAAGCCAGAGCATAGGGAGACCCACGAGGAGAGGAGAGGAGAAGGTGCAAACTCCACAGAGATACACACAGAGAGAAAGAAGGAACACACACACAGACTACAGTGCAGGAGCCTTAAGCACATGTAAAAAAATCTGTAAGGTGAAAATACTTTCAAAAATAATAACTTTAAAAGTTTCTAAATATCAAAAAATTACTATGAAGAACAGCAAACAGTTTAAAAAAAAACTAAATCAAATCAATGGCAACACGAGTGGATCTGCAGATGCTGGAAATGAATAAAAACACAAATTGCCGGCAGAACTCAGCAGGCCAAACAGCATCTATGGGAGGAGGTAGTGACGATGTTTCAGGCCGAAACCCTTCATCAGGAGTGAAGTAACATGGGATGGTCGAGGGGGGATAAGAAGTGGGGGGAGAGATGAAGTAGAGAGCTGGGAAATGATAGGCTGAAGGGAAATGGGCAAGGGGGAGGTGGAGAATTATGGGAAATAAAAGAGAAAGGAAGGCAGGGCTGGGGGGAGATTATAGTGAGGGGGAAAGAGAGAGAAAGAGAATCAGACTAAAATTATAGATAGGGATGGGGTAAAGGGGGGGCAGGGGTATCAACGGAGGTCTCTGAGTTGAATGTACATGCCAGCAGGTAAGAGGCTACCTAGGTGGGAGATAAGGTATTGCTCCATTGACCTGCGTCTTGCCTCATCTTGACGGTAGAGGAGGCCATGGACAGACATATCGGAGTCGGAGTGGTCTGTGGAATTGAAGTGTGTGGCCACAGGGAGATCTCGAGCGCCACCTTCCCCCTAGCCCATTTCCCTTCAGCCTATCACTTCCCAGCTCTCTACTTCATCTCTCCCCCCACTTCTTATCCCCCCCCTCGACCATCCCATGTTACTTCACTCCTGATGAAGGGTTTCGGCCCGAAACGTTGTCACTACCTCCTTCCATAGATGCTGTCTGGCCTGCTGAGTTCTGCCAGCATTTTGTGTTTTTATTTAAATCAAATCTATATTTGGTGTGACCACCCTTTGCCTTTATAACTGCAATAATTCTCTTAGATACGCTGTCATACAGTTTTATAAGAAAATCAGCTGGTAAGTTGTCCCCAGCCTCTTGGAGAATTTGACACAGTTTTTCTCAAGACTTGGGCTGTCTCTCGCTTGCTTCTGCCTCTCCAGGTAATCCCAGTCTCAATGATG
Source organism: Hypanus sabinus (assembly GCF_030144855.1). NCBI lineage: Eukaryota > Metazoa > Chordata > Chondrichthyes > Myliobatiformes > Dasyatidae > Hypanus > Hypanus sabinus. The sequence goes on along the minus strand of NC_082706.1, from coordinate 41,245,991 downwards.
TTGAGATCAGGATTCTGTGGAGACCATACCATCTGATGCAGAACTCCTTTTCGCTGAAGGTAGTACTTTATGACCTGAGCCATCTGAGCCATGTGCTTAGGGCCATTGTCCTGCTGAAGAATGCAACTGGGACCCATCAGACGCCTCCTTGATGATATTGCCTGATGGATGAGAATCTGCTTGTAGTTTTCAGCAGAGAGGATTCCATCAATTTTAACCAGATCACCAGTTCCATTTGCAGAAATAGAACTCCAAACCTGCAGGGAACCTCTGCCGTGCTTCACTGTTGGCTACAGACGCTAATCCATGTAGCGCTCTCCAGCTTTTCTACGGACAAACTGCCTCCTGTTTGAGCTAAAATTTCAAATTTTGACTCATCAGTCCAGAGCACTTGCTGCCATTGTTCAACAACCCAGCCCTTATGTTTTTGTGTATAGTTGAGTCTCTTGGCCTTATTTCCACTTCAGAGGAATGGCTTTCTGTCAGCAACTCTTCCACGAAGACCACCCCTGTCAAGACTTCTCTGGACTATAGAGGGGTGTACTTGGATTCCAGTGGCTTATGGGAGTTTAGAGCTGATAGCAATGCTGGATTTCTTCTGATTTAGAAGGGATGTCGCTTAGAAGTATCTCTCATCTGCTGCTCTCAGTTTCTGTGACTGACTGCTACATTTCTGGTCCTTAACTTTGCCTGTTTCGTTATGTTTCTTGAGAAGAGCCTGAAGCTCCTGTCTGCCATGAAATTTCTGCTTGGGAAAGACACTGCAGATGCAGGATGACCACCTCGTGACATGTTGCTATGCTCGCTCTTGCCATAGTGTAAGAATTGATGATTTGAAGGTTAAACCGTCACATCTGCCACAGCCTCACCCTTTTGTGCGGTTGCATCACCCAGTTTCAGTCCTTCTGCACCCGTTTCAGTTAATCAGTTTAGTTCATTCAACTCATGATGTCAATATCATTAGCATCTGTTTATTATCTTTGTTCAATCATGCACTGGGCTAAATGCCTACAAAGTTATCAAGTTTTTGATTGAAAAGTGGTCATTAATAGTTACTTTCTTTAATGAAATACAAACATTTCTCTAACATCTAATTTTTGGGAAAATAAATGCTTGGAAATCTAAAATTTGTTCCTTTCTACCGACACATTACTGCAGAAGACAAAAAAAAAACACTTAAAACAAAAGTTATAATAAAAATCTAGGGTGCCTAAGATTCTTGCACAGTACCGTATACACACATGTGCACACAGAGCGCCGGAGGTGCTCACACACACACACAATGCCGATGGGTCTCTGAAACTGGTTGGCAGTGGCTCTACCCACTGTGCCACGTTGGCCCCTGCACATCACCAGCTCAGCCTTGGGAGCCTTCGTTGACTGAGAATTCACTGCCTGAGGGCAAGAACTCTAGCCTCGGCAACACTCATCAACTGGGCATCCAGACAGAATTCCAGATCTGAACACCCTTGCCCTCATCACTTCTGCAGCCTCAGTGGGAAAGAATTCCACATATTTGTAACCCTTCACGAGAACAGATGTAGCCAGGGCTGGAGGACTTCAGTTATGAGGATAGGCTGGGACTATTTTTCCTGAAGCAAAGGAAACTGAGGAGTGACCTTACAGAGATTTGTAAAACCATGAGGGACAGAGATAAAATGGTTGGTTTTAGGCTTTTTCCCCCAGGGTGGGGGAGTCTAAAACTAGAGGGCACAGGTTCATAAGGGTGAGTGGGGAGAGATTTAAAAGGAACAAGGAACAGGTGGTAGGAATATGAAATTAGCTGCTAGAGAGAGGCAGGATGGAAGGAGTAAATGAGGGAAGGAAGGGAAGAAGAGAGGAGGAAGGGAGGAAAGAAGAAAGTGTAAGAGGGAGGACATAAGGGAGGAAGGAAAGAAGGAAGGGAGGGAAGGCGGGAGGGAGGGAGATAAGAGAGAGAGAAAGAGTGAAAGGGAAAGAGGTGGGGAATAAGGGAGGGAGGAGAGTTGGGGGAACAAAGTGGGGAGGGACTGAGTGAAGGAAGGGAAGAAGGAGAGGGGGAAAGGAAGTGTGTGTGTGTGTGTGTGTGTGTGTGTGTGTGTGTGTGTGTGTGTGTGTGTGTGTGTGTGTGTGTGTGTGTGTGTGTGTGTGTGTACGCACACACGTGAGGAAACCAATGGTAATGGCCAACATGGATACAGGAGACAACGTGAGTGCAACACACAGCCAGCCTCCAGCTGCCGCGCTCTTCACCTCTCCTACTTTGGCTGTGTAGTCACATGGGCAGTGGTGGTGGGGGTATAAATAGGGACCAGGAAAGCTTAGAGGTTGGTTACCAGGATATGGCAGTGAAGGGTGTGAGTGGTTGTGTGTGGAAGAAGCAGAGAGCTAGGAGAAGGTGGGGTGGGAAAGTGTACTCGAGGCTGCCCAGTCCTGGTCTACATAAGAACATTAGAAATAGGAGCAGGAGTAGGCCATCTGGCCTTTTTCGCATAACCTTTAATTCCCCTACTATGCAAAAATCTATCCATCCTTGTCTGAAATATATTTACTGAGGTGGCCTCCACTGCTTCATTGGGCAGAGAATCCCACAGATTCACCATTCTCTGAGAAAAGCAGTTCCTCCTCATCCCTGTTCTAAATCTACTCCCCCGAATCTTGAGGCTATGCCCCCTAGTTCTAGTCACAGTGGAAACAACTTTCCTGCTTCTACCTTATCTATCCCTTTCATAATTTTACATGTTTCTATTAAGATCTCCTCTCATCCTTCTGAATTCCAGCGAGCACAGTCCTGGGCAACTTGTAGTGTACCCCCTCATCTCTGGAATCAACTTGGTTAACCTCCTCTGCACTGCCTCCAAGGCCAGAATATTTTTTATCAAATAAGCAGACCAAAACTGCATGTAGTACTCCAGGTGTAGCCTCACCAGTACCCTGTACAGTTGTAGCATAACCTCCCTGTTCTTAAATTCAATCCCTCTAGCAATGAAGGCCAACATTCCAATTGCCTCCTTGATAGCCTGGTGCACCTGCAAAACAACCTTTTGTGATTCATGCATAAACACTCTCAAGTCCCTTTGCACAGTGTCGTGCTGCATTTTTTTTACCATTTAAATAATAATCTGCTCTTCCATTTTTCCTTCCAGTGGATGACCTCACATTTACCATCATAGTATTCCATCTGCCAGACTTAACCTATCTATATCTCTCTGCAGACTCTCTGTATCTTCTGCACAATTTGCTTTTCCACTCAATTTAGTATCATCACCAAACTTAGACACACTACACTCGGTCCCCTCTTCCAGATTGTTAATGTATATTGTGTACAGTTGCAGGCCCAGCACCGACCCAAGCACACCACTCACCACTGACTGCCAACCAGAGTAACACCCATGTATCCAAACTCTCTGCTTTCTATTAGTTATCCACGCTAGTACATCACCCGCAACTCCAAGCATCCTTTTCTTATGGATAAGTCTTTTATGCGGCACCTTCTTTGAAAGACTTCCACTGTTCCTCATATAATCTGTGCTCCCAGTATACAGTAGCTAAATCATCCCTCATCCCATTGTAGTCTCCATTGTTTTAAATCGAACAATTGCACCCTCCATTTGTATGAGATGGATGAGAATGGGTGTCCAGAAAGAACACGTGTAGAGAGAACACATGTGAGGTACAGCTGGGAGCACAGGAGGTGAAGGTAGCTGTAGTAAAAAGGACAGTCTCCTGTGTTCAGATGTAGGACACCATTTCAGGTTCGCATCCCACTAACACCTACCTTCTGTGTTTTTGTAACTGACCTACACACACAGTATGACTATAATTGACTCCACACACAGTGTGACTGTACCTGACCCCACACATGGTCTGACTGTACCTGACCCTACACATCTGGTGTGGCAGTACCTGACCCCACACACGCAGTGTGACTGTAACTGACCCACACACACGATATGACTGTAACTGACCCACACACATGATATGACTGTAACTGATCCACACACACGACGTGACTCTAACTAACCCCACACACCGCCTGACTGTAACTAATCCACACACACGGTGTGACTGTAACTGACTCACACACACGGTCTGATTGTAACTAACCCCACACACGGTCTGACTGTAACTTACCCACACACACAGTGTACAATGCGTTGGTGAAGTGATAACTGATGCATGCATCTTTCTGGAAGGCACACAAACATTTTCACTGTATCTTGATTCACTTGACAGTAATAAACCAATTACTGATGCTGCGATATACCAGAGCTCGAGCACACCTATATGAGAATGGGAGCAGGATATAAAGCAGGTGATGTTACCGACGGGAGGTAACAATACTCTGTTGTCAGGGTAGTGTAGCGATTAGTGCAATGTTATTACAGCTCCGAGTTCAATTCCAGTGCTATCTGAAAGCAGTTTGTGCATTCTCCCTGTGAGCAAGTACATTTCCTCTGGGTGTTCCAATGCACTGGTTAGTAGGTTAATTGGTCACTGCAAATTGTCCTGTGATTACGTTAGTGTTACAAGGGTGGGTTGCTGGATGGTGCGCTTCACTGGGCCGGAAGGGCCTGTCTGCGCTATATCTCTAAATAAATAAATAACAGAGGCCTGCCTAACAACAGGGCAGCACCAGACTCCACATGTTCCTGCCTATGAAGTGTAGCAGGGAATGGGGAGGGTGGAGACTGGAGAGGAGACAGTTAGTGATCGGGGCACATGGACCCTCCAGATGCTTCAGACCTGACGGAAAATCAGAGGCCACTGTTGAGACTCAGTAGTTTGGTCAGTGAGAGGAGGGGATTGAGGGAAAGAGGTAGGGCGAGCATCAGGGAGTGAGGCTGAGGAAGTGACGTTGAGTGTAAGTAGGGCTGTGAGAGTGTGAGAGCAGGTCACCATGGACACAAACTCCTGTACAGAGCACCGTGTAGTGTGGAGTCACGTGTGTAGAGCGTGAAGACACTGTGGGAATGACACTGACCGGGGGTGGGGGGGGGGTGTGTGTGTGGCACCCTGATGATGAGCTCAGTGTGTTTCACTGGGTGTCTTTGACTGAGCCCTCATCCGCACCCCCGACACATAGACACAGACACACACACACACACACACACACACACACACACACCTCTCTCTCTCCCTCTCTCTCTCTTTCTTTCTTTCTTTCTTTCTTTCTTTCTTCACCAGGCCATCTGCATCTCCACCATCTCTGACAGGGACAGAAACACTCACGTTCCTTCCCCAAACGCATCTTGATAGAGTCTGTCAAATGTAGTCTGGACAGTTTTCTGAATCAGTGCATGGAGGTCCCAATGAGAGAGTGTGCAAAACGTGATCTGCTACTAGGGAATGAGACAGGGCAGGTGACAGAAGTTTGTGTAAGGGAACACATTTCATCTGGTGATCACAATGCCATCAGCTTCAAAGTAATTATGGAGAAGGATAGGTCCGGTCTGCAGCTTGAGATTCAAAAATCGGTGAAAGGCCAATTTTGATGGTATCAGAAATGCTCTGGCAAGTGTGGACTGGGACTGGCTGTTTCCTGGCAAAGGTGTACTTGGTAAGTGGGAGGCCTTCAAAAGCGAAATTCTGAGAACACAAGGCTTGCATGTGCCTCTCAAAATAAAAAAGTAAAGATAACATATGTAGGGAACTGTGGTTTTCAAGAGATATTGATGCCCTGGTTAAGAGAACAATAAAATAAGGTGCTTTGTAGGTATAGGCAGGTAGGAAGACATGAGTTGATTATGGAGTTTAAGAGATACAGGAGAACTCTTAAAAAAGGAACCAGGAGGGATAGAAGAAGACACGCAGTTGCCTCAGCAGCCAAGGTGAAGAGAATCTTAATAGACTCTACAGGTGTGTCGAGCAAAAGGATTGCAAGAGACAAAATAGATCCTCTGTTAGACCAGAATGGGAATCCATGCATGGAGCCAAAAGAAAGCTTCAAACTTTAAAAGTGCATTTATTATGAAAGAATGTATAAATTATACATTGAGAATTGGTTGCTTATAGGCAGTCACAAAGCATAGAACCCAGCAGAACCCAATTAAAAAAAATAATAACAAACCCCACAGTGACCACAGAGAAAGACAATAATAAGCACAAAACAAATCATATAAACAATAAATGCGAACAACACTAGCATTCCAAACCAAAATGAGTCCTTAGATCCAAATCCCCGGAGCAGGCCAGAGTAGGCCCAAAGCCTCAGTATTGAGTTGATCATACTAGCAAGACAAGTCACTGAAAGGTTCACAGACATGAAGCACAACAGCTGGGGGCAATCTCACAGCTTTCACATCATGGAGCGAGAAGACCCTCATTTAAATTGTCCGAACCTTACATCAATTGTCCAAACAACACTGGCGAATTGCTCCAGGCCTAGATTTCGCTGCATTTTTTCCATTTGTATTTACTCAGAGGATGGACACAGAGTCTATAGAAGTGAGGGAAAATGGCATCAACCGCATGGACTGTATACAGATTACAGAGGACGAGGTGTTTGCTGTCTTGAGGAAAATTAGGGTGGATATATCTCCAGGACCTGACAAGGTGTTTCCTCAGACCCTGTGAGAGGCAAGGGCAGAACTTTCTGGGGCCCTATCAAAGATATTTAAATCATCCTTAGCAACAGGTGAAGTACCAGAGAATTCAAGGATAGCAAATGTTATTCCGCTGTTTAAGGACTCTATCCAGGAAACCAGGAACCAGGACCAGGAAATTATAGGCCGATGAGCCTAACATCAGTCGTGGGAAATTTATTGGTAGGCATTCTAAGGGTCTGGATACATGAGTATTTGGAAAGACATGGATTGATTAGGAATAGGTCATGTCTAACCAATCTTAGAGTTTTTCAAGGAAGTTACCAAGAAAGTTGATGAAGGCATGGGTGTTGTCTACGTGAACTTCCACAAGGCACTTAATAAGGTCCAGCATGGGAGGTTCGTCAGGAAGGTTCAGTCGCTCATCATTCAACATGAGGTAGTAAATTGGACTAGACATTTTCTGGGGTGGGGGAACTCAGAGACTGGTAGTAGATGGTTGCCTATCTGACTGGAGGCCTGTGATTAGTGGATTGGTGGCCGCATTGATTGGTGCCAGTCTTTTGCTGTTTCTCATCTATATCAATGATCTGGATGACAATGAGGTTAACTGGATCAGCATATTTACAGATGACACCAAGATCGGGGGGTGTAGTGCACAGCAAGGAAGACTATCGTGGCTTGCAGCAGAATCCAGACCAGCTTGAATAATGGGCTGAAAACTGGCAGATGGAATTTAATGTCCTACCAAGACAAGTGTGACTTATTGCACTTTGGTAGGACCAACCCGGGTAGGTCTTACACAGTGAATAGTAGGGGACTGAGGAGTGCGGTAGAACAAAGGGACCTAAGAATACAGGTTCATGATTCATTGGAAGTGGTATCACAGGTAGATAGGGTCGTAAAGAAAGCTTTTGGTACGTTAGCCTTCATAAATCAAAGTATTGAGCACAGGACATGGGATGTTGCGTTTGTAACACCTTAAGGAAAGACTTCATGGTCAGAAAATGGTTTTTCTGCAGCAGCAATATTTGGGTTCCGGCTACGAGGGCTTTGGAATGTGCGTCGTCCAATGACGAGAGTGTTTTTTCTTGTTGTGTGCCTGAGAGCGAGGTGATCTGGGTCTTTTGTTCGGCAGAAGATGAAGGGAGAAGATGCCAGAAAGGAGAGGTTGTAGACACCAGGATGGAGTGGACTTGGAGTGGGGCCGGGAGTCGATGAAGCCCGGGGAAATCGATGGAGGACCGATGGAAGGGAGATTGTGAGCTCCAACGTGCACCTTAGACTGTTTCATTAAAATGGGCCCTTTTCTTCTTGTTTTACTATACTAACCCTTTAGTCAAATTAAGAATTATAAAACTAAATCGTTTAATTACATATGGTGTACTGTCTGTAATTTTGTGGTACTGATTTGTAACAGGGTACCACATCATGCACCATTCACACAAACTGGAGCCGATGCACCTCAATCTCATACACTTGGTGGGGCCAGAGACTGTCTTCCCTACAATTACGCAGCCAACAGAACCTGAGGATTACATGTTGAAGTTGAGTAAGACATTGGTGAGGCTTAATTTGGAGTATTGTGTGTCGTTTTGGTCACCTACCTACAGGAGAGATGTAATAAAGGTTGAAAAGTACAGAGAACATTTACCAGGATGTTGCCGGCTTTGGTGGACCTGTGTTATAAGGAAAGATTGAATAGGTTAGGAGTGTAGAAATTTGAGAGAAAATTTGATAAAGGTATACAAAGTTATGTGGGATATAGATAGGATAAATGCAAGCAGTCTTTTTCTACTGAGGCTGGGTGGAACAACAACTGGAGGTCATGGGTTAAGGGTGAAAGGTGAAACATTAAAGGGAAACATGGGGGGAAACATCTTCACTCAGAGGGAGGTGAGAGTGTGGAACAAGCTGCCAGCGCAAGGGGTGCATGCGAGCTCGATTTCAATGTTTAAGAGAAGCTCAGATGGGTACATCGATGATAGGGTATAGAGGGCTCTGGTTCCAGTGCAGCTCGATGGGATTAGACAGCTTCAATGGCTTGGCAAAGGGCCTGTTTCTGTGCCATACCTTTCTATGATTTTATGACATGATAGTCTCTGCTCACCATAACATGGTGGTCAGTTCCCTGACCCCTGAACCTCCCCACTACATTCCAGCAAAATCTTGATGGCTGCGCACTGAGTAAACTCTCCTGGTCTCACTTGGTCAGCTCCCTCCTACACCAGCCCAGTCTGCAATACCTTTGAGTCTACGCTAGGATACAGTACTGTGCAGAACACTGAGGCACGTATAAAAAATCTGTAAAGCAAAGATGCTTTCAAAAATAATGAAATGAAAGGTTTCTCAATATTAAAAAATTTACTATAAAGAGCAGTAAACAGTAAAAATCCAAATCAAAACAATATTTAGTGTGACTATCCTTTACCTTTAAAACTACATCAATTCTCTTAGATACATGGTTGTGCAGTTTTATAAGAAAATTGGCCTGTTTCGAGCATCCTGGAGAACTTGAATTTCTTCTGCAGACTCGCTGTCTGGGATTCAGACAGGCTGTCTGTCTTATAAGGAATCTCAGGCAGCCTCAATGATATTGAGATCAGGGCTCTGTGGAGGTCATATCATCTGAAACCATATAAAATATCTAGGGTGTCTAAGACTTTTGCGCAGTACTGTATTAACCTAACCTTCAATTCCACCCCAGTCTGCAACGCACTCCTGGGGATCTGTTATTCCATATATAACCCCCTGAACCCATAGATTATATCACAGGGGTTTGAGGGGACTGTAGTTTTTATACAGTGATTGTAGTTATTTCTGTCTGACTGTACTATTCCTATTACTTAATGACTGTACAGTTTTCACACTGACTGTAGTTATTACACGCTGACCGTACAGCTATCACACACCAGCTGTAGTTTTTATACACTGTGACTGTTTAGTTATCACACACTGACTGTAATTTTTAGTGAATATACGCTGTAGTTATTACACACTGACTGTACAGTTATCACACTGACTATATATTTATGATACACTGTAGTTAAAGATTGACTGTACTGTTAGTGTGCACTATTACCAGTGCCCATTACACTGTACAATTATTACACAGTAACTCTACAGTTACACCATGGGAACTGTTAACATGTCTGGTTCATTCTCGTGTTTCCTTACCACACAAAGTTTGGCCTATTTTCATTCTTACATCCTGTCTCACCTGACCATTAGCTCCCCATAAAGATTCACCCCCACCCACCCCGCCCAAATGATCTCTCACAATTCAAATCAGATAATTGACCCACCTACCCTGTATATCTTTTGTTGGAATGCAGGAGGGAATTAGTGCACCCGGGAACAAGTGGGGGAGAAACACGGAAATTCGCAGGGAGAACATGGAAACCACACACACATACACACACACACACACAGAGGGAGGGGAAACCGAACCCGTCTCTGGGGCCAGGAGGCTGCGGCTCCACTCACTGCGTCACCAAGTTCTGGGGGTCACATTGACTTATGGCCACAAATAAATCCCACAGCTCCACAGTCTCCCCCTCTCACTTCTTACAGTCTGCTGCCCTGTTAGCCTATTATGCAGGAAAGAACCAGAGATATGGGGCACTGAAGGTTGAAGACTGATCTTATGAAGCTATGAAGGGTATAGATAGGGTATATTTAATGTGGAAGTTAATAGGCTCTTGATTAGTAAGGCTGTCAAAGATTATGGGGGAAAAGCAGGAGAATGGGGTTGAATGATGGAATGACAACAATGTCGATGTCCCGAATGGCTTAATTCTGCTCCTATGCCATATGGTAGACAGGAGGATTGGAATGTCTAATGCATGTGTCTTTGGGCATGCAACTAGGGTGAGAGGGCAAATTCAAAGGAGGTGTGTGGCACAAGTTTTTTTTACACAGAGAGTTGCCTGGAATGTATTGCCCAGAGTGGTGGTGGAGGCAGATACAACAGAGACTTTTATGGGACTTTTTTCACCACATTTGCAAGCAGGAAATGGAGTGATAGAGATCACATAAAACAGGAAGGAAGAGAAACAGACCCTTCAGCGTCCGATTGTATTTGCCTCTACCATCACCCCGGCAACACATTCCAGGGACCCACCACCCTCTGTAGGAAAGAAAATGCTCCATACATCTCTCCCCTTAAATAGACGTGCTGTAGTATCAGAGGGTGGTGGGTGGAAGTACATCTGTACCAAAGAAAGTATAAGGCACTCCTTCCCTCAGCAAGCCCTAGGTCACCCTTAGGCAAGGTGTAACACCCCCCCGACCCCACCCCCAGATCAGGGTTACATGAAACTAGGGAAGTGGGGGGGGGGGGTTAGTCCTATGAACAGCTGGTGCACATCATAAGTCTGGTTATGCAACCAATCACACCAGGCAGACAATCTCCAAAAGTATTGATAATGGCTGGGGTCACCTGTCTTGTAAAGACGCCGTCCAGAAGGAGGCGGTGGCAAACCTTCTGTAGAAAAAAAATTGCCAAGACCATGATCACCTACATCATACGATATGGCACATAATGATCAAACAAACTAGTTTTCAACTTTTGAAGCAGGGGAGAAAGAATCTGACTAGCAGGTGGATGGGATCAGTTAGTTTGGTAGCCCGGTAGGCACAGAGACGACGGGCAGAAGGGCCTGTTCTGCTTCAGTGCTATACATCTCTGCCCATTATTCCTGCAACCTACCTCTGGGACCAAGTGACTCCTCCTCCCGCCCACCACCAAAGCTGTGTTGATGTGAGCTAAGAAAGAGAGGATCGATGAAGTGGTAACCGGACCCTGCAGGCTGCAGGCCTTCCATCATCAGCCTTTTCATTATTTATTGCAGCAACTTCCCCTCTCCCACCTCACGTGGCCTGACTCTCCTCTCTCCCCACTGGTTACAGAACAGTATCCATCTCCCAGACAGCTAGTCTATGCCTCATCACACTGGGGGACATGGACGCACCTGTCAATACCAACCCCAACTCCGCTACTGCCTGTGCACTCAGTACAGCAGCGGTGTCTGTGATCACTGGAATAGACAGAGGGTTATGGACACAAGCTCAACACATCACTTAAACCAGCATCCCCTCCACTTCTCGCTGCCTCAGTGAAGCAGCCAGCCCAATCAAAGGCCCCACCTACCCCAGACATTCTCTTTTCTCCCCCTCCTACCTGGCAAAAGAAACAAAAACCTCAAAGTACAGACCACTAGACTCAAGGACAGCTTCTACCCCACTACTATAAGACTATTGATTGGTTCCCTAGTACAATCAAATGGTCTCTTGACCTCACATCAGGTAAGCACAATTATGAAGAAAGCACAGGAGTGCCTCTACATCCTTAGGAGTTTGCAGAGATTCGGCATTACATTTAAACTTTGACAAACTTCTATAGATGTGTGATGGTGAGTATATTGGCTGGCTGTATCAATGCCTGGTATGGAAACACCAAAGCTCTTGAACAAAAAAAGTAGTGGATATGGTCCAGTCCATCACAGATAAAGAAGACAGCATGAAACATTGTATCAGGAAAGCAGCATCTATCATTAAGGACTCCACCCTCCCTGCCACCCGGATCATGCTCTCTTCTCTTCAGGAAGAAGGTACAGAAGCCTCAGGACTCACAGCACCAGTTATTATCAGGCTCCTGAACCGGTGGGGGGGGGAATAACTTCACTCAGCATCACTTGCCCCATCAGTGAAATGTTCTCACTTTCGAAGACTCATTTCTTGTTCTTGATATTTATTGCTTATTTGTTTATTACTATTATTTCTTTCTGTATTTGCAGTTTGTTGTGTTTTGCACACTGATTGAACACCCAGGTTGATGTGGTCTTTCACTGGATTTATTGAGTATGCCCACAAAAAAATGAATCTCGGTGTTGCATAGGGTAACGTTGATAATAAATTTAGTTTGACCTTTCAACTTCTGAACTTTGAATAATCTACCTCGTTATGGCCCCTTGCACTTTACTGTCTACCTGCACTGCACTCTCTGTAAATGGAACACTTTATTCTGCACTCTATTATTGTTTTACCTTGGATTACCTCAGTACAGTGACTTGATGAAACAGTCTGTATGGATGGTGTGGGAAACGAGTTTTCCACTGTGCCTTGCTACATGTGACATCAATAAACCAATTACAATCACAATTCCAATCACCACTGGCTTCTTTACCATATTGGACCAATTGAGAATCAACTGAGAATGCAGTTGATCCCCACCCCATTGGTCCCTCTGTGAGGCACACAAAACATTTCACTCATACTCGATACCCGAAAGAAACAACTCTGTTCACTCTGTCTATTCCTCTCAGGCTCCATCTCTCCAGAGAACATAACATGTTTGTCCACCTCTCCTAATAGCTCATGGTCTCTAAACCATACAGCACCCTGGTGAACCTCTTCTGCATCCTCTCCAAAGCTTCCACACCCTTCCTGTAATGGGGCAACACAATACTCCAAGTGTGGCCAAACCAAGGTTTTACACGGCTGCAATGTAACTCCCCAAATTTTGTACTCAACACTAATGTTCCCTCTGATTTCTTTTTTAACAGCTGCGCGGACCAACCGTTGCGCTCAGCAGGAAATGTTTCACATGGCCTGAAAACTTAAATGTTGTTTTTGTAATATGTATACGATGAATATTTAAAATGAAAAATCACATACCTTTGGTTTTATTTATTAATTTAAGGATATAATGAAATACAGTACAACAAAGAAAATCCTTCACATTTCGTGAGCTTTTTCTCACCAGTCTGTGCTCCAGCTGCCTGGCTACAAAGACTAGGTACGCAGGTGTGCTTCGGTTATTGTGCGGCAGCTCAGAGGGAGCACACCGACCTATCCAGGCAAGCATGGCATACACCTTCATTACCAGCCGATTTACTTGTGTTGCCACTTTCAGGGGGCTATCGATTTGGACCTTAAGGTCACTCAATGGCCCAGAGATCCTCGTATATTAATTGTTTCGTTCTCAGAGACTGCAGATGCTGGAATCTGGAGCAACTAGAGAATCTGGAGCAACAAACAATCTACTGTAGGAACTCAAGGGGTCGAGCAGTATCTGTTGGGGGCAGGGGTGGGGGCGTGGAGAGGATTTGTTGACATGTTGGATCCTGATACACGGTTTTGACCCAAAACGTTGATAATTCCTATCCTCCCACAAATGCTGCTTGACCCACTGAGTTGCACCACCATAAAAGGCTCATGCCATTTACTCTGTACTTTCCCCTAGTTAATCCCTTCTGTTCCCTCTCCAAAGCCTCTACATACTCCAATAGTGGGGTGACCAGAAGACAATAAGACCATAATACTATGAGACATAGGCTCAGAATTAGGCCATTCGGCCTGTCAAAACTGCTCTGCCTTTCATCCTCATGGCTAATTTACTATCCCTCTCAATCCCATTTCCCCCCCCCCACCACTATGTTTGACGAACTTACACACCAAGAATCAATCAACCTCTGCTTTAAATATGCAATGACTTGGCCTTCACAGCCATCTGTGGCAATAAATTCCACAGATTCTAGTCTCCCTGGGCAAAGAAATTCCTCCTTATCTCTGTTCTAAAGGGACATCTTCCATTCTGAGGCTGTGCCCTCTGGTCCCAGACTCCCCCATTATAAGAAACACCCTGTCCACATCCACTCTATCCAGGCTTTTCAATATTCATTAGATTTCAATAAGACCTTTCTCCCCCCCCCCCCATATTCTTCTAAATTCCAGCTCAGAGCCATCAAACACTCCTCATACATTAACCCAGAATTACTCGGTGAACCTTTTCTACACCCTCTCCAATGCCAGCACATCTTTTCTTAGCCCAAAACTGCTCACAATACTCTGTGCGGTCTCAACATTACATCCTTGCTTTTATATTCCAGTCCTCTTGAAACAAATGCTAACTTTGCATTTGCCTCCCTCACCACAGACTCAGGCTTTGCAAAGACAGCAGACAAAACTCCAGATGGGGCCCAGGCAAAGCCTCGCGTGGCTGCAATATGACTTCTTGATTTCTACCATCAGAGTGGAAGCACAGGAGACTGCAGCTGCTGGTACATGGAGCAAAACGAACAAAATGCTGGAGGAACTCAGTGGGTCAAAGGATTGTGAGGACTGTTGAAAGGGTAGTGCACCAACCCACGGCCGGTCAGTTGCTCAGGCAGTGACAAGCCGAAGCTAAACACCCATCTCCCACATACTGCAGTCAGAACACATCACCTGCCCAAGTGGTTCAAGAGAAAGGCACTTCTGCATCAGGGGACCAAGATCTCCCGTGAAATACAGAGGCACTTTCCTGGATGATTTCCTTGCCGTGCCGCACTTCTGTTACAAAGGTACAGCATCTCTGCCAACAGCACCACATCCAGAAAGTGCACCTTAAGATCCCTCTGTATGTTGCTGTTCCTGCCATTTACTGTATACTCGCACATGACCTCCCAAAGTGCAGCACCTCACCATCACAGACAGTACAGCATGGATACAAGCCCTTCGACCCTACCAGTCCATGTCAACCACTGTGCCGACGGAGCTAATCCCAATTTCCTGCATTTGGCCTGTATCCCTCCAACCCCCACCCCTCCATGTACTTATCTAGGTGCTTCTTAAATGATACCACTATACCTGTCTCAATCCTTTCCTCTGGCAGCTCATTCCCAATACTCATCACCCTTTGTATGAAAATATTGCCACTCAGGTCCCTTTTAAACCTTTCCCCTCTCACTCTAAACCTGTGCCTCCTAATTTTGGACTCTCTGACCCTGTGAAAAAGACTGTGGTCACCCAGCCTCTCAGCATGGTGGCTACTGTGAAAGCTTTACTGCGTAATCTGTAAGATCGGGGTTCAATTCCCACCGCCTTCTGTAAAGAATTGGTACATTCTCTCTGTGACTGCGTGGGTTTCCTTCGAATGCTCGGGTTTCCTCCCAAATTCCATAAAATGTACGGGTCAGGGTTAGGGCTAGTGAACAGTGGGCATGCTATGTTGGCACCAGAAGTGTGGCGACACCTGTGGGCTGGCTGCCCCCAGCACAATCTTCACTGATTTGACGCAAATGGCACATTTCACTGTATGTTTCAATGTACATGTGACAAATTAGGGTAATCTTAAAAAAATTTATTTCTGCCTCTTATAATTTTAAATATACCTATAAGGTCACCCCTCATTCTCCTCAGCTCCAATAAATACAGTCCTAGCCTGACCAATCTCTCCCTATTACCAGGTCCTCTAGTCCTGGTAACATCCTCGTAAATCCTCTCTGCCCTCTTTCCTGGTCTCCCTACAACAGGGCAAACAAAACTATATAGTTCAGCTCCACCTGCTCCTTCTCTGTCTGCACCTCCAGCTGGACAATATCCTGCTGTACATTCTCAGCAGATTTGACACGTCTTCTGGAGGCATGATTATCTCAGCCCCATGTGCTCACTGTCTTCCCACCACCAGCAACCCACCCCTCCCCTGCTATGAGTCACAGTACAGGAAGGGGACAGTGAGCCTAGTGGCATGATGGCATCACGACAACCATGGTGTCATTGACTTCAGAAAGACAGGGACAGTACACGTTCTCTGATATGCATCCTAGTGCTGAGGTTGAGAGCTTTAAGTTACAAGGAGTGAACAACACCTGGTCCAAGATGACATGGTGAAGAAAGCTCATCAACACCTCTACTTCCTCAGGAGGCTCAAGAAACTTGGCGTGTTTCCATCGACTCTTAACAACTTTTATTGATGCACCATGGAAAACATCCTATCTGAATGCATCACTGTTTGGTACAGCAGCTACTCTGCCTGTGACCACGAGAAACTGCAGACATCAGCACATCATAGAAATCAGCCTCGCTTCTACAGACACTGTCTACACTTCGCATTGCCTCACTGTCAGGCAGAAGACACAAAAGCCTGAAAGAGCGTACCACAAGGCTCAAGGACAGCTTCTATCCCACTCTTATAAGACTACTGAACATAACCCTTGTACAATAAAGTAGGCCTTTATCTACCTGGTCATGGCCTGGAAACTTATTGTCTGCCTGCACCGCGCTTCCTCTGGTTACTGCAACACTTCATTCTGTATTCCGTTATTGTTTTCCCTTGTACTACCTCAAAGTACTGATGGGAACAAATGACATGTGGTACAACTATTCGAATGTGCAGGAACGTAAGAATCTGCAGAGAGTGGTGAACTCAACCCAATAAATCACGGGCACATCCCTCCCCACCATCAGTAGCACCCACAGGAGATGCTGCCTCAAGAAGGCAACATCCATCATCAAAGATCCCCCACCATCGAGGCCATGCCATCTCCTCACAGTACCCATCGGGCAAGAGGTACAGAAGTCCTACACCACCAGATTTAGGAACAGTTACTTCCCTTCAACCAACAGACACAATTTTATTCTTTCTTGCAAAAGTTGTATCTAATTTATACTTTAGCTACCTGATACTGCTGTGAGTATGTTTTTCTTCGCACCGCTACATTCAGGGAATTGCATATAAGGCACTAAACTTCACTTGGATCTGTGCAGACAGCACACAAAACAAAGTTCTTCACTTGGTGAGTGTGACAACAATAAACTGATCTCACAACATAATACCACTGTAGTGGGTTGCATTTCGAATAATGACGAGTCAGACGACAGGAAGGAGACTGAGAGCTTAGTGACATGGTGTCATGATAGCAACCTTTCCCTCAATGTCAAAACAGGAAGATGCACATGCTCCTGTCTACATCAAAAGTATTGAAGTTGAGAGGATTAAGAGCTTTAAATTCCTTGGTGTGAACATTAGCAATACCTGTCCTGGTCCAACAATGAGGAAGGTCACCAAGGTCTCTATTTCCTCAGCAGCAGCTCAAGAAATTTAGCGTGTCCCATGGGCTTATACCAATGATTATTGATGCACTGTGGCGACCCACTTCCTAGCACACTCGAACCGGCTCACAAATAGCCAGCGCGCCGGCACAAAGGCCAGTCCCAAAAGAGCAAACCTGCATGGCGCACGGATCTTTTCCAAGATAGACCTCCGATGCATCCGGACGACGTCCCCAAAACGGATCTCATCACCCCATTCGGCCTTTTCGAGTTCCTCTGCATGCCGTTCGGCCTGAAGAATGCCGCACAGACGTTCCAGCGGTTAATGGACGTGGTGGGACGCAACCTGGACTTCGCATTCATCTATTTGGACGACATCCTCATAGCCAGCAGCAGTCGTCAGGAGCATCTGTCCCACCTCCGTCAACTCTACGCCCGACTGAGTGAGTATGATCTAACAATCAACCCGGCCAAATGCCAGTTCGGGCTCGACACCATCGACTTCCTGGGCCACAGGATTACTAAAGACGGGACAACCCCTCTGCCCGCTAAGGTAGATGCGGTCCGCCATTTCCCCTGACCTACCACAATCAAAGGTCTTCAGGAATTCATAGGTATGGTCAATTTCTACCACCGCTTCCTCCCTTCAGCTGCCTGAATCATGCGCCCCCTGTTCACCCTGCTGTCAGGTCTGGGCAAGGACATTACCTGGGACGAGGAGTCCGCCGCCGCTTTCATTCAAACGAAGGAAGCCTTGGCAAACGCCGCAATGCTAGTGCACCCCAGAATGGACGTCCCTACCGCCCTCACAGTGAACGCATCTAACATGGCAGTAGGTGGGGTACTGGAGCAACTCATCGCGGGTTGCTGGCAACCCCTGGCGTTTTTCAGCAAACACCTGCGGCCACCCGAGCTCAAATACAGTGTTTTCGACCGGGAACTGTTGGCGCTATACCTGGCAATCCGGCATTTCAGGTACTTCTTAGAAGGTAGGCCCTTCACCGCGTCCACGGACCACAAGCCGCTTACCTTTACGTTCACGAAGGTGTCTGATCCCTGGTCGTCCTACCAGCAGCGCCATCTGTCCTACATCTCTGAATACACGACTGATGTCTGGCACATCTCGGGTAAGGACAATGTCATGGCGGACGCGCTCTCTCGCCCTAACATTCATGCCCTTTCCCAAGGGGTAGACTTTGAGGCGCTGGCAGAGGCGCAGCAGGCAAACAAGGAGATCCCAAGTTACAGAACCATAGTCTCCAGTTTGCAATTCCAGGACCTCCCCCGTAGGCCCAGGTGAGAGGACCCTACTCTGTTACGTCGCCACCGGCCAACCCCATCCCGTCGTCCCGGCACCTTGGCGGCGATGCGTTTTTGACTCCATTCATAACTTAGTGCACCCCTCCATCCGGACAACCATCCAGATGGTCTCCAGCAGGTTCATTTGGCATGGTCAGTGCATGGGCCAGAACGTGCGTGCACTGCCAAACGGCCAAGGTGCAGCAGCACACCAAAGCTCTGCCGCAGCAGTTCCACCCCACCCACCAGCATTTCGACCACATTCATGTGGATATCGTGGGCCCCCTGCCAGTGTCGCGTGGAGCGCAGCACCTCCTGACTATCGTGGACTGGTTCACAAGATGGCCAGAGGCGATCCCGCTCACCGACACCACCTCTGAATCTTGCGCCCGGGCACTGATCACCACCTGGGTGTCCCGCTTTGGTGTACCGGCCCACATTACCTCCGACAGAGGCGCCCAGTTCACCTCCAGCCTGTGGTCAGCTATGGCCAGCCTTTTAGGGACACAGCTGCACCACACCACTGCCTACCACCCACAGTCAAATGGCCTGGTGGAGCGTTTGCACCGTCACCTAAAGTCAACTCTCATGGCCCGTCCGCGAGGAGCTAACTGGGTGGACGAGCTTCCCTGGGTCCTACTCGGCATCTGCACGGCGCCCAAAGACGATCTGCACGCCTCGTCGGCCGAGTTGGTATACAGCACACCCCTGGTCGTCCCCGGGGAGTTCATACCAGCCCCAAGGGGGCAAGAGGAAGAACCCACAGCAGTCCTGAGCAGACTACGCGAGAGGTTCGGTGACCTAGCCCCCATACCCACTTCGCAGCATAGGCAGAACCTGACCTGCGTACCCAAAGACATGCAGAACTGTAAGTTTGTGTTTGTACAACGGGGCAGGCATCGGCCACTACTGCAACTGCCCTACGAGGGGCTGTTCACGGTGCTCAGGAACAACGGGTCCATGTTCATGCTGGACGTTAGGGGGAGAGAGGAGGTTTTCACGGTGGACCAACTCAAACCGGCCCATGTGGACTTGGCGCAAACGGTCGAGTTTCTGGTACTGCGGCACAGAGGCCGACCTCCCAAACAGGGTCCGGCCCAGACTGTGGACATTGGGGGGTATATCGCCGGTTCTGGGGGGGGGGGTTATGTGGCGACCCACTTCCTAGGGCACTCGAACCGGCTCACAAATAGCCAGCGCGCCGGCACAAAGGCCAGTCCCAAAAGGGTGCCAGGTCTGCTTCACCAACAAAGGGAAAAGCCTGCGGGAGATTGTGAGTACGTGCCCCCTACAGTATCCGCGCCCGGGGAGGGCAGGATCAGGGATGCTTTAAAGCAAGGCTGTGAAACTCGAATAAAATCTTCTTTAACTGCAGTTTACCGACTCCATGTTGTTATTTTAGCGCTGCGTGTAGCACACCACTACAGCACCACAGAAAGCATTCTGTCTGGATGCACAGCAGCTTGATACGGCAACAGCTCCGCACGTAATGGCAGAGAGTTGTGGACACGGCTCAGCACATCACAGAAACCAGCCTCCCCTCTGTGGACTTCTCACTATCTCCGCAAAGCAGCCCGGATCATCAAGCAGCCCTCCCACCCGGTACATTCTCTCTCATGGGGCAGAAGATACAAAAGCTTAAGAGCATTTATCAGTAGGTTCAAGGACAGCTTCTACTCTGCTGTTCTCACACTCTACCTCAGTATGATCTTGCACTTCATCATTGACTGGCACTGTACTCCTTTCACATTACACTCTGCATTCTTACTGCGTTACTTTGCTTTAGCTTAATGAAGTGCAGAATGATTTTAGCCAGTAAAAAAACTCATGACACAGTACATTGAGCTACAGCAAGTGTGCATTCACATTTAAATCAAGTATATGAACAGTACGCAAGATAAGCTTTTCCCATGTGACAGCAATATACCAGTTCCAATAATGAATCAGAGCCACAGAAGGGAAACCGGTCCTTACCTGTGCCAGGTCGTGCCATGATGACCTCCTTCTTGGGCGCTGGGTGGCTGGTCTCACTGTCCTGCGAAGGCACAATGACGGGCAGGAGGGCAGCAGGCGAGGGGTGGAAGGCCAGCGGCTGGAAGGGTGTCTCCTGGTGGGAGGGGGCGCCCAGCTGGGGGGCGGGCTGCCCCGGCGAGGCCCCCCGCACCATCCCCGGGACGCGGCTGGCATTGATGGGCACGGGGGCCTGGAGCGGGGTCTTGCTGCAGCCCCCCGCGCCCCTGGCGGGGGTCCTGCTGAGGAGGGGAGGGTGCTGCTGCTGCTGCTGCGGTGGGGGCGGGGGCTGCTGCTTCTGCTCCCCACCGCCGCCACCCCGGCTCCGGGCCCCAGGGAGTTCGGCGAAGCGGGCGGGTAATGGGACCTCGGGGTTGCGGACAATGACAGGGGAGTCGCGCCGGGCAGGGGGGACCCTGCGTACAGAAGGGCCGGCAGGGAGGGGGTCGGAGCTGAGCGCTGAGGGCGAGGGGGTGAGAAGGAGGCGGGGGGAGGGCTGGCGGGCGAAGGAAGAGGAGGAGGAAGAAGAGGAAGGAGGCAGTGGTGGCTCAGAGGGGGCGGGGTTTCCGGTCTGAGACCACTCGGCCCGCAGCTTGCCCCTCCCCGGGCTGACAGGAACGGTGAAGGTGAGGCTCGTCTGGACGGTTGGCTGGATGCCCATGGGCTGCCGGTGCTGGTGGTGGTGGTGGACATGGTGGTGGGGCGGGGGCAGTGGCTGGGGAGCTCCCTCCGGGCTTAGCACCCCGCCCACCTTGGGCGTGCTGGCATGCCGGCGGCGGGAAGAGGAGGAGGACGACGAAGAGGAGGAGGAGGCGGAGGCGGCAGAGGGGCAGGGGACGCGCTGGACAGCGGGGGAGGCGGTGATGGGGCTGAAGTTGGCCGGCCGGAAGCCGAAGAGGGGGGAGGGGGAGGGGGAGGGGGCAGGCGAGAAGGGCGACTGGTTGGAAACGGGCGAGAAGCCCGGCGTGCCGGACCGCGAGCTGCCCAGCGACACCAGCATGTTGGCTGCCTCGCACTCGTCCGAGTTGAAACTGGAGAGGTCGGAGGAGGCGCCGGCGGGCGGCCGGGGGTGGGGCTCAGCCCGCGAACCACTGGCCTCACTGTCCCGGGACGTCTCATCCCAGTCGTACTCGGAGCTGCCCTCCAGGGGCCCGTGGCTGGACCTTCCCCCATCTCCGCCCGCCCCGCCCACCCCCTCCAGCTCCTTGGTGCGCATGGAAAGGTGGCGGGAGCAGTAGCCCCTCCTCTGAGACTCCTTCATGCAGCTGTCCCGGGAGCAAAGACGGCGCCACTGCTTCCCGTTGAACTTCTTGCGAATCCCGTTGGGCGTGCACACCACATCCCCTTTCCTGTACTTGTGCTGCGACTGGGGGGCCGTCGTGCCGGTGGCCGAGGAGGAGGAAGAGGAGGCAGCAGAGGGGGAGGAGGCAGAGAGCGGGGTGCGGGAGCGGGGCGCTACCGCCGAGGAGGACGAGGTGGAGGAGGCAGAGGAGGAACAGCCCCCCACTCTGGGGTCGGGGGCCTCCTGGGGAGGGGGCGGCCGACAGTGTGAGGGGGAAGGTGAGGGGGACGAGGGGGGCCCCGGGCTGGCCATCTCACTGGGCCCGCAGGTGGGGCTCGGACTCGCCAGCTCCGGGCAGCAGCGGCGGCGAGGCGAAGGGCGGGACCCTCTCGGTGGTGGAGGAGGGGCTGTGGCAGAGGACGAAGAGGGTGAGGTGACAGGGAGGGGAGGGGGGCCCCTCGGAAGGCGCAGGGAGGTTGGGCCCAGCCAGGCCTCCCGTGGCTCCGACGATGCATCAAAGAGGACCCGGTAGGTGGGAGGTGAGGGTCCCAAAGAAGAGGAAGAGGAAGTTGGAGGGACCGGGCCCTCACGGTAGGGGGGTGGGTGGTGTGAGGGTCGGGTGCAGATCCGGACACTAGGGGAGAGGGGTGTGCCAGAAGGGAGGGGTGGGTGGCCTGACGGCGTCTCACCACCAACAGGCTCCGACCCTCCCTCCCCCTCTCCTTCAGCCCCTGCTCCTCCAAGGCGCAGGGTCGAGGGGCGGAAGGCCCCGTTCCTGCGAGCTGGGACACCCCGGGGTCCCTCGCCTGCTTCCCTCTCCCTCACCTCCACCCCCTCCTCCTCATCCTCATCTTCCTCACCTCCAGCTGAATGCTCACTGGCTGTCTCTGTCCCAGAGGAGCTCTGAGCAGGGCAGGGGTCAGGAAGGTGGGGCTGGTGCTCAGGGGAAGAGGCTGGGAGTGGAGGGACAGAAGATTCGCTGCTGCTGCTACCCTCTCCACCTCCGCTCCCCCCAGGGTCCTCCCGTCCTTCCTCTACCCCACTCAGCTCCTCCACTGCCTTCCTGCGGGGCGCCCGGCTCTTGAAGGTGGCCGTCTTGCGGCTGGAAGCTCCCTCGGGCCCTTTTCCCCCTCCTCCTCCTCCGCCTACACCTTCCTCCTCCTCTTCTCCCCCCTCCCCTCTGCCCCTCCCTGCCCGGGGCCTGCTCTCAGTCCTGGTCTGGACCCTCCTGCTGCTGGTGGTGGAGGTAGTAGTGGTGGTGGTGGTGCTGGTGCAGGTGGTGGTGGTGCTGGGGGTTGCAGGGCCACTGATTGCTGCTGACTCGTCGCCTTCCTCGCCGTATCGCCGCTTCGAGCCCCGTGCCCTCCCGCTTAGGAGGGACCTGTTGTTCCCACTGCCGCTGGGCTTCCTGGCTGGCTTCATTGCTCATTTTAGTCTGGGCTTCTGCGCCTGGAGACAAGAGGGACAAAGAGAGAGGTGGACAGCCATCAGTCAAAAGCGAGATGGGACCCCAGCCTGAGTTGGGGCACAACAACAACCTCCCCCCCAATACTCACAAAATGGTGGAGGAACTTAACTTCTACTGGGGCAACACCCTTCATCAGACCTGGAAAGGAAGGGGGCACAAGCCAGAATCAGGAGGTGGGGAGAGAGGGTATGAGTACAAGTTGGCAAGTTATAGTTTCCCTGACCTGCTGAATGCCTCCAGCATTTTGTGTGTGTTGCTGAAGATTTCCAGCATCTGTAGAATCTCTTGTATTTGCAACCTCTCTCTCTGCCTCACCGACATTAAGGATCTTGGCCTGGTCAGGGAGAGTGAGGAGGTGATAGAGAGGAGTTACAGGCAGGTGGTCACTCTGGGACCACGGGAGGCAGATAGGTGGGTTACAGTCAGGAAGGGGAAGAGGCAGGTACTAGAGAGTACCCCAGTGGCTGTACCCCTTGACAATAAGTACTCATGTTTGAGTACTGTTGGGGGGGACAGCCTACCTGGTGGGAGTGACAGTGGCCGAGCCTCCGGCACAGAGGACGGCCCTGTAGCTCAGAAGGGTAGGGTTAGAAGAAAGAGGTCCATAGTAATAGGGGACTCAATAGTCAGGGGCTCAGACAGGCGTTTCTGTGGAGGTGACCGGGAGTTCCGGATGGTAATTTGCCTCCCTGGTGCCAAGGGTTCGGGACGTTTCTGATCGCGTCCAAGATATCCTGAAGTGGGAGGGTGAAGAGCCAGAGGTCGTGGTACATGTAGGTACCAATAACATAGGAAGGAAAGGGGAAGAGGTCCTGAAACGAGAGTATAGGGAGTTAGGAAGGCAGTTAAGAAGAAGGACCGCAAAGGTAGTAATCTCGGGATTACTGCCTGTGCCACGCGACAGTGAGAGTAGGAATAGAATTAGGTGGAGGATGAATGCGTGGCTGTGGGATTGGAGCAGGGGGCAGGGATTCAAGTTTCTGGATCATTGGGACCTCTTCTGGGGCAGGAGTGACCTGTTCAAGAAGGACGGGTTACACTTGAATCGTGGGGGGACCAATATCCTGGCGGGGAGGTTTGCTAGGGCTACAGGGTGGACTTTAAACTAGTAAGATGGGGGGGCGGGAGACTATTTGAGGAGACTATGGGAGAGGAGGTTAGTTCACCAGTGGAGCAAGTAAATAGACAGTGTGTGAGGGAGGAAAGGCAGGTGATGGAGAAGGGATGCGTTCAGCCTGAAGATGTAGGGGAGAAGAAAGAAAAGGATAATAAATTTGAATGCATTGTTAGGGATGGAAAGAGAGGAGGAGATGGAGAGAATCTTAAATGTATCTATTTTAATGCTAGGAGCATTGTAAGAAAGGTGGATGAGCTTAAAGCGTGGATTGATATCTGGAATTATGATGTTGTAGCTATTAGTGAAACATGGTTGCAGGAAGGGTGTGATTGGCAACTAAATATTCCTGGATTTAGTTGCTTCAGGTGTGACAGAGTAGGAGGGGCCAGAGGAGGAGGTGTTGCATTGCTTGTCCGAGAAAATCTTATGGCGGTGCTTTGGAAGGATAGATTAGAGAGCTCCTCTAGGGAGGCCATTTGGGTGGAATTGAAGAATGGGAAAGGTGCAGTAACACTGAAAGGAGTGTATTATAGGCCACCTAATGGGGCGCGTGAGTTGGAAGAGCAAATGTATAAGGAGATAGCAGATATTTGTAGTAAACACAAGGTGGTGATTGTGGGAGATTTTAATTTTCCACATGTAGACTGGGAAGCTCATTCTGTAAAAGGGCTGGATGGTTTAGAGTTTGTGAAATGTGTGCAGGATAGTTTTTTGCAACAATACATAGAAGTACCGACTAGAGATGGGGCAGCGTTGGATCTCCTGTTAGGGAATGCGATAGGTCAGCTGACAGATGTGTTGGGGAGCACTTCGGGTCCAGTGATCACAATAGCATTAGCTTCAATATAATTATGGAGAAGGACAGGACTGGACCTAGAGTTGAGATTTTTGATTGGAGAAAGGCTAACTTTGAGGGGATGCGAAGGGATTTAGAGAGAGTGGATTGGGTCAAGTTGTTTTATGGGAAGGATGTAATAGAGAAATGGAGGTCATTTAAGGGTGAAATTATGAGGGTACAGAATCTTTATGTTCCTGCTAGGGTGAAAGGAAAGGTTAAAGGTTTGAGAGCACCATGGTTTTCAAGGGATATTAGAAATTTGGTTCAGAAAAAGAGGGATGTCTACAATAGATATAGGCAGCATGGAGTAAAGGAATTGCTCGAGGAATATAAAGAATGTAAAAGGAATCTTAAGAAAGAGATTAGAAAAGCTAAAAGAAGATACGAGGTTGGTTTGGCAAATAAGGTGAAAGTAAATCCGAAAGGTTTCTACAGTTATATTAAAAGCAAGAGGATAGTGAGGGATGAAATTGGCCCCTTAGAGAATCAGAGTGGTCAGCTATGTGTGGAACCGAAGGAGATGGGAGAGATTTTGAATGATTTCTTCTCTTCGGTATTCACTAAGGAGAAGGATATTGAATTGTCTAAGGTGTGGGAAACAAGTAAGGAAGTTATGGAACCTATGACAATTAAAGAGGTGGAGGTACTGGCGCTTTTAAGAAATTTAAAAGTGGATAAATCTCCGGGTCCTGACAGGATATTCCCCAGGACCTTGAGGGAAGTTTGTGTAGAAATAGCAGGAGCTCTGACGGAGATCTTTAATATGTCATTAGAAATGGGGATTGTGCCGGAGGATTGGCGTATTGCTCATGTGGTTCCATTGTTTAAAAAGGGTTCTAGAAGGAAGCCTAGCAATTATAGACCTGTCAGTTTGACATCAGTGGTGGGTAAATTAATGGAAAGTATTCTTAGAGATAGTATTTATAATTATCTGGATAGACAGGATCTGATTAGGAGTAGCCAGCATGGATTTGTGCGTGGAAGGTCATGTTTGACAAACGTTATTGAATTTTTTGAAGAAGTTACGAGGAATGTTGACGAGGGTAAGGCAGTGGATGTAGTCTATATGGACTTCAGCAAAGCCTTTGACAAAGTTCCACATGGAAGGTTGGTTAAGAAGGTTCAGTCGTTAGGAATTAATGCTGGAGTAATAAAATGGATTCAACAGTGGCTAGATGGGAGATGCCAGAGAGTAGTGGTGGATAATTGTTTATCCGGATGGAGGCCGGTGACTAGCGGGGTGCCTCAGGGATCTGTTTTGGGCCCAATGTTGTTTGTAATATACATAAATGATCTGGATGATGGGGTGGTAAATTGGATTAGTGAGTATGCCGATGATACTAAGGTAGGAGGTGTTGTGGATAATGAGGTGGATTTTCAAAGCTTGCAGGGAGATTTATGCCGGTTAGAAGAATGGGCTGAATGTTGGCAGATGGAGTTTAATGCTGAGAAGTGTGAGGTTCTACATTTTGGCAGGAATAATCCAAATAGAACATACAGAGTAAATGGTAGGGCATTGAGGAATGCAGAGGAACAGAGAGATCTAGGAATAACTGTGCATAGTTCCCTGAAAGTGGAGTCTCATGTAGATAGGGTGGTGAAGAGGCCTTTTGGATCGCTGGCCTTTATAAATCAAAGCATTGAGTACAGAAGTTGGGATGTAATGCTAAAGTTGTACAAGGCATTGGTAAGGCCAAATTTGGAATATTGTGTGCAGTTCTGGTCACCGAATTATAGGAAAGATATCAATAAATTAGAGAGAGTGCAGAGACGATTTACTAGGATGTTACCTGGGTTTCAGCAATTAAATTACAGAGAAAGGTTGAACAAGTTAGGTCTCTATTCATTGGAGCGTAGAAGGTTGGGGGATTTGATCGAGGTATTTAAAATTTTGAGAGGGATAGATAGAGTTGACGTGAACAGGCTGTTTCCATTGAGAGTAGGGGAGATTCAAACTAGAGGACATGATTTGAGAGTTAGGGGGCAGAAGTTTAAGGGAAACACGAGAGGGTATTTCTTTACTCAAAGAGTGATAGCTGTGTGGAATGAGCTTCCTGTAGAAGTAGTAGAGGCCAGTTCAGTTGTGTCATTTAAGGTAAAATTGGATAGGTATATGGACAGGAAAGGAGTGGAGGGTTATGGGCTGAGTGCGGGTAGGTGGGACTAGGTGAGATTAAGGGTTCGGCACGGACTAGGAGGGCCAAGATGGCCTGTTTCCGTGCTGTGATTGTTATATGGTTATATCTGGGAGTCTGGAGAGATCGGTTACGACTCCCAAGACTCTCCATTTCATAGAGCGTTCTGGCCAGTTGCATTACCCCCTGGTGCAAAAGAGTCCAATGCGCAGGATCACAAGAGTTTGCTGACAGCTGTGAACTCAGCCAGCCCCATCACAGGCACAGACTCCTCCAGAGGACACAGGGCCTCAGGGAGACAATATCTGTCATTAAGGACCCTCACTACCTGGGACATGCCCACTTCTGGTTACTACCAGCAGGGAGGAAGTGCAGGAGTCACAAGACCCACACTCAGTGATTCAGGAACAGCTTCTTTCCCTCCACGACCAGATTTCTGAACTTTCCATGAACACCACCTCACCATTCCTTTTATTTTGCATTAAAGATTTATGTTTGTAATTTATAGTAATTTTATGTATTTCCAATGTACTGCTGCCGCAAAATAACAGATTTCATGCCAGCTCTGTCAGCGATAATAAACCAGATTTTGATTCTGATTTCAGAAAGGAGATGGAGGGAGAACGGGTGCCAGTGTACATTGGGGATAATCAGCAGTGGAGAGAGTCAGCAACATTAAATTCCTGGGCATTAACATAGCAGATGACTCAGCACCTAAAGACAATCGCCAGTGCCTTTACTTTTTCAGGAAGTTAAGGAGGTTTGTCTTGTCACCAAACATTCAAACAGACTTCTACAGATGTCCTGCCTGGTTGCATCGGGTCTGGAACAGCAATTTGAATACACAGGAATGTAAGAAGCTGCAGAGAGCACAAGACCAATGCATCACGGTCACATCCCTCCCCACCATCAGTAGTATCAACAGGAGGCACTCTCTCAAGAAGGCAACGCCTGTCACCAAACATCCCCAGCGTCTGGCCCCATGTCACCTTCTCATAGCTCCCATTGGGCAGGAGGTACAGAAGCCTGAAGTCCCAAACAGCTACTTCCCTTCAACCATTCGGTTTTTGAACCAACCGGCACAACCCTAATCATTGCTTCAGTGTAGCAAATCTAGGACCACGATGCACTACAATGGACTTTTTTTTAATTCCAATTGTTTTCACTCTTGTAAAAATTGTGTATAATTTATATTTTTCTTGTGAATGTGTGTATCTGATACTGTGTGCCTATGACGCTGCCTTGAGTAAGATTTGCATTGCGCATGAACTTGTGCATCCGACAATAAACTTGACTGTGACTTAAAACTCAACTTGACATGACATAGATTCAGACAACAATACACAGAACATAAGTTATACCTTAATTATTTAAGACCATTAAACAAAGGAGCAGGTTTAGGCCATTTGGCCAAATAAATCTACTCCCCTTTCAATCATAGCTGATTTATCTGTAACCCCCTTCCCAATGAAGTCTCTAGGTCCAGATGAAGTATCTCAACCCAAAATGTCGATTGTCCATTTCCCATCACAGATGCTGTTTGACCTGCCATTCCTCTAGCCCTGTTGTAAGTTGCTCCAGATTCTTGTGTCTTCTATCAATCTCCCATCTTAAATACACCCAATGACTTGGCCTTCACAGCCCTCTATGGCAAGAAATTCCACAGATTCTGCAGTTGCTGGAAGTCCAAGCAACACTCACAAAATGGTGGAGGAACTCAGCAGGCCAGGCAGCATCTACGGAACAAAGTACAGTCGATGTTTCCGGCCAAGACCCTTCATCAGGACTGGAAAAAAAAATGATCAGTCAGATTAAGAAAGGGGGGGGGGGGGAAGGGGAGGAAGAACCACAAGGTGATAGGTGAGACAGGAGATGGGAGAGGGGTGAAGAAAAGAGCTGGGAAGTTGATTGGAGAAAGAGATACAGGGCTGGAGAAGAGGAATCTGATAGGAGAGGACAGAAGGCCATGGAAGAAAGGGAGGGAGGAGGAGCATCAGAAGGAGGGAGTTGATAAGCATTTAAGGAGATCAGGTGAGAAAGAAATGGGAATGTGGAATAGTGGGGAGGGGGAGGGGAGGTAATTACCAGAAGTTCGAGAAATCGATGTTCATACCATCAGGTTGGAGGCTACCCATATGGAATATAAGGTGTTGTTCCTCCAAACTGAGTGTGGCCTCATAGTAGAGAAGGCATGGACTGGCATGTCAGATTTGGAATGGGAACTGGAATTAAAATGGGTGGCCACTGTGAGATCCTGTTTTTCCTGGTGCTTGGTGAAGCATCTCTCTGTCTGTGGTGGGTCTCACCAATCTACTAGAGGCCATATCAGGAACACCAGATACAGTAGATGACCCCAAGAGACTCACAGGTGAAGCATTGTTTGGGGCCCTGAATGGTAGTGAGGGAGGAGGTGGCACTTGTTCCGCTTGCAAGGATAAGTGCCAGCAGGGAGATCAGTGTGGAGGGATGAATGGACAAGGGAGTCGTGTAGGGAGCAATCCCCACAGAAAGCAGAGAGTGGGGGAGAGGAAAAGGTGTGCTTGGTGGGGGGATCCTGCTGGAGATGGCGGAACTTACAGAGAACTATGTGCTGGTGACTAGTGGGGTGGTAGGTGAGGACAAGAGGAACTCTATCCCTAGAGGGGTGGCGGGAGGATGGGGAGAGGGCAGACATACACGAAATGGAAGAGATCTGGTTGAGGGCAGCATTGATGGTGGAGGAAGGGAAGCCCCCTTCTTTGAAGGAGGACATCTCCTTAGTTCTGGAATGAAAAGCCTCATCCTGAGAGCAGATGTGGCAGAGACGTAGGAATTGAAGGAAGCATATAGCGTTTTTACAAGTAACAGGGTGGGAACAGGTATAGTCCAGGTAGCTGTGAGAGTCAATGGGTTTCTAATAGACATCAGTAGATAAACTTTCTCCAGAGATAGAGACAGAGAGACTGAGAAAGGGAAGGGAAGTGTCAAAAATGGACCAGGAAAATTTGAGGGCAGGATGGAAGGTGGAGGCAAAGTTGATGCAAAGTTGACGAGCTCCACATGGGTGCAGGAAGCAGCGCCAATGCAGTCATTGATGTAGTGTAGGAAAAGTTGAGGAGTGATAGCAAAATAGGCTTGGAACATAGATTGTTCCACGTATCCGACAAACAGGCAGGCTTAGCTGAGACCCATCCAGATGCCCAAGGCTACACCTTTTGTGTGAAGGAAACGGGAGAAGCCGAAGGAGAAACTATTAAGAGTGAGTACAAGTTCCGCCAGTCGGAAGGCAGTGGTAGTGGAGGGGAACTGGTTGGGACTGGTATCGAGAAGGGAGAGCTTTGCGGCCTACCTGGTGGGGAATGAACATCCAAACATCCAAACATCCAAAGTAGAAATAGATGATCAAGACCAGGGAACTTCATAGAAACATAGAAATCTAAAGCACATTACAGACCCTTTGGCTCACAATATTGTAACTTGCTCTAGAAACAGCCTAGAATTTCCCTACCACATAGCCCTCTATTTCACTAAGCTCCATGTACCTATCTAAGAGTCTCTTAAAGGATCAAATTGTATCTGCCTATAGCACTGTCGCTGGCAGTACATTCCACACATCCACCACCCTCAGTGTAAAAACTCTAACTCTAACATCTCCTCTGTACCTACTTCCAAGCACCTTAAAACTGTGTCCCCTCATGTTAGCCATTTCAGCCCTGGGAAAAAGCCTTTGGCTATCCACACGATCAATGCCCCTCATCATCTTATACACCTCTATCAGGTCACCTCTCATCCTCCGTCGCTTCAAGGAGAAAAGGGCAACTACACTCATCCTATTCTCATAAAGCATGCTCTCCAATCCAGCCTTGTAAATCTCCTCTGCACACTCTCTATGGTATCCACATCCTTTCTATAGTGCGATGGCCAGAACTGAACACTCCAAGTGGGGTCTAACAAAGGTCTTATATAGCTTTATATAGCTTATATGTAACCTCATGACTCTTGAACTTAATCCCACGGTTGATGAAGGTCATCACACCATACGCTTTCTTAACAACATAATCAATCTGCGCAGCACCTTTGTGTCCTATGGACACTGACCCCAAGATCTCGCAGATCTTCCACACTGCGAAGAGTCTTACCATTAATATTATATTCTGTCTTCAAATTTGACCTACTGAAATGAACCACTTCACACCAATCTGAGTTGAACTCCATCTGCCACTTCTCAGCCCAGTTCTGCATCCTGTCGATGTCCCACTGTAACCACTGACAACCCTCCAGACTATCCACAACAACCTGAACTTTTGTGTCAACAAACTTACAAACCTGCCCTTCTACTTCCTCATCCAGGTCATTTATAAAAATCACAAAGAGATTACTGCAGAACACCAGTGGTCATCGTCCTCAATGCAGATAACCAACCATCTACAACCACCCTATGCCTTCTGTGGGCAAGCCAATTCTGAATCCACAAAGTAAGATCTCCTTGGATCCCATGCCTCCTTATTTTCTGAATAAGCCTAGCATGGAGAACCATATTAAATCCCCTACTGAAATCCATATACACTACATCCACTGCTTTACCTTCATCAATTTGTTTTCTTACCTCCTCAAGGATTTCATTCAGAATCATAAGGCATGACCTGCCCTTGACAAAGCCATGCTGATTCTCCCTAATCAGCTCAAATCTTTCCGAATGCTCATTCATCCTGACTCTCAGTATCTCCTCCAACAACTTGCCCACCACAGAAGTATGACTCACCGGTCTATAATTTCCTGGGTTAGCTCTACTCCTTTTCTTGAACAAGGGAACAACATTTGCAATCTTCCAATCCTCTAGTAGTTCTCCCGTCCCCATTGATCATTGCCAGAGACTCAGCAATCCTATCCCTCGCATCCCACAATAGCATGAGGTACATCTCGTCCGGAAATTATTGATAAAGATCAAGAGCGTGTGAAGAATCAAGAATGTACACAGATTCCAAATTCACCACTCTCCAGCTGAATAAGCAACCCTCATCTCAATTAAATGCATACAGCTCAGAGAAAGGCCCTTCTGCCAAACTAGACCATGCCAAATACTATATCATCCTCCCTGCTAGACCCAGTTGGCTGCATTCTCACCCATAACCCTCCAAGCCATCCCCTCCATATACCTATCCAAATGTCTCTTAAATATTGACATTGTATCCACCACAACCACTTCCTCAGGCAGCTCATTCCGGGTCCTAACTACTCAGTGTACCCTCTCCCCTCTTGTATCTGTGCCCTCTAGCTTTGGAATGTTCTGTCCTGGGGAAAAGCTTGTGGCCGTCCACCTTATTCATACCCTTCATGATATTAAAAACTCCTGAGTGGTCACCCTTCATTCTCCTGCAATCCAAAGTGGCTACTCTTTCCCTACAACTCAGTCCCTCTAGTCCAGGCAGCATCCTCAGAAATCTCTTCTGCACCCTCTCCAGTTTGACAATCTCTTTGCTGTAAGAGTTCAGAACTGTAAACAATACTGCAACTGTGGCCTCACCAGCCACTTATATAACTGCAACATAATATTCTGCCTCTTAAACTGGATGCTTTGATTGATGAAGGCCAGCATGTTAACTGCCTTTTTCAACACATTGTGGCAGCTTTCAGTGAACAGTGCACTTGTTCCAGAACACAAATCAGTGCCCACCATTCAGTGCACAATTCCTACCCTGTTTGAATATCCAAAATGCATCACCTCACACCACCTGTCGAAATTTGCCATTCCTCTGCCCTTCTTCCTACTTGATCAAACTCTCTTTGTAATTCATTACAACCTGCTTCACTATCAATAAGGTCCCCGATTCACTATCAGTGATAGTGAATCACTCGATCCCCTCATTCACGATCAACTTGATCCCCTCATTCACGATCAACGTGATCTCCTCATTCACGATCAACGTGTCCCCTTCATTCACGATCAACGCGATCCCCTCATTCACTATCAGCGTGATCCCCTCATTCACTATCAACTCGATCCTCTCATTCACTATCAATATGATCCCCTCGTTCACGATCAATGTGTCCCCTTCATTCAAGATCAACGTGATCCCCTCATTCACTATCAAAGTGATCCCCTCATTCACTATCAACATGATCCCCTCATTCACTATCAACTCGATCCTCTTGTTCACTATCAATGTGATCTCCTCATTCATGATCAACGTGTCCCCTTCATTCACGATCAATGTGATCCCCTCATTCACGATCAACATGATCTCCTCATTCACTGTCAACATGAGCCGCTGATTCACTATAAATTGAGCTCCTCATTCACTATAATGTGATCCCCTCATTCCCTATCAATGAGATCCCCTCATTCACTATCAATGTGAGCTCCTCATTCACTATCAATGTGAGCTCCTCATTCACTATCAACGTGAGCTCCTCATTCACTATCAATGTGATCCCCTCATTTACTACCAACATGAGCTGCTGACTCACTACTTGATCCCCTCATTCCCTATCAATCTGATCTCCTCATTCACTACCATGTTCCCCTTATTCGCTATTAATGTGAGCTCCTCATCCATTATCAATATGAGCCGCTTATTCCCCATCAACATGATCCCCTCATTCCCTATCAACGTGATCCCCTCATTCACTATCAATGTGATCCCCTCATTTACTATCAACATGAGCTGCTGACTCACTACTTAAGCCCCTCATTCACTATCAATGTGATCCCCCCCATTCCCTATCAGTGTGATCCGCTCATTATCAACGTGAACCCCTCATTCACTATCAATGTGATCTCCTCATTCACTATCAACATGTGTCCCTCATTCACTACCAACATGTTCCCCTTATTCACTATCAATGTGAGCCCCTCACTATCACATAATCCCCTCATTCAGTATCCACAGCAAACTTTCTAATCATGCCATGTACATTCATATCCAAATTATTCACCTGAATAATAAATAACAGGGATCCTACTACTGACTCTTGGGTCACAGGCCTCTAGTCAGGGAACTGACCTTCACCATCATCCTCTGATGACGATAATGGAGCCAATTCTAAATCCAACTCACTAGCTCCCCCTAAATCCCATGCAATTTAATTTTCCAGATCATCCTGCCAAACCTTGTCAAAGGCCTCACTGGCATCTAAATCATCAATATCCACCCACCTCTCTTCATCTTTATTTACAGTGGCAGCACAGAACAGGTTCACTAGCCCAATGAGCCACACCACCGAGCAGCCCAGCGACCCACAGCACCAGGCAGCCCAACGACCCACACCATCAGGCAGCCCAATGACCCACACCATCCGGCAGCCCAACGACCAACGACCCACAGCACCGGGTGTAGCCCAACGACCCACAGCACCCACAGCACCCGGCGGCCCAACGACCCACAGCACCCGGCGGCCCAACAACCCACACCACCCGGCAGCCCAACAACCCACACCACCCGGCGGCCCAACGACCCACAGCACCCGGCGGCCCAACGACCCACAGCACCCGGCGGCCCAACGACCCACACCGCCCGGCAGCCCAACGACCCACAGCACCCAGCAGCCCAACGACCCACAGCACCCGGCAGCCCAACGACCCACAGCACCCGGCAGCCCAACGACCCACAGCACCCGGCAGCCCAACGACCCACAGCACCCGGCAGCCCAACGACCCACAGCACCCGGCAGCCCAACGACCCACAGCACCCAGCAGCCCAACGACCCACACCGCCCGGCAGCCCAACGACCCACACCGCCCGGCAGCCCAACGACCCACACCGCCCGGCAGCCCAACGACCCACACCGCCCGGCAGCCCAACGACCCACACCGCCCGGCAGCCCAACGACCCACACCGCCCGGCAGCCCAACGACCCACACCGCCCGGCAGCCCAATGCCCAACCACCCACACCACAGGGCCCCCCCAGGGCTGTGAGCTCAGTCCACTGCTGTTCACTCTGCTGACCCACAAATGTGCTGCAACACACAGCTCGAACCATATCATCAAGTTCGCCGATGACACAACCGTGGTGGGTCTCATCAGCAAGAAGGACAAGTCAGCTTACAGAGAGGAGGTGCAGCGGCTAACGGACTGGTGCAGAGTCAACAACCTGTCTCTGAAAGTGAACAAAACAAAAGAGATGGTTGTTGACTTCAGGAGGGCATGGAGCGACCACTCCCCACTGAACATCAACGGCTCCTCAGTAGAGATCGTAAAGAGCACCAAATTTCTTGGTGTTCACCTGGTGGAGAATCTCACCCGGTCCCTTAACACCAGCTCCGTAGCAAAGAAAGACCAGCAGCGTCTCTACTTTCTGCGAAGGCTGAGGAAAGTCCCTCTCCCACCCCCCATCCTCATCACATTCTACAGGGGTTGCATTGAGAGCATCCTGAGCAGCTGCATCACTGCCTAGCTTGGAAATTGCACCATTTCGGATTGCAAGACCCTGCAGTGGATAGTGAGGTCAGCTGAGCAGATCATTGGGGTCTCTCTTCCCTCCATTACAGACATGTACACTACACGCTGCATCTGCAAAGCAAACAGCATTATGAAGGACCCCACGCACCCCTCATACAAACTCTTCTGCCTCCTGCCATCTGGGAGAAAGCACCTAAGCATTTGGGGTCTCACGACCAGACTATGTAACAGTCCAAGCAATCAGACTCCTCAATACCCAGAGTCTGGACTGACACCAACTTAACTGCCCTCTACTGTGCCTATTGTCTTATAATTTATCGTAACGCCTGCCTGTTTTGTGCACTTTATGCAGTCCTGGGTAGGTCTGTAGTCTAGAGTAGTTTTTTTTGTGTTGTTTTACGTAGTTCAGTGTAGTTTTTGTATTGTTTCATGTTGCACCATGGTCCGTAAAAATGTTGCCTCGTTTTTACTGTGTACTGTACCAGCAGTTATGGTCGAAATGACAATAAAAAGTGACTTGACTTGACTTGATAATGTATACCTCCTACTTCTTCCTTACCAGAGCCTCCATATCTGTCGTCAGCCAGGATCCCCCAAATTTGTAATGGATACCTTTCACCCTAATAGGAACATGCTGCCCCTTGACTCTTGATATGATTCTTTAAGACACCTCCCACTTACCAAGTGTTCCTTTATCTTTAAAGAAAGTCACCCAGTCAACCCCAGCCAGATCCTGTGTAATGCCCTCATCTCTTCTATTCTGAGGCTATGCCCTTAGTTCTAGACTCTTATACTGATGGCAACATCCTGTCCATGTCAAATCTCAAGATCAAAGTCGACAATTTTCAGACGCACAAATCCATGTGCACAGAGATACAATGAAAAACTTAAATGCTACAGCATTGCAGGCACATACACAACATTTTGCCTTTTCTATGGCCTTTCCTCCTTGGAGCGACGGAGGACGAGAGGTGACCTAATAGCGGTGATGAGAGGCATTGATCGTGTGGATAGCCCGAGCCTTTTTCCCAGGACTGAAATGGCTAACATGATTCCCAGGACTGAAATGGCTAACATGACGAGACATAGTTTTAAGGTACAAGGGGGATGTTTTTCACACAGAGAGTGGTGGGTGCGTGGAATGACTGCCAGTGAAGATGGTAGAGGCAAATACAATAGGGTCTTCTAAGGGACTCTTAGATGGGTACCCGGCCCTTAGAAAAATAGAGGGCTATGCGGTAGGGTAATTCTAGGCAGCTTCTAGAGTAGGTTACATGGTCGGCACAACATTCTGGGCCAAGAGGCCTGTAATGTGCTGTATCTTTTTTATGGCCTATTAATCAGATAATCAACATTACATGACATAAAAAGACATTAATTAAACATAAAATTACCAATATTTTTTTTTAAAAATTGAAGTTCATTGTAGTGCAAAGTGATCACTATCCAGGCCTTTCAGTGTTCAGTTAGCTTCAATGAGAATAACGCCTCATCCTTTTGAATTCCCCCCTCATCCTTCCAAAGTCAGGGAATCATACAGCACAGAAATTGGCCTTTCAGCAAAACATGATGGCCACCCTCAATAGCAACATTTTGCCTGTGTTTGTCTCATATCTCCTACCTATCCGTGCACCTGTCCAAACATCTTTCAACAAGACTGTAGCTCTAGCAGTTCCTCTGGCAGCTCACTCGGTAAGTGAACACAGAACAATATAGGTGCCTGGCATAGCCTGCCAAGGGTAGTGACAGACATGGATACAACAGAGGCATTTAAGAGTCAGCTAGATAGAGACATGAGCATGCAAATAATGGAATGCTTTGCACCATATGCAGACAGAACTGGCATCCTGCACAGCACAAACACGGTGGGCCAAAGGGCCTGTTCCTGTGCAAATCCAAGGAAAGAGGATGCAGAAAGGAGACAAAAAGCTGTGGAGAGTCGTAGGCACATCTCTCCCCACCACTGACAGCACTCAGCACCCGTTACGACACCCACGACTCTCCGTTTCCATAGAGTGTCCTGGCCAGTTGCATCACCACCTGGTATGAAGGCTCCAATGCACAGCAGCACAAGAGATTGCAGAGAGTTGCGAATTTAGCCAACTCCATCACAGGCACAACCCTCCACAGGATACTTCCAAGAGACAGTTCCTCGAGAAGTCAAAATCTGTCATTAAGGACCCTCACTACCTGGGACATACTGACGTCTGGTTACTACCAGCAGGGAGGAGGTACAGGAGTCAGAAGACCCACACTCAATGATTCAGGAACAGCTTCTTTCCCTCCACCATCAGATTTCTGAACTTTCTGTGAACACTACCTCACCATTCCTTTTATTTTGCATTAAAGATTTATGTTTGTAATTCATAGTAATTTTATGTATTTCCGATGTACTGCTACTGCAAAACAACAAATTTCATGCCAGCTCTGTCAGCAATAATAAACCAGATTTTGATTCTGATTTCAGAAAGGAGATGGAGGGAGAACGGGTGCCAGTGTACATTGGGGATAATCAGCAGTGGAGAGAGTCAGCAACATTAAATTCCTGGGCATTAACATAGCAGATGACTCAGCACCTAAATACAATCATAAGGAAGCCACACCAGTGCTTTTACTTTTTCAGGAAGTTAAGGAGGTTTGTCTTGTCACCAGACACTCTAACTGACTTCTACAGATGTCCTGCCTGGTTGAATCTGGACTGGTACAGCATTTCGATTACACAGGAATGTAAAAAACTGCAGAGAGCAGTGGATTCAGCCCATCACAGTCACATCCCTCAACCCATCGGTAGTATCTATAGGAGGTACTGGTTCAAGAAAGCAATGCCCAATATCAAAGATCCCCACCATCTAGGCCATACCATCTTTTCACTAACTCAGGTAGGATGTACAGAAGCTTGAAGTCTCATACCAGTAGGTTCAGGAACAGTTATTTCCCTTCAACCATGAGGTTCTTGTACAACAGCAATGGTACACACCACTGACCACTCACACTAGCTTAGGCACATCCCTCCCCACTACTGACAGCGCTTAGCACCCGTTACGACACCCACTGCCTTTAGGAGTCTAAGCATTGAGTCACTAAGTTCAAGCGTCAGGAAGTTAGGCTGCAGCTTCGAAAAACTGTGGTCAGGCTGAATCAGGAGTATTGCCTTCAATTCTGGTCACCTCATTACGGGACGGTAGTGGAGGCTTCGGGAAGGTGGCAGAAGAGGTTCTCCAAGATGCTGCCTGGGTTAGAGGGTATGAAAGAGAAGCTGAACAAACCTGGGTTGTTTCTCAGGAGCAGCAGAGGCTGAGGGGAAACCTGATAGTGGTTTAAAAGAATATGAGAGGCACAGATAGAGGAGACAACCAGTGTCTTTTACCAAGGGTCGGAATGTCTAATACTAGAGGGCGTACATTTAAATTAAGAGAGAGAAGCTCAAACGGGATGTGTGAGGCAAGTTTTCTTTTTACACGGAGTGCCTGGAATGCGTTGCAAGGGGTGGTGGTGGAGATACAATAGAGGTTTTTAAGAAGCTCTTAGGTAGGCATGTGGATGTGCAGGAAATGGAGGAAGATAGACATTGAGTAGACAGAAGGGATTACATGTCATGAGCTTCATTAATTTGGCACAACAGTCTTCTTGTTCCAGTGCTTTACTGTTGAGTTGTGATTGTGATTTTCTTTTTGTTTTGCACAGTCTTTTTCTTCTCTATTTTGTATAATTTATGTCTAATTTATATTCGATGCATTTTCTGTACCTCCATGCCTGTAATGCTTCTGCATGCATGCGTTTCACAGAAAACATCCTATCTGGATTCACCACGGCTTGGTAAAAAAATTGCTCTGCCTACGACTGCAAGAAACTGCGTAGAGCTGTGGACACAGTACAGCACGTTACTGAAAGCAGCCACTCTTCCGTGGACCCTTGTCTACACTTCTCGCTACCTCAGTAAAGCAGCCAGCTTCATCAAGGACCCCACCCATACCAAACACTCCCATCTCCCCTCTCCCACTGAGAAGATACAAAAGGCTGAAAGCTCGTACCACCGGTCTGAGTGTCAGCTTCCATCCCACTGTTATCAGACTCTTGAATGGACCTCTAATACCTTGTTATGCACTGCACTGCACTTTTTTGGTATTCTAGCTTAATGCACTGTGTAATAAACTGATCTGTTGACTATAAAAGATAGTCAGCGCCGCCCAACACATCATTGTCACTAGCTTACTCACCATCAAGGACATATAAATGGAAAGGTACCAGAAAAGGGCCAGTGACATCATGAACGATCCCACCCACCCTGCTCATGGACTGTTTGTCTCATTCCCACCAGAAAGCAGGCACCTCAGTGCCACCAGACTCAAAAACAGTTACTTTCCCCAAGTAGTAAGGCTGATCAACACCTCCGCTCACTAACCCATCCCTCCAAACCCCAACCACAACTACTTTTGTTATTTCCTGTCAGTGACACCCTGTGTACATACACTCCTGTGTCTAGTGTCACTTCATGGGCATACAATTAATCTATTCCATGAACTACCTTGTGTATTTATATATTTTTTTATTATTGCATTCTGTACCTTATTGTGCTTTTTTTAAGAGATACAGTGTGGAACACGCCCCTGTGACCCTTAGAGCCACACTGCCCAGCAACCCCCAATTTAACCCTAACCTAATCACGGGACAATTTACCGGTACGTCTTTGGGACAGTGGGAGGAACCCAAAAAGAATCCACGCATTCTATGGTGAGGACATACAGAGATGCCGGAATTGAACTCTGAACTCCAGAACCCAGGCTGTAACAGCGTCACACTAATCGCTCCGCTACAGCGGTTTCATTTCTGTGCTGCATTTCTGTCCTTTACCCTTGTGCACTGGAAATGGCATTAAACAATCTTGATCTTGATAAACAGCATGCAAGACACGCTTTGCACTGTATCCCAGTAAATATGACAGTAATAAACCAATTTCAATATCAAAACCTCACTGTACTCGTGCACAAGCAACCTCGAATTGACTTACAAATACAACAGTGATAAGCTGTTTACTGGGAGTCACAAGTCCCCTGCACTTTCCCACCGCAGGTCAGTTCTCAGATTACTCCTGTACTGGATGCCAAGGAGCTTGATTGTCTAAGAGCGATCGATGTAATGGCCTTGATCGATGTACACCAGCTCCTTTGGGACCCTGCTGCTGAGATTGAGCTAACACCTCTATGCTTTGGGTTCGAGTTGCTCCCTTTGATTCCAGTTGCAGAGAAGGGAATTCAGCACGTTCCAGTTGACTGTCACCAGTGCTTTCAGATGCGTGCTCCTACCTGGATGCATTACAGTCTGGTACAGCAACTGCTCTGCTTGAGACTGCGAGAAACCGCAGAGATGTGGACACAGCTTAGCACATTACGGAAACCAGTCTCCACTCCTGCGATTCTCTCTACACTTCTCACTGTCTCGGGAAAGTGGCCAATATAATCAAAGACTCCACCCAGATATTTTCTCACCCCACCCCACCCCCACTGGGCAGAAGATAAGAAAGTCTAAGAGCAACTATCACCAGATCAAGGACAGATTCTATCCCACTGTTATCAGACTCCTGATTGGACCTTTTGTTCGATGAAGATGAACCCTGGATTGCCCGACCTACCTCATTCTGGTTTATTTGTCTTCCCACCCCACACTTTTTCCGTACTTTATTCTGCATTCTGTTTTTCTTTTAACTACCCTGATGGAAAGATCTAACTGGAAGGCTCGCAAACAAAACACTGTATCTCAGTACATGTGACAATAATAAACCAATATCCAAGGTTGAAGAGGGTGAACACGTCCTTCATTATCTAATCTCAACATGGTCACAAAAAACCTGCAATCAGCTGTTTTCATTTCTAATTTTATTCATGTGTCTTTCAATGGACTCTTGAGAAGGTGGGGGTGAGCCACACCCTTGAACTGCCATGGTCCAAGTGGTAAAGTCAGGGGATGGGGGGGGGGGGGGTGGAGGGAGTTCCAGGGTTCAGACCAAGCGACAGTGAAGGAATAGCAGACTGATT
Source organism: Hypanus sabinus (assembly GCF_030144855.1). NCBI lineage: Eukaryota > Metazoa > Chordata > Chondrichthyes > Myliobatiformes > Dasyatidae > Hypanus > Hypanus sabinus. The sequence goes on along the minus strand of NC_082706.1, from coordinate 41,204,092 downwards.
TCCAAGTCAGAGGTCAACTGAACCTGAGGTGGTGTTATTCCCCTGCCCTCTGCTGTCCTCATCTTGCAGGAGGTGGATGAGGGTTTCAGGTGGGGCTGTTGGAGTAGCCCAGGCAAGTAACCATGGTGCGTTCTGTAGACAGAGCACACTGCAGCCATTATGGGCTGGTGGTGTAGGGAGGGTGTGCTTGAAAGAGATGGGTGGACTACTCTATCCCGGACAGTGTTAAGCTTCTTAAGAGTCACTGGAGCCACACTGACTCAGGCAAGATGGGAGTGTCCCTTACCTGTCCCTTAACACTCCTAAGTTGTGACTGAAAGGTAATGTGATGGATGTGGAGTGCACCGACTAATTCCACCCAGGCAAGTGAGAAGTATCCTGTCACACCTCCGACCTGTAGATGTTTCAGATGTGGAGTACTCCCAGGCAAATGAGGAGTGTTCCATCACACTCCTGAACTGTAGATAGGAGAGAGGTAGTATGGCAGATGTTGGGCACCTTGACTAACCCCACCCAGGGAAGTGGGGACTGTCCCATCACACTGCTAAATTGTCGATGAGGAAAGGTAATGTGGTGGATGTGGAGTGCATGGACTAACTTCATCTTCAAGTAAGGTGTGTCCAGTCTTATTCCTGACATACAACAATCAACCACCAATTTACACTGATCCCTTTGCATTCTCCCTCATTCCACCTCTCACCTACGTGCTTGGTGCAGGAGGGGTGGTGGGAGGTGACTTGCATCAGCACCACTAACACCGTGGTTAAAACACCAGCAGCCGACATTGTTGGGATTAGGGAGAGTAAATACGGGAGAATCCAGGGGAGATCCACAGGGTCATAGAGAGAATGTGCCAATTTCACACACACAGCAGGTCAAAATTGACCTTGACAGGTTAGAACCATGTAGCCACAGCTCTATCAATGGTGAAGAAGATGTGGAGTGTCACAGGGAGTGTGCTATTTACCGTGAGATACTCAGTCCTTGTGGCTATTTATCTATTCACAGATAGAGTGTGGTACAACAACTTCCAATCCAATGAGACCCAGCAACCCACCTACTTCGAAGAATGAGAGGTGATCTGATTGAAACATATAAGATTATTAAGGGATTGGACACGCTAGAGGCAAGAAACATGTTCCCAATGTTGGGGGAGTCCAGAACCAGAGGCCACAGTTTAGGAATAAAGGGTAGGCCATTTAGAATGGAGTTCAGGAAAAACTTTTTCACCCAGAGAGTTGTGGATCTATGGAATGCTCTGCCTCAGAAGGCAGTGGAGGCCAATTCTCTGGATGCTTTCAAGAAAGAGTTAGATAGAGCTCTTAAAGATAGCAGAGTGGGCAGAAGGCAGGAACGGGGTACTAATTGTGGATGATCAGCCATGATCACATTGAATGGCGGTGCTGGCTCAAAGGGTTGAATGGCCTACTCCTGCACCTACTGTCTATTGTCTTTTAACACTAGTCTAATCACAGGACAGCTTACAATGACCTATTAGCCTACTAACCAGTACATCTGAGTAGGAAGGCAAAAGCCAGTTAGCCCAACCTCAGTGGTTGGGAAAGTGTTGGAGTCTATTACTAAGGATGAGGTTTCTGGGTATTTGAGACTAATGATAAAACAAGGCAAAAGTCAGCATGGTTTCTGTAAAGGGAAATCTTGCTTAAAAAATCTGTGAGGAAGTAATAAGCAGGGTAGACAAAGGAGAGGCAATGGATGTCACTTACTAGGATTTTATGAAGGCACACATGAGTCTGCTTAATAAGATGAAATCCGATGGCGTTACAGGATGCATATAGAAATGACTGACAGACAGGAGGCAGTGAGTGGGAATAAATGGGGCCCTTTCTGATTGGCTGCCAGAGGCTAGTGGTGTTCCTCAGGGGTCAGTATTGGGACTGTTGCTTTTCACATTGCTTGTTAATGATTTGGATCATGGAATTGATGGCTTTGTGGCAAAGTTTGTGGATGATATGATGGTAGGTGGAGGGGTAGGTAGTCCTGAGGAAGCAATGCAATTATAGCAGGAGTTCGACAAATTGGAAGAATGGGCAAAAAATTGGCAGATGGAATACAGTTTTGGGAAATGTATGATACTGTATTTTGGTAAAAGGAACAATAGTGTGGACTGTTATCTACAGTTGAAGTCAGAAGTTTACATACACTTAGGTTGAAGTCATTAAAACATTGTTTAACGAATTCATATTAGCAAACTATAGTTTTGGCAAGATGTTGAGGACATCTACTTTCTGCATGACACAAGTAATTTTTCCAGCAATTGTTTGTAGACAGATTATTTCACTTTTAATCGACTATATCACAATTCTAGTGGGTCAGAAGTTTACAAACAAAATCAAAAGAAATCAGCCAAGACCTCAGAAAAAAAAATTGTGGACCTCCAGAAGTCTGGTTCATCCTTGGCAGCAATTTCCAAAAGCCTGAACATACCACATTCATCTGACAATAGTCAATAGGTGCAGAAGTAGACCATTCGGCCCTTCGAGCCTGCACCGCCATTCTGAGATCATGGCTGATCATCTACTATCAATACCCGGTTCCTGCCTTGTCCCCATATCCCTTGATTCCCCTATCCATAAGATACCTATCTAGCTCCTTCATGAAAGCATCCGGAGAATTGGCCTCCACTGCCTTCTGAGGCAGCGCATTCCAGACCCCCAAAACTCTCTGGGAGAAGAAGTTTTTCCTTAACTCTGTCCTAAATGACCTACCCCTTATTCTCAAACCATGCCCTCTGGTACTGGACTCTCCCAGCATCTGGAACATATTTCCTGCCTCTATCTTGTCCAATCCCTTAATAATCTTATATGTTGCAATCAGATCCCCTCTTAATCTCCTTAATTCCAGCGTGTACAAGCCCAGTCTCTCTAACCTTTCTGCGTAAAACAGTCCGGACATCCCAGGGATTAACCTCGTGAATCTACGCTGCACTTCCTCTATAGACAGGATGTCCTTCCTTAACCCTGGAGACCAAAACCGTACACAATACTCCAGGTGTGGTCTCACCAGGGCCCTGTACAAATGCAAAAGGATTTCCTTGCTCTTGTACTCAATTCCTTTTGTAATAAAGGCCAACATTCCATTAGCCTTCTTCACTGCCTGCTGCACTTGCTCATTCACCTTCAGTGACTGATGAACAAGGACTCGCAGATCTCTTTGTATTTCTCCCTTACCTAACTCTACACCGTTCAGATAATAATCTGCCTTCCTGTTCTTACCCCCAAAGTGGATAACCTCACACTTATTCACATTAAACGTCATCTGCCAAGTATCTGCCCACTCACTCAGCCTATCCAAGTCACCCTGAATTCTCCTAACATCCTCATCACATGTCACACTGCCACCCAGCTTAGTATCATCAGCAAACTTGCTGATGTTATTCTCAATGCCTTCATCTAAATCGTTGATGTAAATCGTAAACAGCTGTGGTCCCAATACTGAGCCCTGTGGCACCCCACTAGTCAGCACCTGCCATTCCGAGAAACACCCATTCACCGCTACCCTTTGCTTTCTATCTGCCAACCAGTTTTCTATCCATGTCAATATCTTCCCCCAAATGCCATGAGCTCTGATTTTACCCACCAATCTCCTATGTGGGACCTTATCAAATGCCTTCTGAAAATCGAGGTACACTACATCCACTGGATCTCCCTTGTCTAACTTCCTGGTTACATCCTCAAAAAACTCCAATAGATTAGTCAAGCATCATTTGCCCTTGGTAAATCCATGCTGGCTTGGCCCAATCCTATCACTGCTATCTAGATATGCCACTATTTCATCCTTAATAATGGACTCTAGCATCTTCCCCACTACTAATGTTGGGCTGACAGGACGATAGTTCTCTGTTTTCTCCCTCCCTCGTTTCTTAAAAAGTGGGATAACATTAGCCATTCTCCAATCCTCAGGAACTGATCCTGAATCTAAGGAACATTGGAAAATGATTACCAATGCATCCACAATTTCCAGGGCCACCTCCTTTAGTACCCTAGGATGCAGACCATCTGGACCTGGGGATTTGTCAGCCTTCAGTCTCATCAGTCTACTCATCACCGTTTCCTTCCTAATGTCAATCTGTTTCATTTCCTCTGTTATCCTATGTCCTTGGCCCATCCATACATCTGGGAGATTGCTTGTGTCTTCCCTAGTGAAGACAGATCTAAAGTACGTATTAAATTCTTCTGCCATTTCTCTGTCTCCCATAACAATTTCACCCAATTCATTCTTCAAGGGCCCAACATTGTTGTTAACTATCTTCTTTTTCTTCACATACCTAAAAAAGCTTTTGCTATCCTCCCTTATATTCCTGGCTAGCTTGCGCTCGTACCTCATTTTTTCTCCCCATATTGCTTTTTTAGTTAAGTTCTGTTGTTCCTTAAAACAAGAGTACACAAGTATAAACACCATGGGACTACACAGCCATCATACCGCTCAGGAAGGAGACGCATTCTGTATCCTAGAGATGAACGTACTTTGGCGCAAAAAGTGCAAACCAATCCCAGAACAACAGCAAAGGACCTTGTGAAGATGCTGGAGGAAACAAGTAGACAAGTATCTATATCCACAGTAAAATAAGTCCTATATCGACATAACCCGAAAGGCTGCTCAGCAAGGAAGAAGCCACTGCTCCAAAACTGCCATTAAAAAGCCAGATTATAGTTTGCAAGTGCACAGGGGGCAACAAAAGATCTTACTTTTTGGAGAAATGTCCTCTGGTCTGATGAAACAAAAATTAAACTGTTTGGCCATAATGACCATCGTTATGTTTGGAGGAAAAAGAGTGAGGCTTGCAAGCCGAAGAACACCATCCCAACTGTGAAGCATGGGGGTGGCAGCATCATATTGTGGGTGTGCTTCACTGCAGGAGGAACTGGTGCACTTCACAAAATAGATGGCATCATGAGGAAGGAAAATTATGTGGATATATTGAAGCAACATCTCAAGACATCAGCCAGGAAGTTAAAGCTCGGTCGCAAATGGGTCTTCCAAATGGACAATGACCCCAAGCATACCTCCAAAGTTGTGGCAAAATTGCTTAAGGACAACAAAGTCAAGGTATTGGGGTGGCCATCACAAAGCCCTGACCTCAACCTGATAGAAAATTTGTGGGCAGAGCTAAAAAAGTGTGTGCAATCAAGGAGGCCTAGAAACCTGACTCAATTACACCAGTTCTGTCTAGTGGAATGGAACAAAATTCCACCAACTTATTGTGAGAAGCTTGTGGAAAGCTACCCAAAACATTTGACCCAAGTTAAATAATTTAAAGGCAATACTACCAAATACTAACAAAGTGTATGTAAACTTCTAACCCACTAGGAATGTTATGAAAGAAATAAAAGCTGAAATAAATCATTCTCTCTACTATTATTCTGACATTTCACATTCTTAAAATAAAGTTGTGATCCTAACTGACCTAAGACAGGGAATGTTTTCTAGGATTAAATGTCAGGAATTGTGAAAAACTGAATTTAAATGTATTTGGCTAAGGTGTATGTAAACTTCTGACTTCAACTGTAAATGGTGAAAAGGTTCAAACATCAGAGGTTCAGATGGATTTAGGAGTACTCATGCAGGAGGTTAATTTACAGGTTGAGTCTGTAGTAAAGAAGACAAATGCAATATTGGCATTTATTTCAAGGGCAATAGAATATTTAAAAAAAGATAATGCTGATTCTTTATAAGACACTAGTTAGGCCACTCTTGGAGTATTGTCAACTGTTTTGGACCCTATAACTCAGAAATGATGTGCTGTCATTGGAGAGTCCAGAAGAGGTTCACAAGGATGATTCCGGGAATGCAGGGGTTAACATATGAGGAGAGTTTGGCAGCTTTGGGGGGGCCTGTACTCACTGGAATTTAGAAGAATGTGAGGGGGATCTCATTGAAGCTTACCAAATGTTGAAAGGATTAGATAGGGTGGATGTGGAAAGGACGTTTCCTATAGGTGGGGGCACAGCCTCAAATTGAGGGGTGACGTTTTAGAATGGAGGTAAGGGAGGAATTTTTTTTTTGCCAGAGTGCAGTGAATCTATGGAATGCTCTGCTACAGACTGTGGTGGAGGCCAAGTCCATGTGTATATTTAAGGTGGAAGTTAATAGTTTCCTGATCAGCTGGGGCTTCAAAGGATATGGCAAGAAGGCAGGTGAGTGGGATCTGGGATCAGCCATGATGGAAATGGCAGAGCAGACTCGATGGACTAGTTCTGCTCCAATGTCTTATGATCTTTGTTACTGTGGAAGGAAACTGGAGCACCCAGGGAAAACTTACAGAGAACACTGAACTACCTCCAGAACCTAATAAAGTGGCCACTGATTATACTTATTAATACAGTGTATAATGAGCTTCACACAAACAGGAAATTTGATTGCACCCTGATGACAAAGGACCCAGATGTCAAATGGAAAGGGACAGAGGACATAGCTAGAGGGCATGCCAACAACACTGCCCAGAGGAGTGAAGTCCTGCTATCGAGATAGCTGACTTTAAAACAGCATCCTGCAAGACAGAGAAATATCCGAGGCTGAAATGACATAATGTAGTGAATGAGTTATCCAATTAATGCTGCTTGACAGTCTTGACGGTATAGAGTACAGTGAGCATCATATACAACGTCCCTGAACTCCTTGATAAAGTAATCACACACAGAATCAAAATCATGAAATCATCACCTCCTCTGCACTGCAGTTCCCAACTGTTACCTGAATATCCTCCATCACGCCTGTAAATTTGTATAACCGCCTACAGATGCCAAGACAGAATTGTCCCCTGGGCAACCAGAAACACCATTAACTTCAGGATGGCAACAAGCTCCTAGCTCAGCGGTGTAGGTCAGGGTGGTTCAGTAAGTGAATCCACTACAAGGCTATACAGTTATCATATGATGAGAAGCCAGTGCCAATGAATACGGAATCCAGGGTTGTAGGGCCACAGACTGATGCTCACAGTACTGAACACCAATGCTTCATAGTGACTGAAACAAGTGAAAACCAATGTTATAAAGTGACAGATCCATCCACACTGGTCTGCACCCTGGTATTATACCCCTGTGTTATACAATGACAGACCCATCCACACCAGTACTGTACCCTGGTGCTATACAGTGACAGACCCATCCCCACCGGTACCATTCCTGTGTTTTACAGTGACAGACCCATCCCCACCGGTACCATTACTGTGTTTTACAGTGACAGACCCATCCCCACCAGTACCATTCTCCTGTGTTACAGTGACAGACCCATCCAACCAGTACTGTAACTCAGTGTTATACAGTGACAGACCCTCCCCACCGGTACCGTACCCCAATGTTATACAGTGACAGACCTGTCCCCACTGGTACTGTATCCCAGTGTTATACAGTGACAGACCTGCCCCCACTGGTACTGTATCCCAGTATTAGACTGTGACAGACCTGTCCCCACTGGTACTGTACCCCAGTGTTATACTGTAACAGACCTGCCCCCACTGGTACTGTACCCCAATATTAGACTGTGACAGACATGTCCCCACTGGTACTGTACCCCAGTATTAGACTGTGACAGACCTGTCCCCACTGGTACTGTACCCCAGTCTTATACAGTGACAGACCTGCCCCCACTGGTACTGTATCCCAGTATTAGACTGTGACAGACCTGTCCCCACTGGTACTGTACCCCAGTGTTATACAGTAACAGACCTGCCCCCACTGGTACTGTACCCCAGTATTAGACTGTGACAGACCTGCCCCCACTGGTACTGTACCCCAGTATTAGACTGTGACAGACCTGCCCCCACTGGTACTGTACCCCAGTATTAGACTGTGACAGACCGCTCCCCACCGGTACCGTACCCCAATGTTATACAGTGACAGACCTGCCCCCACTGGTACTGTACCCCAGTATTATACAGTGACAGACCCCTCCCCATCGGTACCGTACCTCAGTGTTATACAGTGACAGACCTGTCCCCACTGGTACTGTATCCCAGTGTTATACAGTGACAGACCTGCCCCCACTGGTACTGTATCCCAGTATTAGACTGTGACAGACCTGTCCCCACTGGTACTGTACCCCAGTGTTATACAGTGACAGACCTGCCCCCACTGGTACTGTACCCCAGTATTAGACTGTGACAGACCTGTCCCCACTGGTACTGTACCCCAGTATTAGACTGTGACAGACCTGTCCCCACTGGTACTGTACCCCAGTCCTATACAGTGACAGACCTGCCCCAATGGTACTGTATCCCAGTCTTATACAGTGACAGACCTGTCCCCACTGGTACTGTATCCCAGAATTAGACTGTGACAGACCTGTCCCCACTGGTACTGTACCCCAGTGTTATACAGTGACAGACCTGCCCCCACTGGTACTGTACCCCAGTATTAGACTGTGACAGACCTGTCCCCACTGGTACTGTACCCCAGTATTAGACTGTGACAGACCTGTCCCCACTGGTACTGTACCCCAGTGTTATACAGTGACAGACCTGCCCCCACTGGTACTGTATCCCAGTATTAGACTGTGACAGACCTGTCCCCACTGGTACTGTACCCCAGTCTTATACAGTGACAGACCTGCCCCCACTGGTACTGTATCCCAGTCTTATACAGTGACAGACCTGTCCCCACTGGTACTGTACCCCAGTGTTATACAGTGACAGACCTGTCCCCACTGGTACTGTACCCCAGTCTTATACAGTGACAGACCTGCCCCCACTGGTACTGTATCCCAGTATTATACAGTGACAGACCCCTCCCCATCAGTACCGTACCTCAGTGTTATACAGTGACAGACCTGTCCCCACTGGTACTGTATCCCAGTGTTATACAGTGACAGACCTGCCCCCACTGGTACTGTACCCCAGTATTAGACTGTGACAGACCTGCCCCCACTGGTACTGTACCCCAGTATTAGACTGTGACAGACCTGCCCCCACTGGTACTGTACCCCAGTATTATACAGTGACAGACCCCTCCCCATCGGTACCGTACCTCAGTGTTATACAGTGACAGACCTGTCCCCACTGGTACTGTATCCCAGTGTTATACAGTGACAGACCTGCCCCCACTGGTACTGTATCCCAGTATTAGACTGTGACAGACCTGTCCCCACTGGTACTGTACCCCAGTGTTATACAGTGACAGACCTGCCCCCACTGGTACTGTACCCCAGTATTAGACTGTGACAGACCTGTCCCCACTGGTACTGTACCCCAGTATTAGACTGTGACAGACCTGTCCCCACTGGTACTGTACCCCAGTCCTATACAGTGACAGACCTGCCCCAATGGTACTGTATCCCAGTCTTATACAGTGACAGACCTGTCCCCACTGGTACTGTATCCCAGAATTAGACTGTGACAGACCTGTCCCCACTGGTACTGTACCCCAGTGTTATACAGTGACAGACCTGCCCCCACTGGTACTGTACCCCAGTATTAGACTGTGACAGACCTGTCCCCACTGGTACTGTACCCCAGTATTAGACTGTGACAGACCTGTCCCCACTGGTACTGTACCCCAGTGTTATACAGTGACAGACCTGCCCCCACTGGTACTGTATCCCAGTATTAGACTGTGACAGACCTGTCCCCACTGGTACTGTACCCCAGTGTTATACAGTGACAGACCTGCCCCCACTGGTACTGTATCCCAGTATTAGACTGTGACAGACCTGTCCCCACTGGTACTGTACCCCAGTCCTATACAGTGACAGACCTGCCCCAATGGTACTGTATCCCAGTCTTATACAGTGACAGACCTGTCCCCACTGGTACTGTATCCCAGTATTAGACTGTGACAGACCTGTCCCCACTGGTACTGTACCCCAGTGTTATACAGTGACAGACCTGCCCCCACTGGTACTGTACCCCAGTATTAGACTGTGACAGACCTGTCCCCACTGGTACTGTACCCCAGTATTAGACTGTGACAGACCTGTCCCCACTGGTACTGTACCCCAGTGTTATACAGTGACAGACCTGCCCCCACTGGTACTGTATCCCAGTATTAGACTGTGACAGACCTGTCCCCACTGGTACTGTACCCCAGTCTTATACAGTGACAGACCTGCCCCCACTGGTACTGTATCCCAGTCTTATACAGTGACAGACCTGTCCCCACTGGTACTGTACCCCAGTGTTATACAGCGACAGACCTGTCCCCACTGGTACTGTACCCCAGTCTTATACAGTGACAGACCTGCCCCCACTGGTACTGTATCCCAGTATTATACAGTGACAGACCCCTCCCCATCAGTACCGTACCTCAGTGTTATACAGTGACAGACCTGTCCCCACTGGTACTGTATCCCAGTGTTATACAGTGACAGACCTGCCCCCACTGGTACTGTACCCCAGTATTAGACTGTGACAGACCTGTCCCCACTGGTACTGTACCCCAGTATTAGACTGTGACAGACCTGTCCCCACTGGTACTGTACCCCAGTCTTATACAGTGACAGACCTGCCCCCACTGGTACTGTATCCCAGTATTAGACTGTGACAGACCTGTCCCCACTGGTACTGTACCCCAGTGTTATACAGTGACAGACCTGCCCCCACTGGTACTGTATCCCAGTATTAGACTGTGACAGACCTGTCCCCACTGGTACTGTACCCCAGTCTTATACAGTGACAGACCTGCCCCCACTGGTACTGTATCCCAGTCTTATACAGTGACAGACCTGTCCCCACTGGTACTGTACCCCAGTGTTATACAGTGACAGACCTGTCCCCACTGGTACTGTACCCCAGTCTTATACAGTGACAGACCTGCCCCCACTGGTACTGTATCCCAGTATTATACAGTGACAGACCCCTCCCCATCGGTACCGTACCTCAGTGTTATACAGTGACAGACCTGTCCCCACTAGTACTGTATCCCAGTGTTATACAGTGACAGACGTGCCCCCACTGGTACTGTACCCCAGTATTAGACTGTGACAGACCTGTCCCCACTGGTACTGTACCCCAGTATTAGACTGTGACAGACCTGTCCCCACTGGTACTGTACCCCAGTCTTATACAGTGACAGACCTGCCCCCACTGGTACTGTATCCCAGTATTAGACTGTGACAGACCTGTCCCCACTGGTACTGTACCCCAGTGTTATACAGTGACAGACCTGCCCCCACTGGTACTGTATCCCAGTATTAGACTGTGACAGACCTGTCCCCACTGGTACTGTACCCCAGTCTTATACCGTGACAGACCTGCCCCCACTGGTACTGTATCCCAGTCTTATACAGTGACAGACCTGTCCCCACTGGTACTGTACCCCAGTCTTATACAGTGACAGACCTGCCCCCACTGGTACTGTATCCCAGTCTTATACAGTGACAGACCTGTCCCCACTGGTACTGTACCCCAGTCTTATACAGTGACAGACCTGCCCCCACTGGTACTGTATCCCAGTCTTATACAGTGACAGACCTGTCCCCACTGGTACTGTATCCCAGTATTAGACTGTGACAGACCTGTCCCCACTGGTACTGTACCCCAGTGTTATACAGTGACAGACCTGCCCCCACTGGTACTGTACCCCAGTATTAGACTGTGACAGACCTGTCCCCACTGGTACTGTACCCCAGTATTAGACTGTGACAGACCTGTCCCCACTGGTACTGTACCCCAGTGTTATACAGTGACAGACCTGCCCCCACTGGTACTGTATCCCAGTATTAGACTGTGACAGACCTGTCCCCACTGGTACTGTACCCCAGTCTTATACAGTGACAGACCTGCCCCCACTGGTACTGTATCCCAGTCTTATACAGTGACAGACCTGTCCCCACTGGTACTGTACCCCAGTGTTATACAGTGACAGACCTGTCCCCACTGGTACTGTACCCCAGTCTTATACAGTGACAGACCTGCCCCCACTGGTACTGTATCCCAGTATTATACAGCGACAGACCCCTCCCCATCGGTACCGTACCTCAGTGTTATACAGTGACAGACCTGTCCCCACTGGTACTGTATCCCAGTGTTATACAGTGACAGACCTGCCCCCACTGGTACTGTATCCCAGTATTAGACTGTGACAGACCTGTCCCCACTGGTACTGTACCCCAGTGTTATACAGTGACAGACCTGCCCCCACTGGTACTGTACCCCAGTATTAGACTGTGACAGACCTGTCCCCACTGGTACTGTACCCCAGTATTAGACTGTGACAGACCTGTCCCCACTGGTACTGTACCCCAGTCTTATACAGTGACAGACCTGCCCCCACTGGTACTGTATCCCAGTGTTATACAGTGACAGACCTGTCCCCACTGGTACTGTACCCCAGTGTTATACAGTGACAGACCTGCCCCCACTGGTACTGTATCCCAGTATTAGACTGTGACAGACCTGTCCCCACTGGTACTGTACCCCAGTCCTATACAGTGACAGACCTGCCCCAATGGTACTGTATCCCAGTCTTATACAGTGACAGACCTGTCCCCACTGGTACTGTATCCCAGTATTAGACTGTGACAGACCTGTCCCCACTGGTACTGTACCCCAGTGTTATACAGTGACAGACCTGCCCCCACTGGTACTGTATCCCAGTATTAGACTGTGACAGACCTGTCCCCACTGGTACTGTATCCCAGTCTTATACAGTGACAGACCTGCCCCCACTGGTACTGTATCCCAGTCTTATACAGTGACAGACCTGTCCCCACTGGTACTGTACCCCAGTGTTATACAGTGACAGACCTGTCCCCACTGGTACTGTACCCCAGTCTTATACAGTGACAGACCTGCCCCCACTGGTACTGTATCCCAGTATTATACAGTGACAGACCCCTCCCCATCGGTACCGTACCTCAGTGTTATACAGTGACAGACCTGTCCCCACTAGTACTGTATCCCAGTGTTATACAGTGACAGACGTGCCCCCACTGGTACTGTACCCCAGTATTAGACTGTGACAGACCTGTCCCCACTGGTACTGTACCCCAGTATTAGACTGTGACAGACCTGTCCCCACTGGTACTGTACCCCAGTGTTATACAGTGACAGACCTGCCCCCACTGGTACTGTATCCCAGTATTAGACTGTGACAGACCTGTCCCCACTGGTACTGTACCCCAGTGTTATACAGTGACAGACCTGCCCCCACTGGTACTGTATCCCAGTATTAGACTGTGACAGACCTGTCCCCACTGGTACTGTACCCCAGTCTTATACAGTGACAGACCTGCCCCCACTGGTACTGTATCCCAGTCTTATACAGTGACAGACCTGTCCCCACTGGTACTGTATCCCAGTATTAGACTGTGACAGACCTGTCCCCACTGGTACTGTACCCCAGTGTTATACAGTGACAGACCTGCCCCCACTGGTACTGTACCCCAGTATTAGACTGTGACAGACCTGTCCCCACTGGTACTGTACCCCAGTATTAGACTGTGACAGACCTGTCCCCACTGGTACTGTACCCCAGTGTTATACAGTGACAGACCTGCCCCCACTGGTACTGTATCCCAGTATTAGACTGTGACAGACCTGTCCCCACTGGTACTGTACCCCAGTCTTATACAGTGACAGACCTGCCCCCACTGGTACTGTATCCCAGTCTTATACAGTGACAGACCTGTCCCCACTGGTACTGTACCCCAGTGTTATACAGTGACAGACCTGTCCCCACTGGTACCGTACCCCAGTATTAGACTGTGACAGACCTGTCCCCACTGGTACTGTACCCCAGTGTTATACAGTGACAGACCTGTCCCCACTGGTACTGTACCCCAGTATTAGACTGTGACAGACCCATCCCCACTGGTGCTGTGATCCAAGCATGACTTCTGTGAAGGGTTGAGAGGGTCAGACATCTGAGTCTGGGGGCAGCAGGGTCAGTGTCTGTATCTGAAAGTTAGACGGCCTGTGTCTGGAGGATGGAAGGGCAGACGTTTCTCTGGGTGTGGGAGTTTCAGATATATGTCTGGGGATGGGAGGATCAGACAGTCTTAGGTTTGTGGGCAACAGGATCAGATGTTTATCTCTGGCAATGGTTTGGTGATATGGTCTGAGTCTGGGGCGGGAAGTTGGATGTCTGTGTTTTGGGTGTGTCAGGTGTCTGGGGCAGGGAAAGTCAGACATTTGTCTGGGTGTGGGAGGGTTAGCCACGTGGATCTGAACTGGAATAGTCAAACATCTGTGTCTGAGCCTGGGAACCAGTGAGTCAGACGTCTGTCTCCGGGTGCCGGAGGATCAGATGTTGGCGCCTGGGGTGGGAGAGGGTCTTATGCCTGTGACTGCAGGAGGCAGGTCAAATGTGAGTCTGGGGGTGGGAAGGTCAGATGGCTTGTACCTGGGAGTTGGGGGTATGAGGATACCTACAGCAGGATTAGATGTCTGTGGCTGGGGGGGTGGGATTGTCCATATGTACCTTCTCTGTATGTGGTTGATCCACGTGTGACTGGTGTGTTTATGTACAGATCCACATGTAACTGGGTGTACAGATCTGCGTACAGATCTACGTGTGACTCTCTGTATGTGTGTGTGTATACAGATCCACATGTGAGTGGTGTGTTTACGTACACATCCACGTGTGACTGGTGTGTTTATGTACAGATTCACGTGAAACTGGGTGTGTGTCTGCGTACAGATCTACACGTGACTGTGTGTATACAGATCCACATGTGAGTGGTGTGTTTACGTACAGATCCACATGTGACTCTGTGTGTGTGTGTACAGATCCACATGCGAGTGGTGTGTTTACGTACAGATCCACATGTGACTCTGTGTATGTGTGTGTGTGTGTGTGTGTATATATACAGTTCCAATGTGACTGGGTGGGTGCTTGCAGATCCACGCGTGACTGGGTATGTATGTTCATACAGGTCCATGCGTGAGTGTGGTTGGTCCATGTCTGATCGCTGTGCGTGAGTGTGGAGCTGTGGAAGGATTCAAGGACCTGGTGTGTATCGTAATCATTCACTGGCCGTAGTCAGGTTCACCGCATCCCGATGTAGGTGCTTGTGGACATCCTGTCCCAGCGCTCTGTCTCCTGGACAAGGACAGCTGTCTGATGGACATTCTTCTGCCCAGCACTGCCTCATTCTGGGCTCTGCTCTCACTGCTACCTCCACCTGTGTCCTTTCATTGTTCTACACTGCACCAACCCCCACCCACACATACACACTTGTGGCTTCGCTGCTACACAACCACTCATCCCATGAGAAAGCTTCCAACCACCCCGGGCGCTCTTTGGCATCAGCATACCCTTCCAGTGCCCAGGGGTGGCAGAGACCTGCCTGCTAGGATGTCGGACACACTATGGTTATTCAAAGCCCGTGCTCGGGAGGATCAGCCATGGAAGAATGTTTCGGGGTGCAAGGATACCCAGTCATGCAATAATGCCTGGTTATACAAGTGTACCAAGTCGTGCAATGGTGCACAGTAATGTAAGGTTGTCCCAAGTGTGCAAAGATGTCCAACTATGCAGGGACATCCAGGGGTAAACAGAGGAGATTGTAAATCACACAAACTGCAGGAGGAACAGTGAGTCAGCCGGCATCTGTGGAGAGAAAACAGTGGACGTTCTGGGTCGAGGCCCTTCAATCTGGACTGAAAACAAGGAGGGGGACACAGCCAGTATAAAAATAGAAGGGGTGGGGCAAGAGCTAGTGGGAATGGTAGGTCAAACACGAGGAAATCTGCAGATGCTGGAAATTCAAACAACAACACACAAAATGCTGGTGGAACACAGCAGGCCAGGCAGTATCTATAGGAGAAGTACTGTCGACGTTTCGGGCCGAGACCCTTCGTCAGGACACAGGGTGACATGTCCACCTGACACCTCCCAGCCTCTGACATCACTACCCCTTCCCTTACCTACCACCATCTACTCACCCAAGTGAGGGATCCACCTCTTCCCCGCTCCACCAGCAGGTGAAGACATTCCACCCAAAAACATCCACACACCAACTCCCCCAGGGATACTGCTAGACCTGCTGAGTTCCTCCAGCAGTTTGGTATCTGCAAGCTCTGGAATCTGGAGTAGCACTGCCCACTGCCCTCCCCCCAGCCCAAGGGTTTGCCTGGCCCGCTGCAGTTTCAATCCCTGGCCCGTTGACAAGGCCGGGCAAACAGGTTCAGGCCACTCTGCTCAGTGGCTGTGTCAGAGTCTTCCTTCCCATGACTACCCCCGTGTCACTAACCCCTCTGCAATGCTGGTAGCAACTGTCAATCAGCCCACTGATGTCATGTGTCTCTCAGATACCCTCGCAAGACCACGGCTGGGGAAGGTGCAGAAGGATATGGACCAAGACTGAGCGGAGTTGGGATAGTGTGGAGGGAGCCTCCCTCTGAGTCTGATCCCAGGAGTGTACAATTGGACAGCGCGGAGGGAGTTTCACTCTGTATCTGACCCCGGCAGTGTGTGATGGGACAGTGTGGAGGGAGCTTCACTCTGTATCTGACCCCGGCAGTGTGTGATGGGACGGTGTGGAGGGAGTTTCACTCTGAGTCTGACCCCGGCAGTGTGTGATGGGACAGTGTGGAGGGAGCTTCACTCTGTATCTGACCCCGGCAGTGTGTGATGGGACAGTGTGGAGGGAGTTTCACTCTGAGTCTGACCCCGGCAGTGTGTGATGGGACAGTGTGGAGGGAACTTCACTCTGTATCTGACCCCGGCAGTGTGTGATGGGACAGTGTGGAGGGAGCTTCACTGTGTGCCTGACCCCGGGAGTGTGTGACGGGACGGTGTGGAGGGAGCTTCACTCTGTATCTGACCCCGGCAGTGTGTGATGGACGGTGTGGAGGGAGTTTCACTCTGAGTCTGACCCCGGCAGTGTGTGATGGGACAGTGTGGAGGGAGCTTCACTCTGTATCTGACCCCGGCAGTGTGTGATGGGACAGTGTGGAGGGAGCTTCACTCTGTGTCTGATCCCAGAAATGTGTGATGGGACAGTGTGGAGGGAGCCTCACTCTGAGTCTGACCCCGGGAGTGATGGGACAGTGTGGAGGGAGCTTCACTCTGTGTCTGATCCCAGAAATGTGTGATGGGACAGTGTGGAGGGAGCCTCACTCTGCGTCTGATTCCAGAAGTGTACAATTGGACAGCATGGAGGGAGCGTCACTCTGTGCCTGACCCCGGGAGTGTGTGATGGGACGGTGTGGAGGGAGCTTCACTCTGTGTCTGACCCTGAGACTGTGTGATGAGACGATGAAAAGGGAGTTTCACTCTTTGTGTGACCCCGGAAGTGTGTAATGAGACAGTGTGGAGGGAGTTTCACTCTGTCTGACCCCGGGAGTGTGTAATGGGATGATGCAGATGGATCTTCACTCAGTGTCTGATCCTTAGTGTACGCAATTGAATGGTGTGGAGGGAGCCTCACTCTGTGTCTGACCCTGGGAGTTTGTGATGGGACAGTGTGGAGGGAGCCTCACTCTGTGTCTGACCCTGGGAGTTTGTGATGGGACAGTGTGGAGGGAGCTTCACTCTGTGTCTGACCCCGGAAGTGTGAGATGGGACAGTGTGGAGGGAGCTTCACTCTGTGTCTGACCCAGGAAGTGTGCGATGGGACGGTGTGGAGGGAGCTTCACTCTGTGTCTGACCCCAGAAATGTGCGATGGGACGGTGTGGAGGGAGTTTCACTCTGAGTCTGACCCTGGGAGTGTGTGATGGGACGGTGTGGAGGGAGCTTCACTCTGTGTCTGACCCCGGGAATGTGTGATGGGACGGTGTGGAGGGAGTTTCATTCTGTGAACAGTGTGCAGCGAAACTCACTCGGTACTTGACCCTGAGAGTGTGTGATGGGAAGGTGTAGTGCACGGGTTCCCAACCTTTTTAATCCACTCATGCCGAGGTCCATGGATCTCAGATTGGGAACCCCTGATATAGAGGGATCCTCACTCTGTGTCTGACTAGGGAATGTGTGATGGGATACTGTGGAGGGAGCGTCACTCTGTGTCTGACCCCGGGAGTGCGTGATGGGACGGTGTGGAGGGAGCTTCACTCTGTGCTTGACCCCGGGAGTGTTTGATGGGACAGTGTGGAGGGAGCTTCACTCTGTGTCTGACCCCAGGAATGTGTGATGGGACAGTGTAGACGGAGTTTCACTCTGTGTCTGACTCTGTGAGTGTGTGATGGGACAGTGTGGAGGGAGTTTCACTCTGTGTCTGACTCTGTGAGTGTATGTTGGGATATCATGCAGAATCATAGAACACTACAACACAGAAACATGCCATTCAGACCACCTAGTCCATGGCAACCCAATAATCTTCCTAGTCCGATCTACCTTCTCCTATACCTCCTCCCATCCATGTACCTATCCAAACTTCTCTCAGATATTGGACCCACATATGTTGCCACTTCTGCTGCCAGCTCATTCCACACTCAGAGTGTGATCATTCCACCATCTGATCAAAGAAGATCCTCCCACAGGTATCCCCTACGATATTTTACCATTCACTCTTAACCCATGATCTACAATTCTAGTCTCACCTAACCTGAGAGGGAAAAGCTTGCATGCATTCACCCTATCTGTACTCCTGATAATTTTGAACAAATCTCCAAGGTCTCCCCTCATCTTCCCTGCACTCCACCAAATCAAGTCCTATCCTGTTCAACCTTTTCCTGTAACTTGTCCTGGCAACATTCGTGTCAATTTTCTCTGTGCTCTTTCTAGCTTGATATCTTTCCTGTTAGGGTGCAAAGCACCTTCCAGTCATGCAGGGCTAGAGCTGTCATAGTACGAGGCTTGCCCAGAGTAAGCACCCCCTCCCCTTGCTGCAGAAGCTGCCTCTGTTCATTGGAGAGGTTCCCCTATGGCGTGTGAAGTTGCCACTGTGAGCAGTCCAATTGCCCATGAGGTATTGCAAAATCCACCCCCATAACTGTGCAGACTCTGTCCCTGCAGTGGGAAAATCTCCCTACCCTCATCCAAAATCTGCCCCTGAAGGGAGAAAATTCTTCCACTGGAGTGGTGCAGCTTCCCTTGCGCTCAAATGCCCCATGCTGGTGCAAAGCCCACTGTGCTGGAGAACTATAGTCGTGTAAACCCCAGCTGCAATCACAAGGCGCCGTCCAGTGTTATTATAAAGCCCCTGTCCAGGTGCAAACCTGCCATGAAAACAGTGCAGAGATGCCATTGTATTGGTGCAAGGTTTCTGCGAGCAGAGCCGGGCTGCTGCTACAGTTGTGTAAGATAGAGCAGCAGGGCAAAGCTGTCACAGCAGTAATGCCAGTAGTATGTAACGCTGCAACAGTGGTAGAAACTGCCCACTGTCATGGAATAATGTAGCACGTGATCATTATCATAGTATAATACTGCCCCTGTAGTAGTACCAAGGCACTATGGTGGTGTGAGCTGCCCCAGCAAATATGCAAAGCTGACCCTGTAGTACAGTCAAAACACTATTTTGGTAAGGTCGCCCTGTAGGTGTGCAAAGCTGCCACAGCAGTAGTGTGAAGCCACCCTTGAAAAGCTTGAAAAGCTGATGCAGTAGTGCAAAACTACCACTGTAGAACAGATGTGCAAATCCACTATATAGTACATAGCTGTCACGGCAGTAGTGCAAAGCCAGTACAGTAGTGCAAAGCTGCCACGACAACAGAGCAAAGTTACTATAGTAATGCGAGGCTGCCGAGACAGTGGTGCAAAGCCACAACAGTAGTGCAAAGCGGCCATTCCAGTAGTGCGAAGCCACTGTAGTAGTGCAAAGCTCCCACGGCAGTAGTACGAAGCTGTCTCTGTACAAGTGCAGCAGTTGCCATTGGCCCGGCCTGGCGGACAGCCCGTTGCTCGCGGGTACTCACCGAGCTGCGGGGAGGACAGCCTGCCACAGTCACTCACAGCTCCCCCCACTGCTCCTTGCCTTGCGGTCACTCACAAGGAAGACCGGGGCTACAAAATGGTGAATGGAGCTGGAACGTACCTCCACCTCCCACCCTCCCCGCCTACGCCAACAAGCCAACCAACCAATCAGAAAGTCACATCCGCATTTACCGACAGACAGCCAGACTAATGGCAGAAAGAAGGGGGAGGGACAGAAGGAGCGTTTGTGTTTACCAGAGCCCGCTTATGAACGCGCTTGCGCAAAATCGCTCCAACCCCCATCCACCCATGGCCCGCCGGGAATTGTAGTCGAAATTAGACGTCACAGAGGCGAGGGCATAGATGCGGAACGGACTGAAAACTACAACTCCCGACGTGCCTCGGGGGGAAGACCGAAGGCCTGCGCTGGCGAACGCAGGGAACGAGAGGGAATCAGGGTGCGGACGAGGCGGCGAAGGGCTGTCAGCTGAGACGGGACAGCGAGGACAGCGCCAACCGCGGCCGTTGCTGCGGTAAAGCCAGCGGCGAGGGCTTTTGATAGGGAAACTCACCATCGGCGCCGGGCCCACTTCCTTCCCCCTTTCTACTGTCGCTCGATCGCGGCGTCTCCTCCTCCCGAGGGGGGCGGGACCTGTTGAATTCATTGACGGCGGGCTAACGACAGCAGGCTGGGCCAATGAGAAGTAGGATATACCCCCTGTGGGGCCGCCCACCCTTCCCGTACTTCGGTCACACCCCCGAAAACCCTCCCGCCTCCATGACGTCGTCGGTCCCGGGTTGCCAGCTGACGTCACCGGGCAGCCGGAGCGCCGGTGGTTGCCAAGGCATCCCGATCAGCCTCGCGTCACCTGCCGGACTGCACACCCGATTGGTCGACGCTCCACACCAATCGAGGCCCGGGAGCCGCCGTGACGTCAGATCATCTCGTGGTTGGAAGGAATAGCCAATGAGAGGAGAGGAAACAGCGAATACGTCATGGCCAAGGCAACCGGCGCAATGACACGCAGGGAAGTAGGGGTGAGAGGGCCGGTTAACGCGACACCGTCACACATTCAGCGGGTGAGTGCGCGCTAGAGTTTAATCCCGCAGAAATAGTCCGTAATAACTTTACACTGCTACAGGGAGACACATTCTATCGCAGTTACATTACTACAGGAAGACATACAGTACCACATTAACTTTACACCGCTTCAAGGAAACATACATAACCATAGTCACTTTAAACCACGACAGGGAGACATGCACTCGTGCACTACTCCCCACCGTGAATTTAGACGACCACAGGGAAACATAACCACCGTGGCTATAGGGATATATACACACACACACACCTGTAGTGACCTTGCACCACTACAGAGAGATGCACACCATTGCCTTGTAATTACACCACTATGGTCTTTCACTGTACTGGATTTTCATTTCTAAAAGGATACGCTACCTTAATGATCTTGCTCTACAGGAAGACACACAAGACAATACTGACTCTACCCACTACAGGGAGACACCCATTGCATTACTGCAGTGTCTTTTTCCACGGCTGGAAGGTGCTCCCAGCTATAGTCAGACACACATTGCCACTGCGATGTTACATCGCTACAGGGTAAAACATGCTATAATTGTGACTTTGCATCTCTACAGGTAGGCACACACATGTACAGGAAGACACATCCTGCCCCAGTGACTTTACTCCGTAAAAGGCAAACACACTGCAGAGGAACCTATAGTACCATTTTGTCTTATCACCAGTGCAAGGAGATACACACAACTGCAGTGCATTTACACGTCCACAGAGAGACACTCACACTGACACTGTGAATTTACACCACTACAAGAGACACGTGCTAATGCAGTGACATTACAGCAGTACAGGCAAACACACTTCAGCCACGAATCATGTGAACACACACTACTGTAGTGTCTTTTCACCAAAGCAGGGAATCAAAAACAAATATAGTGACAGGGCGATACAAACTACTGCAGTGATTTTACAGTTCTACAGCATGACTCACACTACCTTAGAGATCTTGCAATACTACATAGAGACAGACATGACTGCAGTGACTGAACACCACGATGGAGACTCACCCACTAATGCAGTGGCATTACAACACTACAGGCAAACACCACTACTTGGAGACACACACTAACACAGCATTGTTACAAACTTACTGAGCAACACACATCACTGCCACATCCCCCTTCATCAATATTTATTGTTTATATGTTATTATTATTTCTCTGTTTTCTTTTGGTATTTGCACACTTGGTTGGCTTTTTCACATGGTCGTTTGTCTGTTCTGTTGGGTGTGGTCTTTCTACTAATTTTCTTGTACTTGCTGTGATTACACACAAGATAATGAATCTCAGGATTGTATATGGTGACAGATATGTACTTCGGTAATAAATTTACTTTGAACTGCAGTGACTTTACACCAACTCAGGATAGCTCGCACGACCATAGTGAACTTACACCACAAGAGGGAGGCAGAAACTAATGTAGTGATATTACACCATTACAGGCAGACACACACATTACTGTACTGGCATTTACGCCACTATAGGAGTCACACATGATAGCAGTGACTTTACACCACTTGATGGGAGACAGACACCACCGAAGTGACTTTACTCTACAACAGTGTGGCACATACTACTGTAGTGTATTTACACCACTGCAGGAAGACATGCACAACCACTAGAGGTCCACACTATGGTAGTGAATTTCACTACTAAAGGGAGACCCACATAAATGCAGTAACATTTCACATTACAGGTAAACACCCAGAACTGCTATTATTTTACACCGCTACAGGATGACCATGACCATCCTACCCAGGCCCACTTCCACATCCCTCTACCACGTAGCAAAAAGCTGCTGCCATTTTTTGTCTGGCAAATTCCAACAAATGGCAAATGTCACACACATGCTGGTTGAGGGACAACTTCCCCAGTCGAAACTACCACGACCACACTACATGGCGACACAAACTACAGCTGTGAGTTTACACTATTACAGAGAGACATTGAGTACAACACTACGGTGAGGCACACATTGCCCGGGTGACTTTACACCAACTCAGTTAACACATGGTACCATAGAGTATAAGAGAGAGAAACACACAACTACAGGCAGGCATACAGCACTGCACTGACATTACACCACTACAAGGAGACACACTACCTTAATGACTCTGAAACCACGCACAAAACTATAGTGACTTTATACTAGTACAAAGGCACGCACTCTATCACACTGCAGTGACACTCACTTTATTTTACACACTACCACTGTGATGCTACACCACTTCACAAGCGGCGAGCTGTTCACCTGTGGTTTACATTGGAGGTTTTGCCGACGTTATTGACACAGACACATCAGGACAGACATTAGTACACGGGCCATGGTCTTCTCCTTCTCAGAGGTGGATCAGTCCCACACCAGCGACCTGTCCGCGATCACACTAAGACAAAAACAGAGGTTGTGGTTCGAGTGTGCGAGTGAGCACGTGGAGCCTACGGCCACTACTCCAGTGCCTTTGCACTCCAGCTGGGAGTGCTGTGCTTGTGCACTGAGGTTTACATTTTGTGACAGGTGGGCAGGCACGTTTTTCACAATCGACTGCTGAGCGTGAACGTAACGGGTGCCCTGTCCCGGATCCAGCACACAGATGCAATCCAAACACATAAGCTCATGTTAGACTCCCGATGGTGTGGAGGGACGTAACTGTTGTGGTATGGAGGGATGTGTCCGTGATGTGGAGGGACATGCCCGTTGTGGTGTGGAGGGACGTGTCCGTGATGTGGAGGGACGTGACTGTTGTGGTGTGGAGGGACATGCCCATTGTGGTTTGGAGGGACATGCCCGTTGTGGTGTGGAGGGACATGCCCGTTGTGGTTTGGAGGGACATGCCCGTTGTGGTGTGGAGGGACGTGACTGTTGTGGTCTGGAGGTACGTGACTGTTGTGGTGTGGAGGGACATGCCCATTGTGGTTTGGAGGGACATGCCCGTTGTGGTGTGGAGGGACATGCCCGTTGTGGTGTGGAGGGACATGCCCATTGTGGTTTGGAGGGACATGCCCGTTGTGGTGTGGAGGGACGTGACTGTTGTGGTGTGGAGGGACATGCCCATTGTGGTTTGGAGGGACATGCCCGTTGTGGTGTGGAGGGACATGCCCATTGTGGTTTGGAGGGACATGCCCGTTGTGGTGTGGAGGGACATGCCCGTTGTGGTTTGGAGGGACATGCCCATTGCGGTGTGGAGGGACGTGACTGTTGTGGTGTGGAGTGACGTGACTGTTGTGGTGTGGAGGGACGTGACTGTTGTGGTGTGGAGGGACGTGTCTGTTGTGGTGTGGAGGGACGTGACTGTTGTGGTTTGGAGGGACATGCCCGTTGTGGTTTGGAGGGACATGCCCATTGCGGTGTGGAGGGACGTGACTGTTGTGGTTTGGAGGGACATGCCCGTTGTGGTGTGGAGGGACATGCCCATTGTGGTGTGGAGGGACGTGTCCGTGGTGTGGAGGGACGTGACTGTTGTGGTGTGGAGGGACCTGACTGTTGTGGTTTGGAGGGACATGCCCGTTGTGGTGTGGAGGGACATGCCTGTTGTGGTGTGGAGGGACGTGTCCGTGGTGTGGAGGGACATGCCCGTTGTGGTTTGGAGGGACATGCCCGTTGTGGTGTGGAGGGACATGCCTGTTGTGGTGTGGAGGGACGTGTCCGTGGTGTGGAGGGACATGCCCGTTGTGGTTTGGAGGGACATGCCCGTTGTGGTTTGGAGGGACATGCCCATTGCGGTGTGGAGGGACGTGACTGTTGTGGTGTGGAGGGACGTGACTGTTGTGGTGTGGAGGGACGTGACTGTTGTGGTTTGGAGGGACGTGACTGTTGTGGTTTGGAGGGACATGCCCATTGTGGTTTGGAGGGACATGCCCGTTGTGGTGTGGAGGGACATGCCCGTTGTGGTTTGGAGGGACATGCCCGTTGCGGTGTGGAGGGACGTGACGGTTGTGGTGTGGAGGGACGTGACTGTTGTGGTGTGGAGGGACGTGACTGTTGTGGTGTGGAGGGACGTGACTGTTGTGGTGTGGAGGGACATGCCCGTAATGGTTTGGAGGGACGTGTCCGTGGTGTGGAGGGACGTGTACGTGGTGTGGAGGGACGTGACTGTTGTGCTGTGGAGGGACGTGACTGTTGTGGTGTGGAGGGACGTGCCCATTGTGGTGTGGAGGGACGTGCCCGTTGTGGTGTGGAGGGACGTGACTGTTGTGGTGTGGAGGGACGTGACTGTTGTGGTGTGGAAGGACAAGCCCGTTCTGGTTTGGAGGGACGTGTCCGTGGTGTGGAGGGACGTGTACGTGGTGTGGAGGGACGTGACTGTTGTGCTGTGGAGGGACGTGCCCATTGTGGTGTGGAGGGACGTGACTGTTGTGGTGTGGAGGGACGTGACTGTTGTGGTGTTGAGGGACGTGTCCGTGGTGTGGAGGGACGTGTACGTGGTATGGAGGGATGTGTACGTGGTGTGGAGGGACGTGACTGTTGTGCTGTGGAGGGACGTGTCCGTTGTGGTGTGGAGGGACATGTCCGTGGTGTGGAGGGACGTGTACGTGGTGTGGAGGGACGTGTCCGTGGTATGGAGGGATGTGTACGTGGTGTGGAGGGACGTGACTGTTGTGCTGTGGAGGGACGTGCCCGTTGTGGTTTGGAGGGACGTGCCCATTGTGGTTTGGAGGGACGTGTCCGTGGTATGGAGGGATGTGTACGTGGTGTGGAGGGACGTGACTGTTGTGCTGTGGAGGGACGTGCCCGTTGTGGTGTGGAGGGACATGTCCGTGGTGTGGAGGGACGTGTACGTGGTGTGGAGGGACGTGTCCGTGGTATGGAGGGATGTGTACGTGGTGTGGAGGGACGTGACTGTTGTGCTGTGGAGGGACGTGCCCGTTGTGGTTTGGAGGGACGTGCCCATTGTGGTTTGGAGGGACGTGTCCGTGGTATGGAGGGATGTGTACGTGGTGTGGAGGGACATGACTGTTGTGCCGTGGAGGGACGTGTCCATTGTGGTGTTGAGGGACGTGTCCGTGGTGTGGAAGGACGTGTACGTGGTGTGGAGGGACGTGACTGTTGTGGTTTGGAGGGACATGCCCGTTGTGGTTTGGAGGGACGTGACTGTTGTGCTGTGGAGGGACATGCCCGTTGTGGTGTGGAGGGACGTGACTGTTGTGGTTTGGAGGGATGAGTCCGTGGTGTGGAGGGACGTGTCCGTGGTGTGGAGGGACGTGACTGTTGTGGTTTGGAGGGATGAGTCCGTGGTGTGGAGGGACGTGCCTATTGTGGTGTGGAGGGATGTGTACGTGGTGTGGAGGGACATGACTGTTGTGCTGTGGAGGGACGTGTCCGTGGTGTGGAGGGACGTGACTGTTGTGGTTTGGAGGGACATGCCCGTTGTGGTGTGGAGGGACGTGACTGTTGTGGTGTGGAGGGACGTGTCCGTGGTGTGGAGGGACGTGACCGTGGTGTGGAGGGACGTGACTGTTGTGGTGTGGAGCGACATGCCCGTTGTGGTTTGGAGGGATGAGTCCGTGGTGTGGAGGGACGTGTCCGTGGTGTGGAGGGATGTGTCCGTGGTGTGGAGGGACGTGTCCGTGGTGTGGAGGGACGTGTACGTGGTGTGGAGGGACGTGACTGTTGTGTTGTGGAGCGACATGCCTGTTGTGGTGTGGAGGGACGTGTCCGTGGTGTGGAGGGACGTGACTGTTGTGGTGTGGAGCGACATGCCCGTTGTGGTTTGGAGGGATGAGTCCGTGGTGTGGAGGGACGTGTCCGTGGTGTGGAGGGACGTGTCCGTGGTGTGGAGGGACGTGTACGTGGTGTGGAGGGACGTGACTGTTGTGTTGTGGAGCGACATGCCTGTTGTGGTGTGGAGGGACGTGTCCGTGGTGTGGAGGGACATGCCCGTTGTGGTGTGGAGGGATGTGACTGTTGTGGTGTAGAGGGACGTGACTGTTGTGGTGTGGAGGAACGTGTCCGTGGTGTGGAGGGACATGCCCGTTGTGGTGTGGAGGGACATGCCCATTGTGGTGTTGAGGGACGTGTCTGTTGTGGTTTGGAGGGACATGCCCATTGTGGTGTGGAGGGACATGCCCGTTGTGGTGTTGAGGGACGTGTCTGTTGTGGTGTGGAGGGACGTGTACGTGATGTGGAGGGACGTGCCTGTTGTGGTGTGGAGGGATGTGACTGTTGTGGTGTAGAGGGACGTGTCCGTGGTGTGGAGGGACATGCCCGTTGTGGTTTGGAGGGACATGCCCGTTGTGGTTTGGAGGGACATGCCCGTTGTGGTGTGGAGGGACATGCCCGTTGTGGTGTGGAGGGACATGCCCGTTGTGGTGTTGAGGGACGTGTCTGTTGTGGTGTGGAGGGACGTGACTGTTGTGGTGTGGAGGGACGTGTCTGTTGTGGTTTGGAGAGACGTGTACGTGATGTGGAGGGACGTGCCTGTTGTGGTGTGGAGGGATGTGACTGTTGTGGTGTAGAGGGACGTGTCCGTGGTGTGGAGGGACATGCCCGTTCTGGTTTGGAGGGACATGCCCGTTGTGGTTTGGAGGGACATGCCCGTTGTGGTGTTGAGGGACGTATCCGTGGTGTGGAGGGACGTGTACGTGGTGTGGAGGGACGTGACTGTTGTGTTGTGGAGCGACATGCCTGTTGTGGTGTGGAGGGACGTGTCCGTGGTGTGGAGGGACGTGACTGTTGTGGTGTGGAGCGACATGCCCGTTGTGGTTTGGAGGGATGAGTCCGTGGTGTGGAGGGACGTGTCCGTGGTGTGGAGGGATGTGTCCGTGGTGTGGAGGGACGTGTCCGTGGTGTGGAGGGACGTGTACGTGGTGTGGAGGGACGTGACTGTTGTGTTGTGGAGCGACATGCCTGTTGTGGTGTGGAGGGACGTGTCCGTGGTGTGGAGGGACATGCCCGTTGTGGTGTGGAGGGATGTGACTGTTGTGGTGTAGAGGGACGTGACTGTTGTGGTGTGGAGGAACGTGTCCGTGGTGTGGAGGGACATGCCCGTTGTGGTGTGGAGGGACATGCCCGTTGTGGTGTTGAGGGACGTGTCTGTTGTGGTTTGGAGGGACATGCCCATTGTGGTGTGGAGGGACATGCCCGTTGTGGTGTTGAGGGACGTGTCTGTTGTGGTGTGGAGGGACGTGTACGTGATGTGGAGGGACGTGCCTGTTGTGGTGTGGAGGGATGTGACTGTTGTGGTGTAGAGGGACGTGTCCGTGGTGTGGAGGGACATGCCCGTTCTGGTTTGGAGGGACATGCCCGTTGTGGTTTGGAGGGACATGCCCGTTGTGGTGTTGAGGGACGTATCCGTGGTGTGGAGGGACGTGTACGTGATGTGGAGGGACGTGTCTGTGGTGTGGAGGGACATGCCTGTTGTGGTGTGGAGGGACGTGTCCGTGGTGTGGAGGGACGTGTCTGTGGTGTGGAGGGACATGCCTGTTGTGGTGTGGAGGGACGTGCCCGTTGTGGTTTGGAGGGACGTGCCCATTGTGGTGTGGAGGGACGTGTCCGTGGTGTGGAGGGACGTGTCCGTGGTGTGGAGGGACGTGACTGTTGTGTTGTGGAGCGACATGCCCGTTGTGGTTTGGAGGGATGAGTCCGTGATGTGGAGGGACGAGTCCGTGATGTGGAGGGACGTGTCCGTGGTGTGGAGGGACGTGACTGTTGTGGTGTGGAGGGACGTGTCCGTGGTGTGGAGGGACGTGTCCGTGGTGTGGAGGGACGTGACTGTTGTGGTGTGGAGGGACGTGTCCGTGGTGTGGAGGGACATGCCTGTTGTGGTGTGGAGGGACGTGTCCGTGGTGTGGAGGGACGTGACTGTTGTGGTGTGGAGGGACGTGTCCGTGGTGTGGAGGGACATGCCTGTCGTGGTGTGGAGGGACGTGTCCGTGGTGTGGAGGGACATGCATGTTGTGGTGTGGAGGGACATGCCTGTTGTGGTGTGGAGGGACGTGTCCGTGGTGTGGAGGGACATGACTGTTGTGGTGTGGAGGGACGTGACCGTTGTGCTGTGGAGGGACGTGTCCGTGGTGTGGAGGGACATGCCTGTTGTGCTGTGGAGGGACGTGACCGTTGTGCTGTGGAGGGGCGTGTCCGTGGTGTGGAGGGACGTGTCCGTGGTGTGGAGGGACATGCCCATTGTGGTGTGGTGTGGAGGGACGTGTCCGTGGTGTGGAGGGACATGCCCGTTGTGGTGTGGAGGGACGTGTCCGTGGTGTGGAGGGACGTGACTGTTGTGGTGTGGAGGGACGTGACTGTTGTGGTGTGGAGGGACATGCCCGTTGTGGTGTTGAGGGACGTGTCCGTGGTGTGGTGGGACGTGTCCGTGGTGTGGAGGGACGTGTCTGTGGTGTGGAGGGACGTGTACGTGATGTGGAAGGGACGTGTCTGTGGTGTGGAGGGACATGCCCATTGTGGTGTGGAGGGACATGCCCATTGTGGTGTGGAGGGACATGCCCGTTGTGGTTTGGAGGGACATGCCCATTGTGGTGTGGAGGGACATGCCCATTGTGGTGTGGAGGGACATGCCCGTTGTGGTGTGGAGGGACATGCCCATTGTGGTGTGGAGGGACATGCCCATTGTGGTGTGGAGGGACATGCCCATTGTGGTGTGGAGGGACGTGTCCATGGTGTGGAGTGACGTGACTGTTGTGGTGTGGAGGGATGTGATTGTTGTGGTGTGGAGGGACGTGTCCGTGGTGTGGAGGGACGTGACTGTTGTGTTGTGGAGGGACAAGCCCGTTGTGGTTTGGAGGGACATGCCCGTTGTGGTGTGGAGGGACGTGTCCGTGGTGTGGAGGGACGTGACTGTTGGGTTGTGGAGGGACAAGCCTGTTGTGGTTTGGAGGGACATGCCCATTGTGGTGTGGAGGGACGTGTCCATGGTGTGGAGTGACGTGACTGTTGTGGTGTGGAGGGATGTGATTGTTGTGGTGTGGAGGGACGTGTCCGTGGTGTGGAGGGACGTGACTGTTGTGTTGTGGAGCGACATGCCCGTTGTGGTTTGGAGGGATGAGTCCGTGATGTGGAGGGACGAGTCTGTGATGTGGAGGGACGTGTCCGTGGTGTGGAGGGACGTGACTGTTGTGGTGTGGAGGGACGTGTCCGTGGTGTGGAGGGACGTGTCCGTGGTGTGGAGGGACGTGACTGTTGTGGTGTGGAGGGACGTGTCCGTGGTGTGGAGGGACATGCCTGTTGTGGTGTGGAGGGACGTGTCCGTGGTGTGGAGGGACGTGACTGTTGTGGTGTGGAGGGACGTGTCCGTGGTGTGGAGGGACATGCCTGTCGTGGTGTGGAGGGACGTGTCCGTGGTGTGGAGGGACATGCATGTTGTGGTGTGGAGGGACATGCCTGTTGTGGTGTGGAGGGACGTGTCCGTGGTGTGGAGGGACATGACTGTTGTGGTGTGGAGGGACGTGACCGTTGTGCTGTGGAGGGACGTGTCCGTGGTGTGGAGGGACATGCCTGTTGTGCTGTGGAGGGACGTGACCGTTGTGCTGTGGAGGGACGTGTCCGTGGTGTGGAGGGACGTGTCCGTGGTGTGGAGGGACGTGTCCGTGGTGTGGAGGGACATGCCCATTGTGGTGTGGTGTGGAGGGACGTGTCCGTGGTGTGGAGGGACATGCCCGTTGTGGTGTGGAGGGACGTGTCCGTGTTGTGGAGGGACGTGACTGTTGTGGTGTGGAGGGACGTGACTGTTGTGGTGTGGAGGGACATGCCCGTTGTGGTGTTGAGGGACGTGTCCGTGGTGTGGTGGGACGTGTCCGTGGTGTGGAGGGACGTGTCTGTGGTGTGGAGGGACGTGTACGTGATGTGGAAGGGACGTGTCTGTGGTGTGGAGGGACATGCCCATTGTGGTGTGGAGGGACATGCCCATTGTGGTGTGGAGGGACATGCCCGTTGTGGTTTGGAGGGACATGCCCATTGTGGTGTGGAGGGACATGCCCATTGTGGTGTGGAGGGACATGCCCGTTGTGGTGTGGAGGGACATGCCCATTGTGGTGTGGAGGGACATGCCCATTGTGGTGTGGAGGGACATGCCCATTGTGGTGTGGAGGGACGTGTCCATGGTGTGGAGTGACGTGACTGTTGTGGTGTGGAGGGATGTGATTGTTGTGGTGTGGAGGGACGTGTCCGTGGTGTGGAGGGACGTGACTGTTGTGTTGTGGAGGGACAAGCCCGTTGTGGTTTGGAGGGACATGCCCGTTGTGGTGTGGAGGGACGTGTCCGTGGTGTGGAGGGACGTGTCCGTGGTGTGGAGGGACGTGACTGTTGTGTTGTGGAGGGACAAGCCTGTTGTGGTTTGGAGGGACATGCCCATTGTGGTGTGGAGGGACGTGTCTGTTGTGGTGTGGAGGGACGTGTCCGTGGTGTGGAGGGACATGCCCATTGTGGTTTGGAGGGACATGCCCATTGTGGTGTGGAGGGACATGCCCGTTGTGGTGTGGAGGGACGTGTCTGTTGTGGTGTGGAGGGACGTGACTGTTGTGTTGTGGAGGGACAAGCCCATTGTGGTTTGGAGGGACATGCCCGTTGTGGTGTGGAGGGACATGCCCATTGTGGTTTGGAGGGACATGCCCGTTGTGGTGTGGAGGGACATGCCCGTTGTGGTGTGGAGGGACATGCCCATTGTGGTTTGGAGGGACATGCCCGTTGTGGTTTGGAGGGACATGCCCGTTGTGGTGTGGAGGGACATGCCCGTTGTGGTGTGGAGGGACATGCCCATTGTGGTTTGGAGGGACATGCCCGTTGTGGTGTGGAGGGACATGCCCGTTGTGGTGTGGAGGGACATGCCCATTGTGGTTTGGAGGGACATGCCCGTTGTGGTTTGGATGGACTTGCCCGTTGTGGTGTGGAGGGACGTGTCCGTGGTGTGGAGGGACGTGTCCATGATGTGGAGGGACGTGTCCGTGGTGTGGAGGGACGTGTACGTGGTGTGGAGGGACGTGTCCGTGGTGTGGAGGGACGTGTACGTGGTGTGGAGGGACGTGACTGTTGTGTTGTGGAGCGACATGCCTGTTGTGGTGTGGAGGGACGTGTCCGTGGTGTGGAGGGACGTGACTGTTGTGGTGTGGAGCGACATGCCCGTTGTGGTTTGGAGGGATGAGTCCGTGGTGTGGAGGGACGTGTCCGTGGTGTGGAGGGATGTGTCCGTGGTGTGGAGGGACGTGTCCGTGGTGTGGAGGGACGTGTACGTGGTGTGGAGGGACGTGACTGTTGTGTTGTGGAGCGACATGCCTGTTGTGGTGTGGAGGGACGTGTCCGTGGTGTGGAGGGACATGCCCGTTGTGGTGTGGAGGGATGTGACTGTTGTGGTGTAGAGGGACGTGACTGTTGTGGTGTGGAGGAACGTGTCCGTGGTGTGGAGGGACATGCCCGTTGTGGTGTGGAGGGACATGCCCGTTGTGGTGTTGAGGGACGTGTCTGTTGTGGTTTGGAGGGACATGCCCATTGTGGTGTGGAGGGACATGCCCGTTGTGGTGTTGAGGGACGTGTCTGTTGTGGTGTGGAGGGACGTGTACGTGATGTGGAGGGACGTGCCTGTTGTGGTGTGGAGGGATGTGACTGTTGTGGTGTAGAGGGACGTGTCCGTGGTGTGGAGGGACATGCCCGTTGTGGTTTGGAGGGACATGCCCGTTGTGGTTTGGAGGGACATGCCCGTTGTGGTGTGGAGGGACATGCCCGTTGTGGTGTGGAGGGACATGCCCGTTGTGGTGTTGAGGGACGTGTCTGTTGTGGTGTGGAGGGACGTGACTGTTGTGGTGTGGAGGGACGTGTCTGTTGTGGTTTGGAGAGACGTGTACGTGATGTGGAGGGACGTGCCTGTTGTGGTGTGGAGGGATGTGACTGTTGTGGTGTAGAGGGACGTGTCCGTGGTGTGGAGGGACATGCCCGTTCTGGTTTGGAGGGACATGCCCGTTGTGGTTTGGAGGGACATGCCCGTTGTGGTGTTGAGGGACGTATCCGTGGTGTGGAGGGACGTGTACGTGATGTGGAGGGACGTGTCTGTGGTGTGGAGGGACATGCCTGTTGTGGTGTGGAGGGACGTGTCCGTGGTGTGGAGGGACGTGTCTGTGGTGTGGAGGGACATGCCTGTTGTGGTGTGGAGGGACGTGCCCGTTGTGGTTTGGAGGGACGTGCCCATTGTGGTGTGGAGGGACGTGTCCGTGGTGTGGAGGGACGTGTCCGTGGTGTGGAGGGACGTGACTGTTGTGTTGTGGAGCGACATGCCCGTTGTGGTTTGGAGGGATGAGTCCGTGATGTGGAGGGACGAGTCCGTGATGTGGAGGGACGTGTCCGTGGTGTGGAGGGACGTGACTGTTGTGGTGTGGAGGGACGTGTCCGTGGTGTGGAGGGACGTGTCCGTGGTGTGGAGGGACGTGACTGTTGTGGTGTGGAGGGACGTGTCCGTGGTGTGGAGGGACATGCCTGTTGTGGTGTGGAGGGACGTGTCCGTGGTGTGGAGGGACGTGACTGTTGTGGTGTGGAGGGACGTGTCCGTGGTGTGGAGGGACATGCCTGTCGTGGTGTGGAGGGACGTGTCCGTGGTGTGGAGGGACATGCATGTTGTGGTGTGGAGGGACATGCCTGTTGTGGTGTGGAGGGACGTGTCCGTGGTGTGGAGGGACATGACTGTTGTGGTGTGGAGGGACGTGACCGTTGTGCTGTGGAGGGACGTGTCCGTGGTGTGGAGGGACATGCCTGTTGTGCTGTGGAGGGACGTGACCGTTGTGCTGTGGAGGGACGTGTCCGTGGTGTGGAGGGACGTGTCCGTGGTGTGGAGGGACATGCCCATTGTGGTGTGGTGTGGAGGGACGTGTCCGTGGTGTGGAGGGACATGCCCGTTGTGGTGTGGAGGGACGTGTCCGTGGTATGGAGGGACGTGACTGTTGTGGTGTGGAGGGACGTGACTGTTGTGGTGTGGAGGGACATGCCCGTTGTGGTGTTGAGGGACGTGTCCGTGGTGTGGTGGGACGTGTCCGTGGTGTGGAGGGACGTGTCTGTGGTGTGGAGGGACGTGTACGTGATGTGGAAGGGACGTGTCTGTGGTGTGGAGGGACATGCCCATTGTGGTGTGGAGGGACATGCCCATTGTGGTGTGGAGGGACATGCCCGTTGTGGTTTGGAGGGACATGCCCATTGTGGTGTGGAGGGACATGCCCATTGTGGTGTGGAGGGACATGCCCGTTGTGGTGTGGAGGGACATGCCCATTGTGGTGTGGAGGGACATGCCCATTGTGGTGTGGAGGGACATGCCCATTGTGGTGTGGAGGGACGTGTCCATGGTGTGGAGTGACGTGACTGTTGTGGTGTGGAGGGATGTGATTGTTGTGGTGTGGAGGGACGTGTCCGTGGTGTGGAGGGACGTGACTGTTGTGTTGTGGAGGGACAAGCCCGTTGTGGTTTGGAGGGACATGCCCGTTGTGGTGTGGAGGGACGTGTCCGTGGTGTGGAGGGACGTGTCCGTGGTGTGGAGGGACGTGACTGTTGGGTTGTGGAGGGACAAGCCTGTTGTGGTTTGGAGGGACATGCCCATTGTGGTGTGGAGGGACGTGTCCATGGTGTGGAGTGACGTGACTGTTGTGGTGTGGAGGGATGTGATTGTTGTGGTGTGGAGGGACGTGTCCGTGGTGTGGAGGGACGTGACTGTTGTGTTGTGGAGCGACATGCCCGTTGTGGTTTGGAGGGATGAGTCCGTGATGTGGAGGGACGAGTCTGTGATGTGGAGGGACGTGTCCGTGGTGTGGAGGGACGTGACTGTTGTGGTGTGGAGGGACGTGTCCGTGGTGTGGAGGGACGTGTCCGTGGTGTGGAGGGACGTGACTGTTGTGGTGTGGAGGGACGTGTCCGTGGTGTGGAGGGACATGCCTGTTGTGGTGTGGAGGGACGTGTCCGTGGTGTGGAGGGACGTGACTGTTGTGGTGTGGAGGGACGTGTCCGTGGTGTGGAGGGACATGCCTGTCGTGGTGTGGAGGGACGTGTCCGTGGTGTGGAGGGACATGCATGTTGTGGTGTGGAGGGACATGCCTGTTGTGGTGTGGAGGGACGTGTCCGTGGTGTGGAGGGACATGACTGTTGTGGTGTGGAGGGACGTGACCGTTGTGCTGTGGAGGGACGTGTCCGTGGTGTGGAGGGACATGCCTGTTGTGCTGTGGAGGGACGTGACCGTTGTGCTGTGGAGGGACGTGTCCGTGGTGTGGAGGGACGTGTCCGTGGTGTGGAGGGACATGCCCATTGTGGTGTGGTGTGGAGGGACGTGTCCGTGGTGTGGAGGGACATGCCCGTTGTGGTGTGGAGGGACGTGTCCGTGGTGTGGAGGGACGTGACTGTTGTGGTGTGGAGGGACGTGACTGTTGTGGTGTGGAGGGACATGCCCGTTGTGGTGTTGAGGGACGTGTCCGTGGTGTGGTGGGACGTGTCCGTGGTGTGGAGGGACATGTCTGTGGTGTGGAGGGACGTGTACGTGATGTGGAAGGGACGTGTCTGTGGTGTGGAGGGACATGCCCATTGTGGTGTGGAGGGACATGCCCATTGTGGTGTGGAGGGACATGCCCGTTGTGGTTTGGAGGGACATGCCCATTGTGGTGTGGAGGGACATGCCCATTGTGGTGTGGAGGGACATGCCCGTTGTGGTGTGGAGGGACATGCCCATTGTGGTGTGGAGGGACATGCCCATTGTGGTGTGGAGGGACATGCCCATTGTGGTGTGGAGGGACGTGTCCATGGTGTGGAGTGACGTGACTGTTGTGGTGTGGAGGGATGTGATTGTTGTGGTGTGGAGGGACGTGTCCGTGGTGTGGAGGGACGTGACTGTTGTGTTGTGGAGGGACAAGCCCGTTGTGGTTTGGAGGGACATGCCCGTTGTGGTGTGGAGGGACGTGTCCGTGGTGTGGAGGGACGTGTCCGTGGTGTGGAGGGACGTGACTGTTGTGTTGTGGAGGGACAAGCCTGTTGTGGTTTGGAGGGACATGCCCATTGTGGTGTGGAGGGACGTGTCTGTTGTGGTGTGGAGGGACGTGTCCGTGGTGTGGAGGGACATGCCCATTGTGGTTTGGAGGGACATGCCCATTGTGGTGTGGAGGGACATGCCCGTTGTGGTGTGGAGGGACGTGTCTGTTGTGGTGTGGAGGGACGTGACTGTTGTGTTGTGGAGGGACAAGCCCGTTGTGGTTTGGAGGGACATGCCCGTTGTGGTGTGGAGGGACATGCCCATTGTGGTTTGGAGGGACATGCCCGTTGTGGTGTGGAGGGACATGCCCGTTGTGGTGTGGAGGGACATGCCCATTGTGGTTTGGAGGGACATGCCCGTTGTGGTTTGGAGGGACATGCCCGTTGTGGTGTGGAGGGACATGCCCATTGTGGTTTGGAGGGACATGCCCGTTGTGGTTTGGAGGGACATGCCCGTTGTGGTTTGGAGGGACATGCCCATTGTGGTGTGGAGGGACATGCCCGTTGTGGTGTTGAGGAACGTGTCCGTGGTGTGGAGGGACGTGACTGTTGTGGTGTGGAGGGACGTGACTGTTGTGCTGTGGAGGGACGTGACTGTTGTGATGTGGAGGGACGTGACTGTTGTGGTGTGGAGGGATGTGATTGTTGTGGTGTGGAGGGACGTGTCCGTGGTGTGGAGGGACGTGTACGTGATGTGGAGGGACGTGTCCGTGGTGTGGAGGGACGTGACGGTTGTGGTGTGGAGGGACATGCCCATTGTGGTTTGGAGGGACATGCCCATTGTGGTGTGGAGGGACGTGTCCATGGTGTGGAGTGACGTGACTGTTGTGGTGTGGAGGGATGTGATTGTTGTGGTGTGGAGGGACGTGTCCGTGGTGTGGAGGGACAAGCCCGTTGTGGTGTGGAGGGACGTGTCCGTGGTGTGGAGGGACGTGTCCGTGGTGTGAAGGGACGTGACTGTTGTGTTGTGGAGGGACAAGCCCGTTGTGGTTTGGAGGGACATGCCCGTTGTGGTGTGGAGGGACGTGTCTGTTGTGGTGTGGAGGGACGTGTCCGTGGTGTGGAGGGACGTGCCCATTGTGGTTTGGAGGGACATGCCCATTGTGGTGTGGAGGGACATGCCCGTTGTGGTGTGGAGGGACGTGTCTGTTGTGGTGTGGAGGGACGTGACTGTTGTGGTTTGGAGGGACAAGCCCGTTGTGGTTTGGAGGGACATGCCCGTTGTGGTTTGGAGGGACATGCCCGTTGTGGTTTGGAGGGACATGCCCATTGTGGTTTGGAGGGACATGCCCGTTGTGGTGTGGAGGGACGTGACTGTTGTGTTGTGGAGGGACGTGACTGTTGTGGTGTGGAGGGACATGCCCATTGTGGTTTGGGGGGACATGCCTGTTGTGGTTTGGAGGGACATGCCCGTAGTGGTGTGGAGGGACATGCCCGTTGTGGTGTTGAGGGACGTGTCCGTGGTGTGGAGGGACATGTCTGTTGTGGTGTGGAGGGACATGACTGTTGTGTTGTGGAGGGACAAGCCCGTTGTGGTTTGGAGGGACATGCCCATTGTGGTGTGGAGGGACATGCCCATTGTGGTTTGGAGGGACATGCCCGTTGTGGTTTGGAGGGACATGCCCATTGTGGTGTGGAGGGACATGCCCATTCTGGTTTGCAGGGACATGCCTGTTGTGGTTTGGAGGGACATGCCCATTGTGGTGTGGAGGGACATGCCCGTTGTGGTGTGGAGGGACGTGTCCGTGGTGTGGAGGGACGTGTCTGTTGTGGTGTGGAGGGACGTGACTGTTGTGTTGTGGAGGGACAAGCCCGTTGTGGTTTGGAGGGACATGCCCATTGTGGTGTGGAGGGACATGCCCATTGTGGTTTGGAGGGACATGCCCGTTGTGGTTTGGAGGGACATGCCTGTTGTGGTTTGGAGGGACATGCCCATTGTGGTGTGGAGGGACATGCCCGTTGTGTTGAGGGACATGTCCGTGGTGTGGAGGGACGTGTACGTGATGTGGAGTGACGTGTCTGTGGTGTGGAGGGACATGCCCATTGTGGTGTTGAGGGACATGCCCGTTGTGGTGTGGAGGGACGTGTACGTGATGTGGAGGGACGTGTCTGTGGTGTGGAGGGACATGCCCGTTGTGGTTTGGATGGACTTGCCCGTTGTGGTGTGGAGGGACGTGTCCGTGGTGTGGAGGGACGTGTCCATGATGTGGAGGGACGTGTCCGTGGTGTGGAGGGACGTGTACGTGGTGTGGAGGGACGTGTCCGTGGTGTGGAGGGAC
This sequence comes from Hypanus sabinus, assembly GCF_030144855.1. Lineage (NCBI taxonomy): Eukaryota > Metazoa > Chordata > Chondrichthyes > Myliobatiformes > Dasyatidae > Hypanus > Hypanus sabinus. The sequence goes on along the minus strand of NC_082706.1, from coordinate 41,166,037 downwards.
GTGTCCGTGATGTGGAGGGACGTGTCCGTGGTGTGGAGTGACGTGTCTGTGGTGTGGAGGGACTTGCCCATTGTGGTGTGGAGGGACGTGTCCGTGGTGTGGAGGGACGTGACTGTTGTGGTTTGGATGGACTTGCCCGTTGTGGTGTGGAGGGACATGCCCGTTGTGGTGTGGAGGGACGTGTACGTGATGTGGAGGGACGTGTCTGTGGTGTGGAGGGACATGCCCGTTGTGGTTTGGATGGACTTGCCCGTTGTGGTGTGGAGGGACGTGTCCGTGATGTGGAGGGACGTGTCCGTGATGTGGAGGGACGTGTCCGTGGTGTGGAGGGATGTGTCCGTGGTGTGGAGGGACGTGTCCGTGGTGTGGAGGGACGTGTCCGTGATGTGGAGGGACGTGTCCGTGGTGTGGAGGGATGAGTCCGTGATGTGGAGGGACGTGTCCGTGATGTGGAGGGATGAGTCCGTGATGTGGAGGGATGAGTCCGTGGTGTGGAGGGACGTGTCCGTGGTGTGGAGGGACGTGTCCGTGGTGTGGAGGGACGTGTCCGTGGTGTGGAGTGACGTGTCTGTGGTGTGGAGGGACTTGCCCATTGTGGTGTGGAGGGACGTGTCCGTGGTGTGGAGGGACGTGACTGTTGTGGTTTGGATGGACTTGCCCGTTGTGGTGTGGAGGGACATGCCCGTTGTGGTGTGGAGGGACGTGTACGTGATGTGGAGGGACGTGTCTGTGGTGTGGAGGGACATGCCCGTTGTGGTTTGGATGGACTTGCCCGTTGTGGTGTGGAGGGACGTGTCCGTGATGTGGAGGGACGTGTCCGTGATGTGGAGGGACGTGTCCGTGGTGTGGAGGGATGTGTCCGTGATGTGGAGGGACGTGTCCGTGATGTGGAGGGATGAGTCCGTGATGTGGAGGGATGAGTCCACTACTCTCTGCAGCTACTCAAGTTTCTGCACATTCGACTCGCCGCATCAGACCGTGATGGAACCAGACAGGACACTTCCAACAGCACATCTGTAGAAGTTTGTTGGAGTGTTCGGTGACAAACTGACCCAGCACACGGATGCACTCGAAGGAGTAAGCAGCGGCATCTTTACTTTCTCTTGAAGTTAAGGAGGTTCACTTTGTCGCCGAACGGCAATTCAAATGCGCAGGAATGTAAGAAACTGCAGAGAGCCGGACTCATCCCAATACATCATGGACACCTCAGTAGTGTCTACAGGAGTCCCTGCCTCAAGAAGGCAACATCTGCACGCCACCTTCTCCCAGCTCCCATGGGGCAGGAGGTACAGAAGCCTGAAGTCCCACACCACCGGGTTCAGGAATAGCCCGAAACGTTGACTGCTCGTTTCCACGGATGCTGCCCGACCTGCTGAGTTCCTCCAGCGTGTTGTACGTGTTACTCCCCTTCAACCATTTGTTTCTTGAACCAACTGGCACAACCCTAATCACTGCCTCAGTATAACAACACGAGGACCACTTTGCCCTGCAATTGACCAACGCCCGCAGAATGCAGGGCAGGTAGCGTCCATCAATGGAGGGAAATTAACAGTCCACGTTTCAGCCTGAGACCCTTCACTAGGTCTGGAGAGGAAGGGAGCAGAAGCCAGAAGAGGCGTGTGGGGGAGGCTGGTGAGAGGGAAGGTGGGTGGGCAGGCTACTCAAGATTCACAGCATCTGCAGAATCTCTTGTAACTACAATAGAACAGACTTTGTGTTTTTGTTCAGTTTAGTTCTTTCTTGAAAACATTATGTGTCATTTCTGTTTAATTTGTTTTTCTTGTCAATGTTGTGTCTCTGATGAAAGTTTTACGTTGCACCTGTGTGTACGTGGGCTTGTGCTTCAGACAATAAACTCGACTTGACTTTGGAGACCAATGTCTCTGCGGCCTGTTAAAATTTATTTTTCAATGGAGTGGCCAGCATTGACCGCACCCTTCCCGTCCCTCTTGAGCTGCCTCCCCTGAATCGCCGCAGCCCGTGTGGGTGGAGGGTGGGGGGGAGAGAGTCCCGGGATTCAGTGGTGTGGAATCGGGCTGGCGCTGCAATTCGGATCCGAGCCTGCAGGTGGCGGTGTTCCGCTGTGCTGGCCGTCCCCAGCAGGAGAACGGCACAGGAGCAGGCCCTTCGCTCCACAGTGTTTCTGCTGACCACCATGCTGAGTTAAACTGCTATCTTAGAGCCTCTTGAACACCTCTATCATAACAACCTCCACTGTCCCTGTGTACTTGCCCTACACATCACTGTCCCACTCTCACTTTAAATGTATGCCCTCTGCTATTCAACTCTGATGTAAAGATACTGGTTGTCTACGTCATTTGTGCCTCTCATAATGAATGAACTTCTGTCACGTCTCCCCTCAGCCTCCCCTGCTCCGGTGGAAACAACCTAAGTCTGTCCAGACTCTCCTTATGACTCAGGCCCTCCAATCCGGGAGCATCCTGGTGAACCTCTTCTGCACCCCCTTCACGCCCGTCCCGTAATGGGGCGACCAAAACTGAACGCAGACTGCAAACGGCGGAACTGGCATTTTATAAGGCTGCAACTTAACTAATAAAGGCAAGCATGCCCTCTGGAACTGGTCATTTCAAACCTGGGGCGCAGGCATTGACTATCAAATCCAGAGACCACCAATGCTTCCCCAGCCTGTGCATTTGGTCAGAATTGCCCGGGGGGCTGGAAACGACTATTAAAATTAATCCTGAGCCTTACACGACCAGGGAGATTTGCGCAATGAGATCCATACTTGTGTATCAGCATGAATGACAGACAGGAGAGCAGTTCCTGCACGTGAAGGTTAGTCGCTTGAAATAACATGGGGAAGACAGATCTGCTGTGGTATGTTTAACACTACAATGGGGGGGGTGATGTTTAGGTGGCCATCCTGGTAGGGCCAAATGGCCTGTTTCTGTGCTCTGTGACTCTATATCACCATTAACTCAGTCCCACAATGTTAATACAGGTCGTAAATGGGCCCAGCACTGATCACTGCCAATCAGTTTTGTGACAAGACCTAAGAATTGCTCTCATAAAAAATTACTCTCAGTTACAGCTAGATAAACAGACAGATAGTTGGATAAATAGAGTAGAGGTGTTCATGGGTTCGTGGACCATTCAGAAATCTGATGGCAGAGGAAAAGGAGCTGTTCCTGAATCATGGAGTGTGGGTCTTCAGACTTAGGTACCTCTTTGCTGATGGTAGTAATGAGAAGAGGGTCCTTAGTCCTTCTGGAGGCACCTCCTTTTGAAGATGGCCCCGATGATGGGGAGGGGGTGTTTGTGATGGGGCTGGCTGAATGTAGAGCGTTCCACAGCAGGGGTGGCCAATCTATGGCACATGCGCCAAAAGTGGCACATTGGATGATTAGAAGCGGCACATTGCACCCCAGTGATAATAATAAAAAAGTAAGCCTACTCATGCAAAAAGTATTAACCAAAAACCGATTTGTAGGAAAAAAATCTATAACAGGAATTCAAGTAGCTTAGAGCTAGAAATGGGTTTTTACTTAGAATAAATCTAAAACTTAGCAATTATTTTTAGCGATTTTATTATTTCGCGCACATCTTTTGGCGAATGTTATCTTCTTTCACATTAATCTGTTTTCAATTTTTAAAAAATGGTCAATGAGTCAAACTAGGAAAGAAGGACTTTTGTTCTGCAGTTATTCCGTAACTGTTCAATACACGTTTGATACTTGTATGATCCTGAGGCGCTAGGCGTCTGCACCAGCGGTGCGTCGCGGGTTTTTGCCGGTCAGTTTACAATTGACATTCGTGCACTACCGAGTTATGCTTTGTTCGCCTTTTGGGAATATTTACAGTTTTGTACTTTTTTGAAAATTAAGCCTTGTGTCCTGACAAAGGGTCTCGGCCCGAAACGTTGACATTGCTTCTTCCTATAGATGCTGCCTGGCCTGCTGCGTTCCACCAGTATTTTGTGTGTGTTGCTTGAATTTCCAGCATCTGTAGATTTCCTCATGTTTGTCCTTGTTTTTACATTCAGTTACCCATCACGGTGCAAAAGAAAAGCAGAAAGTGATAGTAAGCGTGAATTCAATGAACAGTGGGAAAATGAGTTCTTATTTATACTGGCTTCGTCAGGAAAACCATTGTGCATTGTTTGTGAAAACACTTTCTCACATAATAGAAGTCATGATCTTAATAGACACTGTAAATCACAGGATCAGACTGAAATAGAAGGAAAAGTGAAGCTAGTGCTTGGGTCTGAGTTACGGAAAGAATATGTGATTAAGAAAAAGGAAAAAATCAAAAGAAGACAAGATATATTTGTTAGAAGTCTCATTAAGGTAAATAATGTTTATCTTGTTTTATATTAAATCAATATATCATGTAAAATGCTAAATATGCCTACATTAACATATTTTTACAAGAGTTGAATGGAGGTACAAGAGTTGTATGGCGTATCTGAACTCGTGCATGAAAAACATGACGCATGGAATGTAAAAGATTGGCCACCCCTACCCGACAGCCTCTTGTGATCCTGTGCATTGGAGCCCCCCTACCGGGTGGTGATTCATCCTGTAGAAATTTGCTGGAGTCTTTGCTGACATGCTGAGGTCAAGAGTGTTGAGACCTTCCTCTTCCTAGGTGTAAACCTGTCCTGGTCCAACCACACAGACACCATGGCCAAGAAAGCTCAGCAACGACTCTACTTCCTCAGAGGCAATCACAATTTATGCACATGTACCACAGAAAGACTCCTGTCTGGTAGGGCAACTGCAGGAAGAGAGCTGTAGACATCATGGAAACCAGCCTCCCCTCCATGGACTCTATCTACACTTCTCACCGCCTCAGACAAGCAGCCAGCATAATCAAAGACCCTAACCACACCAGACATTCTCTCTTCTCTGCCCTCCCGTCGGGCAGCAGGTACAAAGGCACATGCCACCAGGCTCAAGGACAGCTTTCTGGCCTGCTGTTATAAGACTAGTGACCATATCTCTTGCACAATAAAATGAACTGTTGAGTTCACAGTCAACTTTGTCGTGGCCCCTTCAGTTTATTGTCTGCATGCACTGCACTTCCTCTGTGACTGTAACACTTAATTCTGCATTCCGGTACCTTGATGTGTTGGGATTATTACCTTCCCATGGACAAAGTTACAGTGAGAAGTTTTGCCTTGCTCACTGTTCATATAGTTAAGATCATTGCCTGGTTTGTTGAGGTAGAACAAGGTAAAACAATAACAATGCAAAATAAAGTGTAAAAGCTACAGAGAGAGTACAGTGCAGGAACGTGATGAGGTAGATGGTGAGGACGAGAGTCCACCTTCACGTACCAGAGGTCCATTCAAGAGTCTGTTAGCAGCAGGGTCGAAGTTGTCCTTGAACCTGATGATATGCGCTTTCAGGCTTTTGTATCTTCTGCCCGATGGGAGAGGGGAGAAGGAGAATGGCTGGGGTCTTTGATGTACTGATGTTCGGGTGAAATGTTTGTGTTGGCGTGTGGCCTAGTGGAGAAGACATCGGTCTAGTGATCTGAAGGTCACTGGTTTGAGCCTCAGCTGAGACAGCGTGTTGTGTCCTTGAGCAAGGCACTTAACAACATATTGCTCTGCGACGACACCGGTGCCAAGCTGCTTGGGTCCTAGTGCCCTTCCCTTGGACAACATCGGTGGCATGGAGAGGGGAAGGCTTGCAGCTTGAGCAACTGCCAGTCTCCCATACAACCCTGCCCAGGCCTGCGCCCTGGAAACCTTCCAAGGCGCAAATCCATGGTCTCACAAGACTAACGGATGCCTAAAACACAGTCAAAAACCCTTCACTGCATCTCAGTGTGTGCCTGCTCTGAGAAATTACCGCAACCCTGCCTGCCTTTGTGTAGTAACCTCTATCCTCGCCCCGAGTCACTGGAAATCTAAAGACAGTGAAACTCTGTCAACCAGTGTCCCTGTCGTTACCTCTAACGAGATTGTACATTCTCCCTGTGAGCTTCCTCCAGCTGCTCCGGTTTCCTCCCACAGTAGGTTAGTAGATGTACATGGGCCTGTTATCAGAATCGGGTTTAGTATGAGCAGCGTATGTCATGCAATTTGTTGTCTTTGTGGCAGTAGCACAATGCAATGCATAATAATAGAGAAAAATGTGAGTTGCAGTAAATATATATTTATATAAAACAGTTGAAGAAGAAAAAGGAGTGAGGTAGTGTTCATGGGTTCAACATCTATTCAGAAATGGGGTGGCAGAGGGGAAGAAGCTGTTCCTGAATGGCTGAGCGTGTGTCTTTAGGCTTCTGATCCTCCTCCCTGATGGTAGCAATGAGAAGAACATATGTCCTTGGTGACAGGGGTCCTTAATGACAGATGCTGCCTTTTTGAGGCATCGCTCCTTGAAGGTGTGCTGGATACTACGGAGGCTGTGGTGCCTGTGAAGGAGCTGACTGAGTTCACAACTTTCGGCAGCTTCCTTCAATCCTGTGCAGTAGCCTCCCCACCAGCCCCATCCCATACCAGACAGTGATGCAGCCAGTTAGAATGCTCTCCACGGTACATCTCTAGTAATTTGCGAGTGTTTTAATTGACAGACCAAGTTTCCTAAACTCCTAATGAAGTATAGCCATTGTTGTGCCTTCTTTGTGACTGCATTGATTTGTTAGGACCAGGATAGATCCTCGGAGATATTGACACTCTCTCAACCCCATTCTCATGCTTTCTCCCCATGGTCCTGGCTTAATCAAGAACCTATAAACCTCCACTTTAAATATACCCAATAACTTGGCCTCCACACCCATCTGTGGCAATGAATTCCACAGATACAATACCCTCTGGCTAAAGAAATTCCTCCTCATCTCTGCTCTAAATGGATGTCCCTCTGTCCTGAGGCTGTGCCTTCGAGTGCTAGGCTCCCCCACTGTAGGAAACATCCTCTCCACAACAACTCTATCTAGGCCTTTCAACATTCAATGAGATCACCCCTCATTCTTCTGAACTCCAGCGATGACAGGCCCAGAGCCATCAAACGTTCTTCGTATGTCAATGCTGACACTCTCACGAACCTCCTCTGGACCCCCTCCAATGTTAGCGCATCCCTTCTTGTATAAGGGGCCCAAAACTGTCCGCGATACTCCAAATGCAGTCTGACCAACAAAGCCTCAGCTCTACGTCCTTTTGTAGTCTTGTCCTCTCAAGATGAATGCTAAAATTGCATTTGCCTCTTGCACCAAGACTCCCATGTTCCTTTGTCCATCTGATTTCTGAATTTGCTCCCTATTTAGAAAATAGTCTATGCCTTTATTCCTTCTACCAAAGTCCATGACCATATACTTCCTTACACTATTTCCCATTTGCCACTTCTCTACCCTTTCCCCCAATTTTTAAGACCCTCTCCAGACTCCCTGCTTCCTCAACATTACCTGGTGCTCCACCTTTCTTCATATCATCCAAAAATTTGGCCACAAAGCTACCAATTCTATCATCAACATACAACGGCCAACAAGGACCCCTGCGGAACGCCACTGCTCACTGGCAGCCCGTCAGAAAGGACTCCCTTGGACTGTTCCTAGCCCCCACCACCACTGTGTCTGCTCAGCCCTCTGAGGAGGAGAGTGACCAGGTCAGAGGAAGTTATGGGGGTGGGTGGGGGTAGTGGGGAGTAGGCACAGGGGGATGGTCACGAGTGAGGGCGGCATTGCCGGGAAAGAACGAGTGCGTAGAGCATCCGGGTAACGAGGGGTGGTAGTGTGATGAGGTGGAAGGGTCTTTACTGGGGGGGGGGGGGCAATGAGAAGGGTCATTGAGGAGGAACACTGTGGGAGGAGCAGTGAGGAGGAACACTGTGGGAGGGGCAATGAGGAGGAAACACTGGGAGGGGCGGTGAGGAGGGAACGCTGTTGGGTGATGAGGAGGGAACACTGTGGGAGGGGCAATGAGGAGGAAACACTGGGAGGGGCGGTGAGGAGGGAATGCTGCTGGAGGAGCGATGAGGAGGGAACACTGTGGGAGGGGGAATGAGGAGGAAACACTGGGGGGCAGTGAGGAGGGAACGCTGTGGTAGGGATGGCGAAGAGGGAGCGCTGTAGGAGGGGCGATGAGGAGTGAGTTCTCTGGGAGGGTCAGTAAGGAGGGTGCACACTAGGGGAATGGTAAAGAGGGAACACTGTGGGGGAAGGGTGTTAAGGGAGCGCTAAGGGTTGGGTGAGGATGGAGTGCTGTGGGGGGAGAGTGAGAATGGAGTGTTGTGGAGAGGGGTGAGGAGAGGATGTTATAGAAGGTGTGGATGGAGAGCTGTGGGGGGATGAGGAGTGAACGCTGTGGGAGGAGGAGGTAGGGAGGGATTCAATCTCTGGGCCAACCCCCCCCCCCCCGCCCCACCCTCACTCCCTGTTTGTCTTCAGTTGGAGTCGGGAAACTTTCCAGGGATGGGCCGGCTGTGCTGAGGTGGGTCTGTGTCCTGACAGAATGCTGACGGGTGCACACTGCAGTTATTTTTGGAAAGCTGCTGCTAAATCTGACCCCGGCCCTCTCCCTGCACAAATCCCTGCCGGATCACCTTTCCTCTGGCCCCGCTCCCTGCTGCCCGCTCTGCGCCAGTAGGAAGTCACAGGGAATGGTATCTTCCCTTTTTATTTTTGTGATGCATCCGGATTCTCGGTGCGGGCTTCCAGTATACACAGAGAGAGTGTGGGCAGGGGCAGTGATTCCACCGACTGGCAAGGAACTGCGGCCTCAGCCTTTGACCTCCAGACCTGGGCAAGGAACAGGGCCGTACTTATCCCGAAGAACTGAGTCCTCCGTCCTCCAGACGAGCTGACTACACTCGATGTGAGTTTCACTGTGTGTGCGTGTGTGTGAAACACTTGTCCATGTGACTATGTACTTGTATGATTTGTGTGTGTTTGTTAGAGAGGGTGAAAGAGAGTGGGAGAGTGCGATTGAGAGGGAGATTGTGGCTGTGTGTGAGAGAGGGAGAGAGTGATGGGGACAGAGATAGAACGAGCGTCAGTCTGTGATAAAGAGAGAGAATCTGTGTGTGTGTATCTGAGGGAGAGACATAGAGTATGTATGTGAGGGGGAGAGAGTGTGTGATAGGGGTGAAGAAAGAGAGTGTCAGGGGTAGAGAAGAGAGTGTGGGGGGAGAGAGTGTCAGGGGTAGAGAAGGGAGTGTGGGGGCAGAGAGTCTCAGGAGTAGAGAAGGGAGTGTGGGGGGAGAGTGTCAGGGGTAGAGAAGGGAGTGTGGGGGGAGAGAGTGTCGGGGTAGAGAAGGGAGTGTGGGGGAGAGAGTGTCAGGGGTAGAGAAGGGAGTGTGGGGGAGAGAGTGTCAGGGGTAGAGAAGGGAGTGTGGAGGGAGAGAGTGTCGGGTTAGAGAAGGGAGTGTGGGGGAGAGACAGGGGTAGAGAAGGGAGTGTGGGGGTGAGTGTCATGGGGTAAAGGGAGTGTTTGTGAGAGTGTCGGGGTAGAGAAAAGAGTGTATGATAAAGGGAGTGTGATAGCGGTTTTGTATTTATGTGTGCAGGTAGGATAGAGAGTGAAAGGAGGCAAGAGACAGAAAGAATGTGATAGAGGAAGAGAGAGTGTGTATGTCAACACTCATTTTGACTGTATTTGTGTGTGGGGAAGTGTGTGAGACTGCTCAAATGTGTGATGGGTTTGTGTGTGTGTGTGTGTTAAACACGCATGTGTGTGCACACAACTGCTTCTGTGTCAAATCCTCATCCACGTGACTGTAACTGCGTGTGTCATCTATGAGTTAGAGAAGCCTGAGGTCCCAGACCAGCAAGTTCAGAAACAGCTTCTTCACTCCAACCAGCCAGTGCAACATTAATCAGTAAAACAACTCCGGGACCACTCTGCCACAGAACGGATAGAGCTCATTTTGTCCTAATTGTGTTCCTACTTGTGTGTAATTTATGTTTAATTTTATGTTTTGCTTGTGAATGTTGTGTATCTGATGCTGTGAGCCTGCGATGCTGCTGCAGGTGAGTTTTTTTGCACCTATGCATACATGTATGTACACGCGCATGTGACAATTATCTAGATGTTGACTTTGATCTGCCCACATTTGGCACATACCTCTAAACCTTTCCTACCCATGTACTTTAAAAAAAAATGCTGCTAATGTGTTGTGCCTGTCTCAACCACTCCCTGCAGCAGCTAGTTCCATAAATGGACCACCCTCTGGGTGAAAAAGTTTTCCCTCAGGTTATTAACCTGTGCCCTCTAGTTCTTAATTCTCCAACCCTGGGGAAAAAGTCTGTGTGCTCCTCGTATTCAGGATCAGAATCAGGTTTATTATCATCGACATATGTCGTGAAATTTGTTGACTTGCGGCAGCGGTACAGTGAGGTAGTGTTTATGGGTTCATGGACCGCACAGAAATCTGACAGCAGAGGGGAAGAAGCTGTTCTTGAATCTTTTTGATTGTGGGTCTTCAGACTCCTGTGCCTCCTCCTTGATGGTAGTACTGGGAAAAGGACAAGTCCCGATGGTCACTTTATACGCCTCTCTAAGATCTCTGTCTCCTGAGTTCACAGGGTGGCTGACATCAGTCCTGTGGGCAACATCTACGCATGGAAATGGGCAGTCCGTGATTCCGGTTGAGACCGATCAGGACTGGAAAAGTAGAGGGGCCACACCCAATATAAGAGGCAGAGGGGATGGTGGAAGGAGCAGGAGCTGGGAGATGATGGGTGGACTCAGGTGATGGACAGATAGAGGGGGAGGAGAGTGGGGCTTGTGACAGAGGCTGGAAGGTGATGGAGGTGAGAGGCAGATGGAGGAGGGGATGGAGTTGGTGACAGAGGCTGGGAGGTGATGGAGGGTGAGAGTGGGATTAGCAACAGAGGCTGGAAGCTGGTAGGTAGATCCAACTGATAGAGGTGGTGAGAGCCGGTTGGAGGAAGTGGAGCGTGGTGGTGGTGACCGAGGATGGGAGATGATGGGAGGATCCAGGTGATGGAGGCAGATGGGGGAGATGAGAAGTGGAGATGGTATCAGAGACTGGGAGGTGATGTGTGAATCCAGGCGATGAGAGACAGATGAAGGAGGGGTGAGCCTGGATGATGACAGAGGCTGTTAGGTAATTGGTGGATCCAAGTGATGGGGGGTGGGAGTGAGAGACAGATGGTGGAGCTGTGGACTGGAGATAGTGACAGAGGCTGGGAGGTGACCTGTGCATCCAGGTGATGGGGGAGTGAGAGACAGATGGAGGAGGGGGGAGTGGAGTTGGAGGCTATTGGTGGACATGGCAAAGGTGAAGGTAGTGGAATCTGAGAAGGTGGAACACAACATAACGGGGGGGGGAACAGGTGGCAGGAGTGTTTGTGTGGGTGATGGGTGGGGGGAGAAAGTGGGGAAGAGAAAAGAGATGGGGTGATGGGGGGAACCAGGTAGATGAGGAGGAGAGAGAAATGGTAAGCTGTTACTCGAAGTTAGAACCATTGATGTTGACGCCATTGGGTCAGAGACTTCCCAGGCAGCAAATGAGTTGCTGTTTCTCTAATCTGTGTGTAACATCAACTCTGCAGGAGAGGAGGCCATGGTGGAGGACTGGGATGTGGGATTAAAATGGTTGGCCATGAGGGGTTCTGAGCTGTTGGGGCAGACTGAGCAAAGGAGAGACTTGCATGGTCTGCAGACCCTCTGCCCTCCAGCCGGTTACTGTGTCTGATTCTCTCTGCCTGGGAACAAGAGAGTGGGGCACCCTCCTCGGATTCAGCAACACCACCACCCAAGTTTCCCCAGCACCCAGACCAAGATCAGAACCACAGTAAGGTTTACTGTCACTGACAATGGTGAAATCCGTTGTTTTGTGGCAGCAGTACCATGCAGGACGTATATAAAAAAAACTGGAAGTAACAAAAATAGAGTGGGAAAGAGGAAAAATGAGGAAGCGTTCATAGTCTGTTTAGAAATCTGATAGTGGAGGGGAAGAAGCTGCTCCTGGATCATTATGTGTGCATTTTCAGGCTGCTGTACCTTCCTCCCCAAAGGCAGCAGTTACAGGAGAGCGCATCCTTCATGATAGATGCCACCTTCTTGAGGCACTACCTCCCAAAGATGCCCTCGGTGGTGGGGAGGGTTTTTCCCATGATAGAGCTGGCTTGATTCTGCAACCCACTGCAGCCTCTTGGATCCTCCAGACCAGTCTGAATGCTCTCCACGGTATGTCTGTAGAAATTTTCTAGAGTCTTTGACAACATGCTGGATTTCCTCAAACTCCAAGTGAAGCTGGCATGCTTTCATCAATATGTTGGGCCCAGAATAGATCTGCTGAGATGTTGACACCCAGGAACTTGAAGCTGCTCACCCTTTCCTCTGCTGACCCCTCATCTGCTGTGTGTTCTCCTGACTTCCCCTTCTTGAAGTCCACAATCTTGCTCATGCTGAATGAAGGAGTGTTGTTGCAACACCACTCAACCAGCCAATCCATCTTGCTTTTCATCGCTGTCTGAGATTTCTGCCGTCAACAGTGAATTTATACATGCATTGGAGCTGTATACAATCACACAGTCGTAAGTGTAGAGGAAGTAGAGATATGGGCTAAATACTCACCGTTGGTTATCAATGAGGAAGAGATGTTATCACCGATCTACACGAACTGTGTCTCCCAATATGGAAGGCAAAGATTGAAGATCTAGCTGCAGAGGTAGGTACAGCCCAGGTTTTGAAGCTTGGAGGTTGGGAGTGAGGGGATGAGAGGTCAGGTCTATAGTAGAAACCTACCCAACAAATATGAGCCCCCTTACCCACTTCCGGACCACCTCTCCACCGCCATATTCTGAATGCCTTTGCCCCTCAGGTGCCTTTTAAATCTTTCCCCTCTCACCTTAAACTTGCATCCTCCGGTTCTTGATTCCCCAACTCGGGGGAGAAAATCTTAACATCATTACCCTCATGGTTTAATACATCACTATAAGGTCACTCTTCTATGCTCAAGGACCTTTAGTGACCTTGGACAAACTCCATCACTGTCCACTATAGCCCCAAGCGTAGGTGTAAGATTGGCGAGACCAGTGCGGTTGTGGAGGTTTGAGCATGGTGCGTCAGGTTGGTTAAGGACTCTACCTGCAATTCTCGTTGCTTCAGTCAAGCAACCCCACCTACTCCAGCCATTCCCTCTTCTCCCCTGCCATCAGGCAGAAGAATCAGAATCAGGTTTATTGTCATTGACGTGCCATGAAATGAGGAGGAATTTCATTAGCCGGAGGGTGGTGAATCCATGGAATTGATTGCCACAGATGGCTATGGAGGCCAAGTCATTGGGTATGGCAGAGGTTGGTAAGTTCTTGATTATTAAGGGTGTCTAAGGTTACAGGGAGAAGACAAGAGAATGATGTTGAGAGTTAATAAATCAGCCATGGTGGAATGGCGGAGGATGGACAGAGTGGTCTAATTCTGCTGCTGTGTCTTGGGATCTATGTAAGTTTGTTATTCTGTGACAGTACAGCACAATACAGAAACATTACTATAAATTACAACAAGAAATATAAAAATAAATAAACAGAGCAAAGTAGTGAGTGAGTGTTCATAAGTTCATGGACTACTCAGAAATCTGAAGGTGGAGGAGAAAAAGCTGTAACAGTGTGGATCTACAGGCTCAAAAGCCCAAAAGCACGTCCCACCACCAGGCTCAAGGACAGCTTGTATCCCACCATTAGAAGTCCTGATTCGATGAAATAGACTCCTGACTTCCCAATATATCTCGCCATGATCTCACACGTTATTGTTTACCTGCACTGCACTTTCTCTGTAGCTGCTACACTTTATTCCGCATTCTGTTGTTGTTTTCCCTTATTCTGCCTCAATGCACTGTGATTTGATCTGTATGCAAGACAAACTTCTTCACTGTGTCTCCGTCCATGAACCAATTCCATTGCCCATACAGACATACAGAGTGCATGGTGGTATCCCGGGGGGAGGGGACTCAGAGGTGGAGGGTGTATCTACGCGAGGGATCCCTTGTGCCTGCAATGCTGCTGCAGGTCAGTTTCTCGTTGCCCCTGTGCAGGCGTGGACTTGTGCATCTGGCAATAAACTTGACATAGACTTTGAAGGAAGTAACCCAGGTGGAGCTGGTAGTGAAGGCATATCGGATGCTGGGTGGGACTGAGAGCGTGGCTGCGGTTTTATAAAATGTGCCTGGGACCCTGGCTCCTGATGATGCCCACTTGGCAGAAGACACCATATTGTGTTCGATTGCAGATGGTTGCAACTTTCACGGGTTGTGGACAACATAGTTTTTCTTTGACTGCCGTGTGTGTCTTGGTCTGTGTATGACTGTTGATAGTGTGTTTTTCACTTTGACCCCGGAGTAATGCAGTTTCCTTTGGCTGTATTTGTGGGTGTTCAGGTATTGGGGGAATAATAATTGAACTTGACTGCGAATGCTAGAACAGGGAGTTGTGCCCCACCTTTCTGAAACAAGACTGTCCGGATCACCCAATGGCTGACCCTTCTCATTCCCTCCTCCAATTCCCACACCAACCTGTCCATCGTCAGCCTCCTCCACTGCTACAGCGAGGCTCAAAAACAACCTGGAGCAACAGCTGCTCCCTGGGGAGTCTACATCCCGACAGCATGAGCACAGAATTCACCAACTCCTGGGAATCGCTGATCTGCTGCCCCTTTACTCCATCCCCCTCCAGAACCCAGTGTCTGCCTTCCCTCACTAGTCCTGTGGGAGTGGGAGTGAAACCCACACAGTCTTAGGGATGTCTCCGTATGAGAAGGAGGGGATGTGTAAAAATAAATTGTGTAATTCTGCATGTGCACCTGTGTCTGTGTGAAACTATGTATGACTGAATGTGCAAAGCAGTGTGTGTAAGTCTGTAGTTCTGTGTGTGTAATGTGTATGGAAAACTATACGTCACTGTGTATGTGTGTGTGATTCTATGTGGTACAATTGTGTAATTGGATGAATGTAGAACTGTTAAGTGTAAAACTCTGTAACTGTGTGTGTAAAACTACAATTATGTGTGTGACTGCAAAATTTGTGTAAGCACTTAAAACTGCATGTAACTGTGTACGTACATGTAATTATGCAAGTATGTTAGTGTGAACATGCAAACGCATGTGTATAGCTGTAAGTGGGAGTGTATGCCCCCTACCCCTGTGTGTGGTGACCCTTTGAATGAACACCAGAGAACAGAAAGTCTGGGTCTGTTCTCCCCTGACTGGAGGAGGCCAAGAGGGGTCATAGCTCAGGGTAGATGACAGGAAACTGTGCCCCATACCAGGGGTGGAAAAATCCAGAGGACTTGGACAGAGGGGAAGAAGTGGGAGATTTGTGAATTTGTGCCCTAAAGAAAATTCAAAGTAAATTTATTTTCAAAGTGCGTATATGTCACCATATACAACTCTGAGATTCATTTACCTGCAGGCAGACTCAGCAAATCTATAGAATAGTAACAGTAACAGGATCAATGAAAGATCAACCAGAGTGCAGAAGACAACAAACTGTGCAACTGCAAATATAAATAAATAGCAATAAATAATGAGAACGAGATAACAAGATCAGGAGCCTTAAGGTGAGATCATTGCTTGTGAGAACATCTCAATGAATGGGCAAGTTAGACTAGCTATCCCCTTTTGTTCAAGAAACTGATAGTTGTGGGGAAGTAACTGTTCTTGAACCTGGTGATGTGAGTCCTAAGGCTCTCAAGCAAGAAAAGAGCATGGCCTGTATGGTGGGGATCTCTGATGATGGATCCTGCTTTCCCATGACAGCATTTCATAAAGATGTGCACAATGTTTGGGAGAGCTTTACCCATGATGTACTGGGCCAAATCCACTACCTTTTGTAGGATTTTATGTTCAAAGGCATTGGTGTTTCCATTCCAAGCCATGTTGCAGCCGGTCAATATATTCTCCGCTACGCGTCTATGGAGGTTTGTCCCAGTTTTGGGTGTCGTGCTGATTCTCTGCAGACCCCTAAGGAAGTATAGGTGCTACCATGCCTCCTTTGCAATTGCGCTTACATGCTGAGTCCAGGATAGGTCCTCTGAAACAGTTACACCCAGGAATTTAAAGTTGTTAACCCTCTCTACCTCCGATCCTCCGATCAGGACCGGCTCATGAACTTCCTGAGGTCTACAATCAGGATGTGCTGGCATTGGAGAGGGTTCAGAGGAGGTTCATGAGAATGATCCCAGGAATTAAAGGGTTAATGCATGAGGAGCATTTGATGGCTCTGGGCTTGTACTCACTGGGGATAAGAAGAATGAAAGGGAATCTCACTGAAACTACTGAATATTGAAAGGTCTAGAATAGAGTGGATGTGGAGAGAATGTTTCTTCTAGCGGGGGGGGGGGGAGTCTAGGACCAGAGGTACAGCCTTAGGGTAAAGGGACATCCATTTAGAACAGAGATGAGGAATTTCTTTAGTCAGAGGGTAGGGAATTTGTGGAATTCATTGCTACAGGTGGCTGTGGAAACCAAGTGATTGCACATATTTAAAGTGGAGATTGATTGTCAGGGTGCCAGAGGTTACGGGGAGAGGTAGGAGAATGGGGTTGAGAGGGATAATAAATCAGCCATGATAGAATGGCAGAGCAGACTCGATGGGTTGAATGGCCTGATTCCGCTCTGGAGGGTGGTAAGTGCAACACTTCCCCGGATTGAGGAGGGTCTGTCCTACAGAAATCTGACCATTGGCAACGAAAGGGAGGATTGGAGAGAATAAACAGAGTATAAGTTTATTGTCGTGGGTGCCCATACCCAGGGTACAAACATCATGAACATTACCTTGGTGCAGCAGCACAGTACAAACATTGTACTGAACATTAAGTGAACATAAAGTTAAAGTAACACCAATAATACATAGGAGGAAGAAACCAGAGGTCGGTGAGCCAGTCCTCATTAGGAGACTGGAGGTGGAAAGAGTCAGTAAATTTAAATTCTTTGTTGTTACCATATCAGAGGATCTATCCTGGGACCAACGAGAAAGAAGGTACTTTCTCAGAAATTTGCATAGATTTGCAAAGTTGTAAAAACTTCCAACAAAGTTTTTACAACAATAGATGTACCATGAAGAGTATCCCTGCATTAGGGCCTGGTGTGGATACACCAGTGCCCAAGAACAGAAAAGGTTGCATAACATGGCAGATATAGCCCAGTCCATCACAGGCAAGCTCTGTCAACCACACAGTACATTTACATGGAGCCCTGCCAGAAGAAATCAGGATCCACCATCCAGACCACGCTCTCCTCCTGCTGCTACCATTGGGCAGGAGGTTCAGAAGCCTTAGGACCAACAGCACCGGGTTCAGGAAGTTATTACCCTGCAACCACCAGGGTTCTGAACGCGCATGGATAACTTCCTTCACCGCTACTCTGAACTGATTCTATGATCTACAGGCTCACTTTCAAGAACTCTACAACTCATGTTCTCATTTTTTGTATTTGCACAGTTTGTCTTCTTTTGCACTTTGTTGCTTGTCAGTCTCTATCTGCACATAGTTCTTTGTAAATTTTTATCTTATTTCCTTTTTTCTTGTAAATATCTGCAAGAAAATGAAACTCAAGGTAGCATGTGGGAACATATATGCACTTTGATAATAAATTTACTTTGAACTTTGAACTTACAACACAAAGTAAACACAGCGACATGAGTGCCAGTTGACAGAGATAAAGTCCAAGTTAGCGCTCAGGATTTTTCTGGTCGGTTCAAGAAACTGATGGCAAGTCGGGAAGAGAACATTGCTGAATCCTCAGGAGTGGGTCTTCAAGCTCGTGCCTCCTGCCTGACAGCAGCATCGAGAAGAAGGATGCAGTGGGTCCCTGATAACTGATGTTGCCTTCCTGAGGCAGTGCCTCTTGTAAATGATCCCTGGTGAGGAGAGATGTGCCCATGAAGGAACTGGCTGAATCCTACTGCTCTCTGTAACCTCTTTCAATCCTGCGCATTGGGAGTCCCCATCTGTCTCGGATTGCTTTTCACTGTACAGTGGAAAAGATGTCAGAGTCTTTGATTACATGCCGAATCTTACCTTCTCAGGTAGAAGAGACGGTGGTGTGGTGTGGGTGTGTGAGAGAGAGAGAGAGAGAGATAAGCTCAGATGCCTTTGAAATATTTTTCAGTACATTAATAGAGATAATAAAATGCTTCCCATATTGAATGATATCGGATTCAGTTCATTATGGGCAGTGCCAGGATGAAAATTGATGAAATAAATGATAGGAGGTATACTCAAAGTGGTACAGTGTGGGTATATAGAGAAAACAGATGACTCTCACTTACAGAAAAATCATACAAAGTAAAACAGAACACGGCATCTGCATAAGACATAAGAGCAGAAATAGGCCATTCAGCCCATCGATTCCGTTCCATCATTGCATCATGGTTAATCCAGTTCCCTCTCAACCCCATTCTCCTGCTTTCTCCCTGTACCTGGAACACACTGCCAGAGCAAGAGATGAGCAAACAGAGGCTCTGACAGCATTACTGAAGCAGTTAAGGTGCCGAGTAGATTGAACAAGGAAATGGGAGAGACGGCTACAATTACAACACTGAAAAGACAATGAGACAACATGGACAGGAAAGGGTTAGAGGGATATGGGTCAAACATGGGAAAATAGGACTCACTTAGATGGGAATCTTAATCAGCATGGACTGGTTGGACTGAAGAACTTGTTTCTGTGCTGTGTGACTGCGACTCAGACCCTAGAACTGTGTGATAGAGACAATTGGAGGCAGCTTCACTTTGTGTCTGACACCGGGAGTGTGTGAAGGGACGGTGTGGAGGGAGCTTCACTCTGTGTCTGACCCTGGGAGTGTGTGATGGGACGGTGTGGAGGGAGCTTCACTCTGCGTCTGACCCCGGGAGTGTGTGATGGGACGGTGTGGAGGGAGCTTCACTCTGCGTCTGACCCCAGGAGTGTGTGATGGGACGGTGTGGAGGGAGCTTCACTCTGTGTCTGACCCTGGGAGTGTGTGATGGGACGGTGTGGAGGGAGTTTCACTCTGTGTCTGACCCCGGCAGTGTGTGATGGGACAGTGTGGAGGGAGCTTCACTCTGTGTCTGACCCCGGGAGTGTGTGATGGGACGGTGTGGAGGGAACTTCACTCTATGTCTGACCCTGGGAGTGTGTGATGGGACGGTGTGGAGGGAGCTTCACTCTGTGTCTGACCCCGGGAGTGTGTGATGGGACGGTGTGGAGGGAACTTCACTCTATGTCTGACCCCGGGAGTGTGTGATGGGACAGTGTGGAGGGAGCTTCACTCTGTGTCTGACCCCAGGAGTGTGTGATGGGACGGTGTGGAGGGAGCTTCACTCTGTGTCTGACCCCAGGAGTGTGTGATGGGACGGTGTGGAGGGAGTTTCACTCTGTGTCTGACCCTGGGAGTGTGTAATGGGACGGTGTGGAGGGAACTTCACTCTATGTCTGACCCCGGGAGTGTGTGATGGGACGGTGTGGAGGGAGTTTCACTCTGTGTCTGACCCTGGGAGTGTGTAATGGGACGGTGTGGAGGGAGTTTCACTCTGTCTGACCCTGGGAGTGTGTAATGGGATGATGCAGATGGATCTTCACTCAGTGTCTGATCTTTAGTGTATGCAATTGAATGGTGTGGAGGGAGATTCATTCTATGTCTGACCCCGGAAGTGTGAGATGGGACAGTGTGGAGGGAGCTTCACTCTGCGTCTGACCCCGGGAGTGTGTGACAGGACGGTGTGGAGGGAGCTTCACTGTGTCTGACCACGGGAATGTGTGACGGGGCGGTGTGGAGGGAGCTTCACTCTGTGTCTGACCCCGGGAGTGTGTGATGGGACAGTGTGGGGGGAGCTTCACTCTGTGTCTGACACCGGGAGTGTGTGACGGGACGGTGTGGAGGGAGCTTCACTCTGTGTCTGACCCCGGGAGTGTGTGATGGGACGGTGTGGAGGGAGCTTCACTCTGCGTCTGACCCCGGGAGTGTGTGATGGGACGGTGTGGAGGGAGCTTCACTCTGCGTCTGACCCCGGGAGTGTGTGATGGGACGGTGTGGAGGGAGCTTCACTCTGCGTCTGACCCCGGGAGTGTGTGACAGGACGGTGCGGAGGGAGCTTCACTCTGTGTCTGACCCCGGAAGTGTGTGACAGGACGGTGTGGAGGGAGCTTCACTCTGTGTCTGACCCTGGGAGTGTGTGATGGGACGGTGTGGAGGGAGTTTCACTCTGTGTCTGACCCCGGCAGTGTGTGATGGGACAGTGTGGAGGGAGCTTCACTCTGTGTCTGACCCCGGGAGTGTGTGATGGGACGGTGTGGAGGGAACTTCACTCTATGTCTGACCCCGGGAGTGTGTGATGGGACGGTGTGGAGGGAACTTCACTCTATGTCTGACCCCCAGAGTGTGTGATGGGACGGTGTGGGGGGAGCTTCACTCTCTGTCTGACCCCGGGAGTGTATGATGGGACAGTGTGGAGGGAGCTTCACTCTGTGTCTGACCCCAGGAGTGTGTGATGGGACAGTGTGGGGGGAGCTTCACTCTGTGTCTGACCCCGGGAGTGTGTGATGGGACAGTGTGGAGGGAGCTTCACTCTGTGTCTGACCCCGGGAGTGTGTGATGGGACAGTGTGGGGGGAGCTTCACTCTGTGTCTGACCCCGGGAGTGTGTGATGGGACGGTGTGGAGGGAGTTTCACTCTGTCTGACCCTGGGAGTGTGTAATGGGATGATGCAGATGGATCTTCACTCAGTGTCTGATCCTTAGTGTATGCAATTGAATGGTGTGGAGGGAGCCTCACTCTATGTCTGACCCCGGAAGTGTGAGATGGGACAGTGTGGAGGGAGCTTCACTCTGTGTCTGACCCCGGGAGTGTGTGACGGGGCGGTGTGGAGGGAGCTTCACTCTGTGTCTGACCCTGGGAGTGTGTGATGGGACGGTGTGGAGGGAGATTCACTCTGTGTCTGACCCCAGGAGTGTGTGATGGGACGGTGTGGAGGGAGATTCACTCTGTGTCTGACCCCAGGAGTGAGTGATGGGACGGTGTGGAGGGAGATTCACTCTGTGTCTGACCCCGGGAGTGTGTGATGGGATGGTGTGGAGGGAGCTTCCCTCTGTGTCTGACCCCGGGAGTGTGTGATGGGACGGTGTGGAGGGAGTTTCACTCTGCGTCTGACCCTGGGAGTGTGTGACGGGGCGGTGTGGAGGGAGCTTCACTCTGTGTCTGACCCTGGGAGTGTGTGATGGGACGGTGTGGAGGGAGATTCACTCTGTGTCTGACCCCGGGAGTGTGTGATGGGACGGTGTGGAGGGAGCTTCACTCTGTGTCTGACCCCGGGAGTGTGTGATGGGATGGTGTGGAGGGAGCTTCCCTCTGTGTCTGACCCCGGGAGTGTGTGATGGGACGGTGTGGAGGGAGTTTCACTCTATGTCAGACATTGGGAGTGTGTGATGGGACAGTGTGGAGGGAGTTTCACTCTATGTCAGACATTGGGAGTGTGTGATGGGACAGTGTGGAGGGAGTTTCTCTCTATGTCAGACATTGGGAGTGTGTGATGGGACAGTGTGGAGGGAGTTTCTCTCTGGGTCTGACATTGGGAGTGTGTGATGGGACAGTGTGGAGGGAGTTTCTCTCTATGTCAGACATTGGGAGTGTGTGATGGGACAGCGTGGAGGGAGTTTCACTCTATGTCAGACATTGGGAGTGTGTGATGGGACAGTGTGGAGGGAGTTTCCCTCTGTGTCTGACTCCTGGAGTGTGTGATGGGACAATGTGGAGGGAGCCTCAGTGTCTGTCCCGTGGAGTTTGAGACGGGATAGTGTACAGGGAGCCTCACTCTGTGTCTGACAGGCAAGTATGTATGGGACTGAACCAGGGTCTCTGGAGCTGGGAGGCGGTTGCTGTAACCCCTGCTCCTGATGACGTGATGGTACTGTGGACAACCCATTTTCTCACGGTTCCCTCTCTCCCTCCCAGACAGCAGCATGCACTGCGGGCGAAAGGGACCCCACAAAAGCTGGAATCCTGGTAAGTAACATTATTTCTTCATGTAGTTCTGTAGTTGTGAACTTCCCATGATTCAGGACATTTACAAAGACAGGTGTGAACGGATCATTGGGAATCCGAATCACCCCAAACACAACCTATACCGTCTGGGAAACGGTAGTACAGCATAAAATCCAGGACCAACAGGCTCCCGGACAGCTTCTTCCACCAGGCCATTAGACTGATTAACAAACGCTGATTCTATGTTACATGGACTATTCCATTTAATAGAAAATTACTGTGATTGCACATTTAAATGAAGACGTAATGTAAAAAAATTTTATTCCTCATGTATATGAAGAATGTAAAAAATAAAGTCAATTCAATTCAATATTTGCAAACTGTCCCAGACTCCATGAAAGACTGTCATTGAAACCCTTGTAAGTTCAATTGAATTAACCATGAATCAGGGTATCATATGCTGCTCTTGAATAGGGATTTGGAGGTGGTTACCGAGGTGCAATAAATGGTACAGGTGGACAGTGTGGTCAAGCAGGCATTCGGCATGCTGGCCTTCATCAATCCGGGCACTAAGTACAGGAGTTGGGATGATGTTACAGCCCTACAAGTTGTTGATGAGACTGCTCTTGGAGTACTGTGTGCAGTCCTGGTCACTCCGCTACAGAAAGGATGTCATTAACCTTGAGAGGGTTCAGAAAAGATTGATGCGGATGTTACTGGGACTGGAGGGCTTGAGTTACAAGGAGAGGTTGGGCAGGCTACGACTGTTTTCCTGGAGTGAAGGGGGCTGAGGGGCGACTTGAGGTGGGAGGTCACAGTATGACATACTGTGAGACACGAGGGATACATTTTTCGCCCAGAGGGTGGAGGGTGTGTGGAATGAGCTGCAAGGGGAAGTGGTAGAGGAAAATACAGTTGCAACATTTAACACGCATTTGGACGGGAACATGGATAGAAAAGATTGAGAGGGATTTGGGCCAAATGCAGGCAAATAGGACCAGCTTCGATGGGAGTCTCAGTCAGCATTGACAATTAGAGCCAAAGAGCCTGTTTCTCTGCTGTGTGACTATAACACAAATCCCAAAGATGAAAAAAAATGTGAGAACTGTTCTTTGTATTTCCCATGTACATAATGGGACAGTGTGGGGGGGCAGCATCTGTGCAGCGGTGGGAGTGGAGGACTCGCATGTTGTCGTCAGGGTGATTGGAGGGGGTTTTGCAGTTTTGCAGAAGGTGGTGAGGTAGTGGAATGAACAGGGTTGTCCCAAACCCAAGGTAGATCTGAGCCCCGTTTTTTTTTGCAAGTTTATTTTAAGCTCTGAAACACTACTACAAAAAAAATGCTGAGAAGACACTGCAATATCCAAGACCAACTACATTAAAATGTTACATGTGTGAATCTGCAGGTGCTGGAAATAAATAAAAACACAAAATGCTGGCAGAACTCTGGCCAGACGGCATCTATGCGAGGAGGTATCTGATGAAGGGTTTCGGCCCGAAACAACGTCACTACCTCCTCCCGTAGATGCTGTCTGGCCTGCTGAGTTCTGCCAGCATTTTGAGTTTTTAAATTAAAATGTTCCCTTTTTCAGCAACACACTCACATTGCTGGAAGAACTCAGCAAGTCAGGCAGGCAGCATCTATGAAGGGGAATTAACATAGGCCTTCACCCTGACTTTATCATCACAGCCTGAATGTCGGCTCTTCACCTCCCTCCATACTTGCTGCCTGACCTGCTGCGCTCCTCCAGCATCCCCTTAGGCAGTAGATTTCAAATCCCAGCAACCCCCCCCCCCCCACATCTCCTATAAATCACTTCCCTCTTACTGGAAGCCCTCCCATTTTAGATCCCTCACACCTTGTGGACATTCTCAATCCCACTCGCCACTCTGTGGGGAAAAGTGCAGGACACATGAGACAGGAGCAGGAGTCAGCCATCAGGCCCATCAAGCCTGCTCCACCATTCAAGATCACGGCTAAACTAGCCGGAGACTCAGCTCCACCTACTTGCTTTTTTCCCCTGAATTCTAACTAATGGTGTCTTAAATATATTTAATGAGGCAGCCTCAGCTGTTTCCTTTGGCAGGGAATTCCTCAGATTCACTACTCTCTGGGAAGGTTGTGGGGAGAAGGCAGGAGAATGGGGTTCAGAGGGATAATTAGCCATGATGGAATGGCAGAGCAGACTCGATGGGCTGAATGGCCTAATTTTGCTCCTGTGTCTTATGAACAATTTCTCCTCATCTTTGTACTAAATCTATTCCCCTGAATCTTGAGGTTGTGTCCCCTAGTTCTAGTCTCACGTACAAATGGAAACATCTTGACTTTATCTTATCTATCCCTTTCACAATTTTATATGTTTCTATAACATCCCCTCTCATTCTTCTGAATTCCAGCAAGTATTGTCTCAGGCGACACATTCTCTCCGGAGATTTTAAATCCCTGGAATCAACCAGACGAACCTCCTCTACACCATCCCCACTATCCACCCTGTCTCTCTCCCTTATAATTCTGTTCACCTCTTCCTCCCCCCCACCTCAGCTCCCTCCACTCCAGGGAGGATAGACCCAACATCTCACATCTCTCCTCATCACTGGAACGCCCCAAGGCAACTTCCTCTGCCCCTTCTCCTATAGAATCACTTCATTCTCACAGTGTGGTGATGAGAACTGCATGCAGAACCCTGGCTATGGTCTGACCAGTGTGTTATAAAATTTGTGCCAAGACCTCCCTGTTCTTATACTCTATGTCCTGGCCAGTGAAGCCAAGAGTCCCATACACCTCCTTCACCATCTGTGTCGAAGCCTTCTGAGATCACTGGGCTTGTACCCCAAGGTCCCTCTGTTCGTCAATCTTCCAATCCAAGTACAAAGACGTTTCAAGCCAAAACCCTTCGAGTCCTGCAGAAGGGCTTCAGCCCGAATCGTCAACTGTACTTTTTTCCCCATAGATGCAGCCTGGCCTGCTGCGTTCCTCCAGCATTGTGTGTGTGTGTGTTACTTGGATTTCCAGCATTTGCAGATTTTCCCTTGTTTGTGGGTTAGTAAATTTGCAGATGACACAAAGGTTGGTGGAGTTGTGGATACTGTAGAAAATTGTTGTAGATTACAACAGGACATTGACAGGATGCAGAATTGAGGTGAGAAGTGGCAGATAAAATTTAATCTTGAAAAGTGTGAAGTGATTCACTTGGAAGGTTGCATTTGAAGATAGAATATAGGGTTAATGACAGGATTCTTAGCAATGTTGAACAACAGAGGGATCTTGGGGTCCACGTCCATAGATCCCTCAAAGTTGCCGTGCAATTTGATAGGGTAGTTATGAAAGTTTATGATGTATTGCCTTTATTAGTCAGGGGATTGAGTTCAAGAGCCGTGAGATAATGTTGCAGCTCTATAGAACTCTGGTTAGACCACACTTGGAGTTCTGACTACTGAACACCCTTCTGAGGCACAAGAGGTTCAACAGATGCTGGAAATCTTAAACAACACACAAACTGCTCGTGATCTATGGAACTCAACAGGTCAGGCAGCATCTATGATGGGTACAAACAGTCGATGTTTTGGGCCGAAACCCTTCATCAGATCCTGAATTGTTGATTGTTTGTTCCCCTCTGCAGATGCTGCCTGACCTGCTGAATCCCTCCGACATTCTGTGTGTGTTGAACAGCCTTGCTAGCTTGCTGGCCGCAGGTGTGACTCGAAGCCTCTTTGCACATTGACATCTCAAAAGCCACCACCATTTATACTCTTAGAAAGTTAAAAGGAGGTTTAGTGTGTCACTGAACATTCTAACAGAATTCTACAATCATGTGCATATGTGTAATGAAAAACTTACTCACAGCAGCATCCCAGACACACAGCATCAGAGACACAACATTCACACGAAAAACAACAATTACACATAAATTATACACAATTTTTACAAGAACAAACACAATTAAAGCAAAAAAAAACTCAAGTCCATTGTAGCGCGAAGTGATGACAGTGTTACTAAATTGAGGCAGCGATTAGGGCTGTGCCAGTTGGTTCAAGACTAAATGGTCTGATCCGGAACCTGGAGGTGTGCGGCTTCAGGCTTCTGTATCTCCTGACTGCTCGGAGCTGCGAGAAGATGACATGGTCCAAATGGTGGGGATCTTTGATGATCGACTTCCTGAGGCAGCTCCTCCTGTAGATACTATGGATGGTTCGGAGGGATGTATTTGTTACATACTGGGCTGAGTCGTGATATGTGCACGTGAATTGCTCTACCAGACGACGATACAATGAGTCAGGCCACTTTCAGCAGGACGTCTGAGGAAGTTTGATGGACCATTTGGTGACAAGCAGAACCTCTTGAGAGAGACCCTGGCGCACCTTCCGTGTGATTACATCCGTGTGCTGGGCACGGGACAGGCCTCCTGATATGCTAGTGAGCAGGAATTTAAATCTACTGAAAACAGAGATCCCAGTGGCCGCCAAGATAGCATCACAATTCCAGAATCAGATCTATTACTGCTTTCTTAGCTGACATGCCTTTTGTTGTTTTGTGGCAGCAGTACAACACTGCCTTCTGCCTTCCTGTGAATTCTTAGTCCTTGCCTGTAAAATAATTCCCCAAACTTTAGATGGATAAGAAGTTTAAAATGTGCTGGAAGGAGAGGTTGGGTGAACCTAGGCTGTTTTCTCTGGAGTGGTGAGGCAAGGCCTGATAAAAGTGTATACGGTTGAGAGGCATATAGGTAGACCATCGTTCTCTCATGGCCATAGCTGCCTAATAACAAAGGGCATGCACTTAAAGTGAGAGGGGACAAGTTCAAAGGAGCTGTGCAGGGCCAAGCTTTGTTGTTCTGAGTGGTGGGTGCCTGGAATATGCTGCCAGGAGTGGTGGTGAAGGCAGACATCACAGAGGCTTTTAGACAGACATATGAATGTGCAGGGGATGGAGGGATATGAACATCGTGTAGGCAGAAGAGATTAGTTTAGTTAGACACTTAATTACTAGTTAAATGAGTTTGGCACATCGTGGGCCGGAATACCTGTTGCTATGATGTAGTGCTCTCTGTTCTTTATGATTCAAAAACGGGAGGGCACAGGTTTAAGAGGGGAAAGATTTAAAGGGACTTCTGCATGCAGAGTCTGGTATATGGAACAAAGAAGTGGTTAAAGCAGTTAGAATTACATTTTTAAAATACTTGGATAGATATATGGATAAGGAAACGTTAAAGCCGAATGTGGGCAAATGGGATTAGGTTAGCTGGGTGCCTTGGTCAGCATGGACAAGTCAGGCCGAAGGGCCTGTTTCTGTGCTGTGTGACACAGCGACTAATCCCATACATAACCCCATCTTGTCACACACTTGAATCGCATGTATTTCAAACACATCCTCAAAAATGTAGGTCAGACAGGATTTGTCTGATCCACACCAACGTCGTGAAAAGCAGTGGCACCTTGTACGTTGCCGCAGTATTTCACCAAGTGACCTTGGCAGTTCCGGGAGAGGAGGAAAGCGACAAGAAGACACAGATCTAGAGGAGCTGAGCAGCCTCCTACTGCTCACCAAGGAGCAGTCTGCAGGCCTCCAATGGCAGACTTCCCTGTAAGTTGCCCCTTTTTTCTGTAACTGGGAGACTGCTTATTACAGATGTCAGCTCCAGCCTTTTGAAGGAGGGTACAGAGTCGCCGACAGTAACACTTTAATTTACAGTGCAGTGGAGTGTAGATTAAAAGCCACATTTCAGGTTTCAACATGCTACTTACGGGGAGAAAACACAAAATCTCTGGTGGCACGCAATTAGCAGGTTCTTACAGAATTGGAGTTACAGACCTGGAACACAATCGAAGCACCAGGGAGGTTAAAAGTATTCAGTAAGTGGGGGAGCAACCTTTGAACAGTGTTGGTTCTGTAGTAACGCCTCACACACCTGGGGTGAGACATACAGTGAATCTCCCTCCACAGCATCCTATTGCACACTCCCGGGGTCAGACATGGAATGAAGCTCCCACCACACCGTCCCATCACACACTCCCGGGGTCAGACATAGAGTGAAACCCCCTCCACACTGTCCCATCACGCACTCCCGGGGTCAGACACAGAGTGAATCTCCCTCCATACCATCCCATCACACACTCCCGGGGTCAGACACAGAGTGAATCTCCCTCCATACCATCCCATCACACACTCCCGGGGTCAGACACACACTGTCCCATCACACACTCCCGGGGTCAGACACAGAGCAAAGCTCCCTCTACATTATCCCATCTCACTCTCCCAGGCTCAGAGAGTGAATCTCCCTCCACACCATCCTATCACTCTCTCCTGGGGTCAGACACTGAGTGAATCTCCCTCCACACTGTCCCATCACACACTCTTGAGGTCACACACAGTGAAGCTCCCTCCACACCATCCCATCACACAATCCTGGGATCAGGCATATAGTGGTGTTCCCTCTACATGAAGGTGTGTTGGGTCCTTCGGGAACAGAACCTGTGCACTGGGAATGGCACCTTGTTGCTGCTGTGTGATATGGGAGTTCAAGGTATTCGGAAGTTAAATATAGAAGGCGTAATAAGGGCCCAGGTGGTATTACCATCAAAAACATAATCTCAGGAGGATTTAGATAATGTTCTCCCCACTTCTACCTGCCTGATGATTCTGATCCAAATGGCCAAAGTGGGGATCTGGAACCCTGGCTGATTTCACCCCCTCTAACCAAGAGGTTTCTGGGTCCTGATGGGGAAACAGGAACCCTGCCTCCTGTCTAATTACCCCACCTCTCTCTCTCTCTTTCAAATCCAGGGTGGTCTGGCCAGTGATGGGGAGCAGGAACCCTGGCTGATTTAACTCCCTCTCTCTAACTCACAGGTCACCTGACAGCGATGGGGAGCATCCACTTAAATCAGACAAGTGTGAGGTTTTGCACTTTAGGGAGTTAAATTCAGGCAGGTCGAACGGGGGCCTACAGAGTATTGTAGAACAAGAACTGCTGCGGGGTACAGGCATATAGTTCCCTGAAAGTGGTGAAGAAGCTGTTTGGCACACTGGCCTTCATCAGTCAGGGCACTGACTTCAGGGGTTGAAACATCATGTTACAGCTGTACAATGCATTGGTGAGACCACACTCAGGAGTATTGGGTGTAGTTCTGGTTACCCAGCCAGAGGAAGGATGTCATTAAGCTGGAGAGGGTGCGAGGATGTTGCCATGACTGGAGGGAGAAAGTTATCAGGAGAGACTGGACAGGCTGGGACTGTTTCCTCTGAAGTGAAGGAGGCTGAGGGGTGACTTTATAGAGGTTTACAAAAGTGTGAGGGGTGTAGACGAGGGGGAGGTGTACCCTCCTTTACCCCAGGGTAGAGGATTCTGAAACTAGAGGGCACAGGTTTAAGGCAAGAGGGGAAGAGTTAAACAGGCAGGTCTTTCACATAGAGGGCGGTGAGTATATGGAACGAGCTGCCAGAGGAAGTGGCAGAGGTGGGTTAAAAGACAGCAACACAGATGGGAGAGGTTAGAGGGAAATGAGCCAAATGTGGAGAACTGGGACGAGCTCAGTCCGGGAATCCTGGTTGGCATGGATAAGTTGGGCTCATGATTCTACCACCATTGGGAAGGAGGTACAGGAGCCTAAAGACCCACACTCAATAATTCAGGAATAGGTTCTTCCCCTCTGCCATCAGATTCCTGAATGCCACCTTGCTGGTCCTCTTTATGCATGAGGGGGAAATCTCATTGAAAGCTATCAAATATTGAAAGGAAGGCCTAAACGGAGTGGATCTTATGTTTCCTATAGTAGGGCAGTCTAGGACCAGAGGGCACAGCCTCAGAATAGAGGGCTGCTCACTTAGAACAGAGATGAGCAGAAATTTCTTCAGCTAGAGAGTGGTGGATCTGTGGAATTCACTGCCACCGACAGCTGTGGAGGCCAAGTCACTGGGTATATTTAAAGGTAGAGGTTGGATAAGCTCGATTAGTCAGGGCATCAAAGGTTATTACAACACGCTGGAGGAACTCAGCAGGTCGGGCAGCATCCGTGGAAATGAACAGTTAATGTTTCCGGCCAAGGCCCTTTGTCAGGACTGAAGGAGGAGGGGGTAGGGGCCCTATAAAGAAGGTGCAGGGAGGGTCGGAAGGAGAAAGCTGGTAGGTGCCAGGTGAAAAACCAGTAAGTGAGTAAAGGTTATGAGAAGGCAGGAAAATGAGGTTGACAGTGGTAATAAGTCAGCCATGATGGAATGACAGAGCAGACTCAATGGGCTGAATGGCCTAATTCCACTCCTTTGTCTTATGTGCAATCTATTTATTGTTATAATTTAAAGTCTTTTTTTAATGTATTGCTCATATCACTGCCTCAAAATAAAAAAATCTCACAGCTAATGTCAGTGATAATGAACCAGATTCTGATGGTACGTAACTGATTTACTTCCCCAAAATTTCCCCAAAACTTCCTCTGCCTTTTCACCACCCCCTCTCCACCTGCCATTCCCTCTCCATCCAAAATCCATCAGCCTGTTCCCCCCCCCCCCCCACACAGGGACATCTCTCACTGCCTACTGAGTGGACCCAATGTGTGACCTTGAGGTTCCTCCCACGCTGGACACCACCACCACCACACCACCCCCCCCACACACACACAGAGCGATCAGCCACAGTGCGTCTCTATAGCAGCTCAGTGGGATCTGGAGTTCAGAGTTCAACACCGCAGCCATCTGTATCCTCCCCGTGAGCCACATGGGCTTCCTCACACTGTCCAAAGACTTACCGGTCGGTAGGTTGGAAATTGTCCCGTGATTAGACTAAGGTTAAATCGGTGGGTCTGCTCTGTGCTCTAAGTAAACAGATAGGAAGATAAATAAATACTAGCCAAAGGCAAGGTGAACCTTCCCCCTGCACTTGGCCCAGGAAATCTCACGACCCCCCCCCCACCCCCACAGTAATGGGGTTGGGGAGGGAGCTTCTTATTGCGGCGGGTGAACTCTCCCTGCCCGGTGGTAATCTTAGCAACACCAGGGACAGGGGACCGAACCTGATCCTCTTTATATCCTTGCACGTGAAGTGGGAGGGAGAGGGGCAGTCAGTGGGATCTCCCTGTGCCTGGAGGTCTGGGTACCCAGGTCTCTGGGAGCGTGCAGAAGGAGGTCACGCAGACCGGTCCCAGTCTGACATCCCCCATCTCCTCCATCCATGGGTGGGAGACAGATAGTTGTCACTTTGAGGCAGGGTTGTCCACTCTCCTGTCTGGCTTGTCTGCTGCATGGAACCCTGGCCAAATCCATCAGGAAGGCTGACAACAGAAGAGGGGTGTCCTTGCCTGGCACTAGAGGCACCCAAGTTAAAACCTCCCTGTGGCATGTACAATATCTTTCGCTTAGATCCATGCTCAATGAGCAGATTGATCAGTAACCAATTGGAGTTGGTGTCAGGGGGAGGGGGCAGCCTCTTCTAACTGGTCTGACCAATTGCACAATCCTTCACTGTGTGTCCAGATTACCGAGGAGTCGAGGTGTGGAACGAGAGCTGGCTGGAATGGAGTGGGAAGGTCAGATAAACATTGGGTCCGTGGGAACAATGCTTCCTGCCAATAACCAGGAAGAACTTAATTATTGGGGCGAGATGGAGATCTGGTTCTTCCTCCTTATCACTCTTGCTCCCGAATCCCATCCTCCATCTTTCCCAATCTCCCAATGCTCCCTCTCTATCCACCTACCCCACCTCTCCATCTGCACACTCGGCCCATCCACAATATCCTCACCCTTCCTTTTTGCTCTATCTTACTTTCCCTCTCCCTGTTCTCCACCTCTCTCCTATTTCCACTAGAGAGCCTCCTTCATTCCCAACTCAGCTCCTCTCCCCCTCTCATCTGCTCTGGCCTAACCCATTCCTCCCTGCTCCTTTCTCACCCCTCCCCTTACCCTCCTTCTCTGCACACCCCCATTCTCCCCTGCACCCTCATCGTTCCATCCTCTACCCCCTCCACCCCTCTGCCTCCTTCCCTCTTTACACCGCTCCATTTTCTTTCCCCCTTTCTGCACCACCCCGCTCCCTGTCCCTCTCCACCATCCATCCCACCCCTCCACCATCCTTCCCTTCCCATCTCCCTCCCTCCTCTGAAAACACGCCACTCCCCCCCTCCATCACCCCCATTTCCCCCACTATTCCACCACCCCCATTTCCCCCACTCTTCCACCTTCCTCCCCGACCCCGTCCTCTCCCATCCTCCTTCACCTTCTCCACCCCTCCACCTCCTTCCCCTGCCCCTCCCATCCTCCACCTCACCTCCTCTTCTCTTCCCTCCCATCACCTCTCCACTTTCACCATTACCCCTTCTCTCCATCCCCTCATTCACCTCCTTCCTCCACTCCTCTCCCCTTTCCTCCTCTTCCCCAATCCTCTGCTTCCCTACTCTCCTCCTCCTACCCCTCTAACGTCTTCTAGTACCCCTCCTTTTACCCTCACCCCCTCTAACGTCTTTCTGTACCCCCTCCTCCTTTTACCTTCTCCCCTCCCCCTCCAGACCCCCTCCTCTCTTCATTCCTCCCGCCCCCTCCACCCTACTCCCGTACCTCTCTCTACTCCTCTCCCCCAACACCCACGCCTTTCCCACTTCCCCCCACCCCCTTCTACCTCGTCCACTTCCCCGACCCCAACCCCCTTCCTTCTTTCTCCCTCCAACCCCGTTCCCCTCTCTCACCTTCCTTTCATCTCCCTCCTCCTCCTCCCTCCTCCCTGGGCAGTCACCATGCCGACCATCTCTCCCCGGCATCACGTCACGCCGGGCGTACAGCCGTGGGCGGACTGAACTTACAGCGAAAGCAACACTGAGCGTGTTCCAGCCGGGAGGGAGGGAGAGGGAGAGAGAGACGGGGAGATCCGCACAACTCACACACCAGTCCTTCAATATGCCTGGCGGACTTCGCGGGGGGATTTAAGAGATTTCAGAGTGTCCGAAGCCCGGAGTTGGGGGAGGACCGTCGAGAATGAAGACTCCTCCGGAACCAGGTCAGAAACCTTGCCCTCTGCTTTGCAATCGAGTCGCTGCGCCGTTCCAGAGCCCGTGCCAGCGGCTGGCTAAGTTTCTTCCCCGCGACTTGTTGACTAGTAATAATCTCTTTCCTGCGTCGTGCCTTTCCGCGATCCAAAACTGGGATTTAATTAACAACTCTAAGATATCCTCACATTCTAAGTCGCCCCGGCCTTGAGCACGTATTTTCCAACCTTAAAAACGATCCGACTTTGAGCTCGCACTCCTCCCCCCCCCCCCCTTCCCAACTTCTTTTTGTTAGCTGACTCTCTGCCGGAGAGGGGAAAATGTACAGGGATTGGCTCGGCTTCTCTGCAACCTTTCCAATTTAAAAAAATAAATAGTCCTTTCTTTTCCGGAGGTTGGCAGGCGAGAGATTGGGGGTTGGGGATTGACTGAGACGGGGTGGGGGGGCATTTTTCTTTTGGTCGGGTTAACTTTTCTTTAGCGAGAGGAACGGCAGGAAGATCAGGGCTGGTCGGTAAAATGGAGTAATATATAAAAGCACAGATTGAAACTAATTAACTCCGTGGTTTCCGTCTCCCTGAACATTGTTGAAAAACTATTTCACTCGATATGAATCGCAAATCTTTCGCCGCCAGTTCCTTCAAAATCCTCTTTTTTTAAAAAAGTTGGCGTTATCGAGGAAAGTAAACAAATTTAGAAGTTAAAACATTTTTTTTCAAGAAGTTTTTTAATTGTTCCGCTTCGGGGGACGTGTGATTATTTTCATTGTGCCCAATATCTCTTGTGTACAAGAAAAAAAAGTTGTTTCCGATTTCATGGTTTTGTTTTAGAAGAGAGTGAGGTCGAAGGGGGGGGGGGTGGAGGAAGGAGGGAAGTCGAGAGTACAGACTAAATCTCTTAAACTTTCGGTTTGTGGAACCCGATCAGCGGGGAAAGGCGTAAAATGGGCCAAGTGAAGCAGACAGGATTGGACTTAACTGGAGGATCTGGGAGGGGGGGAGGTGTAAACACGGTGGGGGGGGGTAAAAGTAGTGAGAGAGGGAGCCTGTGAGTTCGAGACTTCGCACCCGCGCTGCAGCACCCTCCCCCCTCCGAAACAATCTGGGCAGATCTTAAAAGGAGGGGCGAGAGTTGGGGAAGTTTTCCCTCTTGGGTGAAATCCGAGTTATTTTTCAGTGTTAATGACACAGAAATTTGAGGAAGGTTGCGGCAGAGAGGTGATGGAGGCGATTTCTGTGCGTTATTGGAAGGATTAGTCAGGTTTCAAACCGTGAAGGAGGTGGATGCGTCTTATTTTTGTTGTTTTTCTGTGTCTGCGAGTTGACGAATGTTGAGGTGGGAGGGTGACACGCCCACAGAGAGGCAAACACACAAATGCACACATACAGGTACATATACTCACACACAGACGCACACTTTGTCTCGCGTCACATACATTGACGATCTCATGGGTTAAACACACCATCACTATCGCTCATAAGGGGAAAAAGACATTCTGGAGGAAGAGACACATGGGGAGGAGGGAAACAGTCACGTGAATGTGATATATTCATACATGTGGGATAAGTCTCCCTCTCTCACACGCACACAAAACTGAGGTAAACCCACACAGATTACACAAAGTGCAGGATTCACAATCACACACATGCACACAGAGGGAGGAAGATTCGAACACACGAGAGGACAGTGACGGACACAGGGACTGGAGGGAGACATGGGAATGATGGTGGGACACATGGGCAGGGACACATACATGTGCATGGATATGCAGTAGATAGGAATAGGAAGGAGGGACACCTGCATGCAGACATGGGGTGGAGAGGGAGACATGATACATCATGATAAACGCACATATGAAGGAGAAGACAGAATGTGGGATTCACAGGGAAGATGGAGACACACAAACATGGGGGGGGGGGGAGAAGGAGATTCACACAGGTGGAGTACAGTGACACTAAGAGAGAGGAAATAGAGGCGGACACATACAAACACACCAGATGACAGACGTGCACAAACTCATACAAGTGGGGTAACAGAGTCACACAGAAGGGAAAGCAGGAAGGCACACAGACATACTCAAAAGAGGGAGCCACACGGTGGAGGAAGATGCAAACACATTACACAGGGTCACACTTCAGGCAAACACACTGATATATACAGCCTGAAATATATACTCGGACACAAAAGTGCACACATACAGACACCTACATTGTCCTTGACTGGGGGGGTGGCTCACAGCATGTCCTATGCACAGAAACACAAACTCACATACACACACAGGAAGGAGGAAGACGCACAAAGGCGCAGACTCCGTGTCCCCGGAGGACAGCCTCCAACGTCTGTGCATACACGGCTGTGTCATGGATTTGGCACGAAGGCCTGTTTTTCTCCGTGGCTGCAGTAATGTGTCGAGCTGGCTGCCGCGTCGCCTTATCCAAGCAGCTGGAGGCCTGCTCTATTTTTGAAGTGTTCGGAGGCCCGTTGTCTGTGTGTTGTGCCGTGTGTATGTGGTGAGGTGTGTGGGAGCCCGGGCCGGGGCCTCGGCAGGCGGTGGGAGGGGTTGGTGGCACAGTGCAGGAATGTGAGTGTTTCCCTGCGGCCTGCCCAGGAGACAGGCTCCTCCTCCAATCCCCAACATCCCCTGCTGGTCGCTCCGTCTGTGTGCGTGCGTGTCACAGGGAGTCTATTCTTCTCAGCCCGACATCGCACACATCACACAGGCTCACACCGCCAGGCACGCACGCACACACAGACTTCACTGAGGGACGGGCCTCCCTCCCTCCCCCTCACTCACTGAGGGACGGGCCTCCCCCTCACTCACTTTCTGTCTCCTTCACTGAGGGACGGGCCTCCCTCCCTCCCCCTCACTCACTTTCTGTCTCCTTCACTGAGGGTCGGGTCTCCCTCGCTCACTTTCTCTCTCACACACATACACAGACTCTCACTGAGGGACGGGCCTCCCTCCCTCCCTCCCCCTCACTCACTTTCTGTCTCCTTCACTGAGGGTCGGGTCTCCCTCGCTCACTTTCTCTCACGCACACACAGACTTCACTGAGGGACGGGCCTCCCTCCCTCCCCCTCACTCACTGAGGGACGGGCCTCCCTCCCTCCCCCTCACTCACTTTCTGTCTCCTTCACTGAGGGTCGGGTCTCCCTCGCTCACTTTCTCTCACGCACACACAGACTTCACTGAGGGACGGGCCTCCCTCCCTCCCCCTCACTCACTGAGGGACGGGCCTCCCTCCCTCCCTCCCCCTCACTCACTTTCTGTCTCCTTCACTGAGGGTCGGGTCTCCCTCACTTTCTCTCACGCACACACAGACTTCACTGAGGGACGGGCCTCCCTCCCTCCCCCTCACTCACTGAGGGACGGGCCTCCCTCCCTCCCTCCCCCTCACTCACTTTCTGTCTCTTTCACTGAGGGTCGGGTCTCCCTGGCTCACTTTCTCTCTCACACACATACACAGACTCTCACTGAGGGAGGGCCTCTCTCTCTCCCCCTCACTCACTTTCTATCTCCTTCACTGAGGGTCAGGTCTCCCTCGCTCACTTTCTCTCACGCACACATACACAGACTCTCACTAAGGGACGGGCCTCCCTCTCTCCGTCCCCCTCACTCACTGAGGGACGGGCCTCCCTCCCTCCCTCTCTCACTTTCTGTCTCTTTCACTGAGGGTCAGGTCTCCCTCGCTCACTTTCTCTCACACACATACACAGACTCTCACTGAGGGACGGGCCTCTCTCTCTCTCACTGGGTGGGTCTCACTCTCTCTCACACACACAGACTCACACTGAGGGACGGGTCTCCCTGACACACAGACTGAGGGACAGGCCTCTCTTCCTCTCACTTCCAAACACACACACACAGACTCACTGAGGGACAGTTTCTCTCTGTCACACAGACTCTCACTGAGGGATGGGTCTCCCTCACACACAGTCTCTGAGAGATGGGACTGTTTCTCTCTCTCTCTCTCTCTCTCACACACACACACACACACACACACACACACACACACACACACACACACACACACACACACACACACACACACACACACACACACACACACACACACACACACACACACACACACACACACACACACACACACACACACACACACACACACACACACACACACCCCCCCCCCCCCCCACCTGGTCCAGTGCTGATTGGTTCCTCCATCTCCTCTCCCTGGGATAGGTGACAGAAACCCAACCCTTCCCCATCTCATGGTGAGACACCCTGGGTCACGTTCCAGGACAGTGTTTGGAGGGAGCTGACAGCGGGACAGGGGATAGCAGTTCACACCATCTGCCTGTCTCCCCACGTCACCCACACCCTGTCCACCCATCCACCCCATTGCATCATGCAGGCCGAACTCACTCCTGGGTGGGCTGGGAGGGGGAAGGGAGAAGAGAGAGAGAGAAAAGTTAGAGGGCAGAGAGGGAGGAAGGAACGGAGAGTGATGGTGGGGGTGGAAGAGAGATGGGGAGAGGAGGCAGAGAGAGAATGAGGCAATGCTGGTTGCTGCCCCATTGTAGGAAAGGGCCTGCAATGATCATTTGGGCAGATTGCCCCTCACTCCTTCTGCGCAGGTGAGTTAAATGGCTACTTTGAATCCCTGCCTCCACCTCTCAAATTGCAGGTAAGGGCCAGAACGGGGGGGGGGGGGGGGGGGGGGAGAGTTGCAGGTGATACATTGGGGTGGTGCGGACGGAGATTGTTGGGAGAATAGGCACAATTTCCTTGTGGTACAGTATGCACTCGATGGGCTGAATAGCGTCATAAATAGAGTCTCCCCATTTGATCAGCAGTAACTGCCCAGTGGGGAGGGGGGGTGACAGGGTGATCTTCTTGCATCTGTCCCAATGTCCAGACACATGGTGCACTGTCCCTTTAAGATGTGAAATCAGGTAACATATGCATGCTCTTGCCGTGACATCCGTGTCTGGGACCTGGAATTGTGTGTTCAATGCTGTCGATTAATAACTGGGAATGAACTGTCTTAGTATCACCCTCTCTGGATCTGCTTGTTCTCCAACACTCCAGTTTCCGAAACCCATATCTCTCCCTCTCCCTGTTCTGAACCACCTCACTTTATCCTCTCATTCCTTACTGCCTACCCCTTCTAATCCCCACTCTTCTACTTCACAACCCCCCTCTGGCCCCACCTACTCCCTCCTACCTTCCAAACCACCACTGCCCCCACACTCTACCCCTCCTACCACCCTCTCACCTCCTGCTCTAACCCCCTTCTCCCCATCCCCTCCTCTCTATCCTCCTCACCCACTTGTTCGCACTTCCCCACCCTCGCCCACCTCTCTTTCACCCTCCCCTTCCCTGCCACCTCCCAACTCTCCACTCCACCAGCCCTCCCTCACCCCCACTCTCCCTGCCTGCCACCCCTCAACCTCTGCCACTCCTCCTCCGCTCCCCCCTCAGTCCATCCCCACCCCGTAGCATCCAACCTCCACCCACCCCTCCCCCTCCCTCTCCTGTATCTCTCCAACCCTTCCTCACATCACTCCACCATCCTCCCTCACGACCCTCCATACCTCTCTCTCCCTCCCTCACCCCTCTCTCTCCTGCCACCCACCCGTCTCTCCCTCTTCCTCCCCCTCACCCTCCTCCTTCATCTCCTCCTCACCCTTCTCCCTTCCCACCTCCCCTGCCCCTCCCTTGTCCCTTCACATCCCTTCCCCCTCTCTCCCGTCCCCTTCGACCACTCCCTCTCTCCTCCACCACCCCTCCCTCACCCACTCTGCCTTTCGCGTTCTTTTCCCTGCCCGTCACCCCTTGACCTCACCACTCCCTCTCCCCTCCACTCCTGCGCTCCCCTCCCTCTCTCCCTACCCCCACTGAAATGTTAGCATGGAGTGGGTTTGGAGAGGGTTTTTTCCTTTCAATAGGAGAGTGTAGATCTGAAGGAACACCTTTGAATAACTCACCTGTTGATTGAAAAATCCTGTCCAACCAGCTTTTCTGTATCCATTAATTTTTAATGAGATCCCTCACTATCCCTCCCTCAGCCCACCGGATGTTAGGTAGTCAGGGGCAGAGATGGGCCCGTTGGCTTGAGATGCAGACCTCTATTTAATGGCTCCCAGGCTGTTTTATATCCTGGGGCTGTGGGTGATCCCAGGGTCAGATGAGTGATTGGGAACAATAGGGACTGGTGCTCACTGAGTTATTCAGTGACAAGTGGGCCAAGATTACTGAGATACTGTTAAAGACAAGCACACAGCCTCTATGCTATCTCCCCTCACCCCTTCATCTCTTGTTTACTCCATCGTCTTTTGAAATCTGTTTGTCATTGCAAAGCTCCAGAGAAGTAGCCATTTTCTTTTTTTTAAAAAAAAGTTTGTTGCCCAATGATTGGAGAGTCGAGTCAGACACAAGTGAAGCTCTCTCCACACTGTCCTGTCACACACTCCTGGGGTTAGTCACAGAGTGAAGTTCCCTCCACACCGTCCCATCACACACTCCCGGGGTCAGACACAGAGTGAAACTCCCTCCACACCGTCCCATCACACACTCCCAGGGTCAGACACAGAGTGAAACTCCCTCCACACTGTCCCATCACACACTCCCGGGGTCAGACACAGAGTGAAGTTCCCTCCACACCGTTCCATCACACACTCCCGGGGTCAGACATAGAGTGAAGTTCCCTCCACACCGTCCCAGCACACACACCCGGGGTCAGACATAGAGTGAAGTTCCCTCCACACCGTCCCAGCACACACACCCGGGGTCAGACATAGAGTGAAGTTCCCTCCACACCGTCCCATCACACACTCCCGGGGTCAGACACAGAATGAAGTTCCCTCCACACCGTTCCATCACACACTCCCAGGATCAGACATAGAGTGAAGTTCCCTCCACACCGTCCGATCACACACTCCCGGGGTCAGACATAGAGTGAAGTTCCCTCCACACCGTCCCAGCACACACACCCGGGGTCAGACATAGAGTGAAGTTCCCTCCACACCGTCCCATCACACACTCCAGGGGTCAGACATAGAGTGAAGTTCCCTCCACACTGTCCCATCACACACTCTCGGGGTCAGACACAGAGTGAAACTCCCTCCACACTGTCCCATCACACACTCCCGGGGTCAGACACAGAGTGAATCTCCCTCCACGCCATCCCATCACACACTCCCGGGGTCAGACAGAGAGAGAAGCTCCCTCCAGTTCATCCCATCACACACTCCCGGGGTCAGACATAGAGTGAAACTCCCTGCTCTCACTTCCAACCTCTATTGCTCTGCCTCTGTCAAGCTGCTGTCCGTTGTCTCTCACTTGGGCACACATGTGTCTGCTTTGCTCGTCACCCTTTTGCTCCCTTGCTGTTGAGCTGTAGTGCAGTGGCAGGCAGTGGGAGTCTTCCCCTCCCGAGTTTCAAACAACTGTCTGCAGAGAGACCAAGTGAGAGGTGCACACGACTGCTGAAACTCTGTCTGGAGGACTTGACAGAAACACGTCCTTCCTTATCATCCCACCTCTCTTCCCCAACTCTGCCATTCCCCCACTCTCCCACTGCCCTTGCCGCTCTGTCATCACACCCCCACCCTCCCAACACTCCTCTGCCACTCCCCCACTGCTACCCCTACTCTTCCACATACCCTCTCTTCTTTTACTTCACCCTCTCCTCCTCTTGTACTTCCATCCCATCTCTGCTTCACCCCCTCCCCTTCAGCCCTCCTCTCACCACCAACCCCCCCCTTCTGCCCCCCTGCCCACCACCCTCCCCGTCTACTTCCTCCACCCCAGCTTCCCTCCCCGTCTACTTCCTCCACCCCAGCTTCCCTCCCCGTCCACCTCCTCCCCCCTTACCTCCCCGTCCACCTCCTCCCCCCTTACCTCCCCGTCCACCTCCTCCCCCCTTACCTCCCCGTCCACCTCCTCCCCCCTTACCTCCCCGTCCACCTCCTCCCCCCTTACCTCCCCGTCCACACCCCCCCTTCCTTCCCCATCCACTTCCCCCCCCCCCCCCTTCCCTTCCACCCTGGTGGAGTGTGTGATGTAATGCCTACCCTATGAATAATGAATGCCAAGCAGTGTTCTCAGGCCAGTGGACAGTGTTTCTCCAGACCCTGCCTCTCCACCGGAGACCAGAGCCTTTGTTTGTACAGCGCGGGGACAGAGCGGGTGTTAACCCTGCGTCTGCCAGCCTCCCGCCCTCCATGTACTCCTCTGTTGAAAGTTCAGGACCCCCTTCCTCTGATGAACCTCTCAGACACCGTGTCCCCAGTTCCCCAACAATTCCCCCACCTTCCCGAAAATCTCATCCAAAACAACCTTCTCTCCATGGACTTCTCAGCAGAGTCAAGCTGGAGAGATCAGGAGCCGTTTGACTCGCCTATCCACACCCCAGTCTCCCTGTCTGTACCAGTTCAACCCATTCCCTGCCCTCAGTCCCATCCGATCTTCCATACAATTATCTCCCTGCTTCTTTAATTCCCCTCTCCTGAAGATCTGTCCGCACCTTCCTCTCCGGCGGAGTGAAAGTCTTGAGATTCCTAGCCCTCCTTGTTCAATGCTTATCATTGTCTCCCCCCACCCAATCCAAGCTCCTGTATTGAGTGATACCCCTGACCAAAAGAGCATAACAAGTGGATGCACGATTAAACCATTTGGCCCATCGAGTCTACTCCATCATGGCTGACTTATTTTTTTCAACCCAATTCCCCGTCTAATCAAGAACATATCAACCTCCACTTTAAATGTACCCAATGTCTGGGCCTCCACAGCCATCTGTGGCAATGAATTCCACAGATTCACCACTCCA
The DNA here is from genome assembly GCF_030144855.1 of Hypanus sabinus. NCBI lineage: Eukaryota > Metazoa > Chordata > Chondrichthyes > Myliobatiformes > Dasyatidae > Hypanus > Hypanus sabinus. The sequence continues at coordinate 41,124,393 of NC_082706.1, read as the reverse complement.
TGGCTAAAGAAATTCCTTCCTCATCTCTGTGCTGTGCTTTCTATTCAGATGCTATGGCTTTGGTCCTACATTCTCCCACCATTGGAAACACCCCCTCTGTTTCCACTCAATATTTGGTAGGTTTCCATTAGGGTCCCTTTCATTCTTCTGAACTTCAGTGACTACAGGCTCAGAGGCTCGTATGTTAACCCCGCTATCAGTCTCAAACCTCCGCTGGATCCACTCCAATGTAGCACGTGTGTTATTAGATACGGGGCCTGAAACTGCTCAGAATACTCCAAATGCAGTCTGATCAATGCTTTGGAATTCCTCAGCATTACATCATTGCTTTTATATCCTAGTCCTCTTGAAACTAATCCTAACATTGCTAACCACCGACTCATCTGCAAGTAAACCGTTAGGGAATCCTGTAATAGGACTCCCAAGGTCCTTTGCACCTCTGATATCTGAATTTACTGCCTATTTAAAAGATAGTCTATGCTTTTGTTCCTTCATGACCATACACTTCCTCACACTGAATTCCATCTGCTGCTACTTTGCCTATTCTCTGAATATGCCCGAGTCCTTCTGTTGTACGAGACACCAGTGAGACCACACCTAGGAATACTGCGTTTGGTTTTGATAGTCCTGTTGTGGAAAGGGTGCGGAGGGATGTTGTCATGACCTGAGGGACTGTGTTATGGAGAGGTTGAGCAGGCTGGGACATTATTCCTTGGTCTGCAGCAGACTGACTGCTGACCCTACAGAGGTGTATAAAACCATTGGCAGCACCAATAGTGAGTGGCCACAACTAAATCAGCAGTTTGCCTTGATGGGGAATGTGTATCCTGTCTTTATCTACACTTCGTGTCCACTTTATTAGGAACCTTTATAAATGGACACGGAGTGTATGTTCATGGTCTTCTGCTGCTGGAGCCCATCCACTTCAAGGTTCAACGTGTTGTGTGTTCAGAGATGCTCTTCTGCACACCACTGTTGGAACATGGAGTTATTTGAGCTACTGTAACCTTCCTGTCAGCTTGAATCAGTCTGCCCCTTCTCCTCTGACTTCTGTTATGAACATGGCACTTACGCCTACAGAACTGCCGCTCACTTAATTTTTTTTATTAATTTCTGACACCATTCCCTGTAAATTCTAGAGTCTGTTGTGCAGGAAAATCCTAGGAGATCAGCAATTTCTGAGATACTCAAACTACCCCATCTGACACCAACAAACATTCCACAAAATCACTTAGATCGCATTTAAAAAAAACAGAAACGTAGAAATCTACAGCACATTACTGTCCCTTCAGTCCAATGTGACGACCATGTAACCTACCCTAGAAACTGCTTAAAATTTCCCTACCACATAGCTTTCCATTTTTCTAAGCTCCATATACCTATCTAAGAGCATCTTTAAAAAACCCTATCGTATCCGTCTCTGCCACCTTCATTGGCAGTGCATTCCACATACCCACCACTCTGTGTGAAAAACTTAACTCTGACACCCCATTGTAGCTACTTTCAAGCACCTTAAAACTAAACCTCCTTGTGTTAGCCATTTCAGCCCTGGGGAAAACACCTGGCTATCCACATGATCAATGCCTCTCATCATCTTATACACCTCTATCGGGTCACCTCTCATCCTCCGTCGCTCCAAGAAGAAAAGGCCAAGTTTACTCAACCTCTTCTCATAAGGCACACTCTCCAATCCAGGCAATGTTCTTGTAAATCTCCTTCACACACTCTCTATAATATCCACATTTCATCTGCGTTTAGTTTGAACAGCAATTGAGCCACTTAACCATGTCTGCATGCTTGTGTGCATTCAGTTGCTGCCAAGCGATAGGTTAATTAGATATTTGCATGAACGAGCGGGTGTACGGGTGTACCTAATAAAGTGGTAGCTGAGTCTGCTTGTTATCATCAGAGGAATGGTAGGTTAGATGCAGAGTTGCCCATCCTCCCGTCTCCTGTCCCCTCACCTGTGAGGTGTTTCGGTAAGATCAACCCTCCCCAAACAGTGCCAGACAAGGACAGGCCTTTTGGCCCATCCTGTCTGCTGTACGTAGTGATGAATTAAATCTCTTCTGTCTGCTTATCCCTCCAGCCTCTGCAGATTAGAGCACAGTGCTGTGCCAAACATGTACTTTAGAAATTACCTAGGGTTACCCATAGCCCTTTATTTTTCTTCAAAGACCCTATTGTATCCACCTCCACCACCGTAGGATCATAGAACAGAATCAGAATTATGTTTATTATCAAGTGAGATAGCTGACGTGAAATTTGTGGTTTTGCAGTGTCAAAGACATTAAAAGATTCTATAAATTACTAAAATAAATAAGTTGCAACTAAAGGTTTTCATAAGCTGGGGGAAGTAGTGGGAATAAGCTCCCACTACCTATTAAATGCTCCTAATGTGTTTCAAATAGCCTGTGACAACCAAGTCCAGGTCCTGGCCTTCATATGTGGCTTAGCTGATAGGAAACTGACAGGAGAAGGTGCAAGGATGGGTTACTGTTGCTTTAAAATCAGTCACTTTGGGCAGATTGGCTGGTCAGCGGCTCTCCTAGGAAAAGGGAAACTCTGATCACCAACTTCCAATGCCTACTCATGGGAAAACCTTTGGGAAAAGTCCGCAGCTGGAGTCCCTCAGGCAGTCTGTTGAGTACACCTGTGAAACTATTGGTTTCTGCTGTTCCTTTGGATCTATCAGCTGCGTGGGCAACAGCTTGTTCTTCATTTCATACTGCTCTGGCTCGCATGTTGACAGGGAGGCAACACCCATGGCCAACAGTGAGCCATCAATACAAGAAGTTCTGCAGGGGCTGGAAATCCAGACAGAATGTTGGAGGAACTCAGCAATTTCCCCTCCATTGACGCTGCCTGACTTGCTGAGTTCCTCCAGCATAGTTCGTGGGTTTGTGAACTGTTCAGTCTTGTCATCCAATGGGGAGGGGGAAGAAGCTATCAGTGGTATCAGTGGGTGTGGGTTTTCTGTGCCTCCTCCCTGATGATAGTAATGAGAAGAGGACGTATCCCAGGTAGTGAGGATGGATGCCACCTTCTTGAAGCACAACCTCTTGAAGATGTCCTGGACTGTGGGGAGGGTTGTGCCTGTGATGGAGCCCACGACCCTCAGTGCACAGCCCCTTGCAATCCTGTGCACTGGTGTGTCCATACCAGACAATTCCTTCCACCGTACATATGTGGAACACAGAACAGTACAGCGCAGGAACAGGCTCTTGCCCATGATGTGCCAAATGTCTAAAGCCTTCTGCATGTGGATGGTCCATTTCCCTCCATTCCCTCCACATTCATGTGCCTACCTAAGCTCCAAATGACTGCCTCTATCGTATCTGCGTCCTCCACCAGCCCTGACAACACATTCCAGGCATCTGCTCTCTGTGTCACAAAAATCTTGCCCCACTCATGTCCTTTGCACTTCCTGCCTCTCAGTTTAAATGCATGTCCTCTACTGTTAGACATTTTGACTGTGGGGGGGGGGATAAAGGTCTACTCTACCTATGCCTCTCATAATCTTAGAAATTTTGTCACGTGTCCCACTAATAATTTCTAGGATGAAGTCCTCTCTTCAGTAGTTAGAGAGGTTAGATCAGTATTCTTTGGAGCTTGTGTTATAATGTTAATACAGAGGGATTTCAGGGTCCAAGTCCATTGCTGACAGTGGAGACACAAGCAGATTGGTCAGGGCATTGAGTGTAAGGTTGTGCTGAGCTGCATAAGACTTGGGCTGTCCTGGAGTGTTGTGTGCTGTTCTGGTGGCCCCATTACAGGAGTGATGTGGAAGCTTTGGAGAAGGTGCAGAAGAAGTTCATTAGGGTGCTGCCTAGAAGGTTGGACAGATATTCGTCCTGACGAAGGATCTTGACCCAAAACGTCGACTATTTACTCATTTCCATAGATGTTGCCTGGCCTACTGAGTTCCTCCAGCATTTTGTGTGTGTTGCTTGGACAGACTTTTGTTTTCTCTGGAGCGACAGAGACCCTTGATAGATTCGTTACAGCTGCACAAGACGTTGGTGAGACTGCACTTGGAATGTTGTGTGCTGCTTTGGTCATACAGCTTACAGAGAGGATATCATTAAATGTGAGAGAGAGCAGGAAAGATTCATGAGGATGTTACTGGGACTGGAGTTATAAGGAGAGGCTGGATAGGCTGGGACTGTTTTTCCCTGGAATGAAGGAGGCTGAAGGATGGCCTTTATGAAGGGCATGAGGGATGTAGACAAGGTGGTTGGTCACAATCTTTCCCCCAGGATGAAGGAATACAAAAAACCACAGGGCATAGATTGAAGGTGAGCAGGGAAAGATTTCAGGGAGACCTAAGAGTCAGATTTTTCATAGAGAGGGTGGTGGATATGGAATGAGTTGGGTACAATTACAGTGTTTCAATGACACTTGGACAGGTACAGGGAGAAGAAGGATTTAGAGGGATATGGGCCAAATGCCAGCAGCTGTTAGGTGCCTGGAATGGGCTGTCAGGGTTAATGGTGGAAGCAGACAAAATAGTGGCATTTAAAGGGATCTCAGCCTCTTTAAAGCTAGCACTGTTTCGTCTGGTGCATTGGAAGCTGAGGAGAGACCAGCTAGGGGTTTGTAAAATTATGAGAGGCATAGACAATCAGAATCTCTTTTTTTCCCCAGGGTAGAAATGTCAGATAACAGGGAGCATGCATTTAAACGAAGAGGTGGAAAGTTTAAAGAAAGTATGTGGGGAAGTTTATTTTGAACAGAGATTGGTGGGTGTCCAGAATGCACTGCCAGGGTGGAGGTGGAGGAGATACAGAAAAGGTGCATAGGCTCTTGGATAGGTAGATGAATAAAAATATAAAAAGATAAGAAATAGGAGCAGGGATCGGTCATCTGGCCTGTTGAATCTGCTCTGCCATTCAACATTCATAGCTGATCTGGCCATGGCCTCAGTTCCACACACATTACTGTGCAAAAGTCTTAGACATGTATATATAGACGAGAAGAAGAAGAAAGCCCTTAACTCTTGAGTGGAGTCATCGGGACGCCGTCATGACGGGTTGTTTTTTAGCAGGCTTTCTTGTTTTTACAAGGCCGAGTTGCTAGCTCAACGCTCAACCCAGCACAGATGGAAAGCGTGCAAGGGAGCCGGCTGGATTTGAACTCGGGAGCCTTCGCTCTGAAGTCCAGCGCTGATGCCACTCCACCATTAGCCAGCCATATATAGACTAGGGTTCCTAAGAATTGCACAGTACCGTATATTATGTCTTAGCAGTTACCAAATAACTCTTACTACTGCTGAGCTAATGCTAAGGTAAGTACTTTTACTTCAGTGTCCCAACCACCTTCCTATTTTAACCAATATACAGAAATGTGCAAAAGTCTTTGGCTCCCTGGCTACATGTATGTGCCTAAAACATTTGCACAATACTGTACCTGTCTTTTCCCCAGAACCCTTACCTCCCCTGCTATGCAAAAGTCTATCTCACTGAGTCTTAAATATATTTAACGAGGCTTCCCTGGGCAGAGAATTCCACAGCTTCACTACTCTCTGGGAAAAGAAGTTTCTCCGCATGCATTCCCCTGAATCTTGACGCTATAGAGACTAGTTCTTGCCTCACCTACCAGTGGAAACAACTTTCCTGTTTCTACCTGTGCAGGAATGTGCATGGAATGGGGGTTAAAGATAACGATTAGCTTCAGTAGTCGCACATACAGTGCAATGCATCGTTGGCTCCAAATCAGATCAGCAAGCATTGTACTGGGCTTCAGGTGACAACGTTGCATGCCCACAACTGACTTACCCTAACTCGTACGGAGCACCCAGGGGAAACCCACATGGCCACAGCGAGAACATGCAAACTCCTTGCAGAGTGCAGCAGGAATCGAACCCCAAACTTACAGCTAGCATAACATGAGGGCTGTTATTTCAATTTGGCATTGTGTTCAGTGGGCTAAAGGGCCTGTTTCTGTGCTGTATGCTTTCTGTGTTGCAAGCTAAACTGGATCAGGGGTAGGCACAGACAAGTGGGTCGAAGGGCCTTTTCCTGTGCTGCGTAACCCCTTGAAGAACTTACCAAGCTCCCTTGACGTTCAGAAGTAACAGCCCTGAGGATTCAGGTTGGAACTGTACCACACCCACTGAGGAACTGGAATTCCAGAGGTAGTGTGAAAACAAAGGCCCTTTTGTCTTCTCCGCCTTCTCAGTGCAAGAAACGCCTCTTGCTTTATCCGGCTCAGTCTCATTCCAACTGCTGACTGTCGTAGTTGTCTGGACCAACAGGAAAAAATAAAACTCAGGAATGGTCGGTTCATTCTCCTTCACCGCATTCCCCCCCCCCCTCCACTCCCCCTCTTCTCGAGGGGCAAGGAGCAATGTATTACAAGTGCTGACCTTGTCTAGATTTCAACATAGGCCTCAGAAAATTGGGAAGGGAATTCCCCTGATGTAGTGAGCAGGGCCCAAACAAGTATCCTGGTTTCAGGAAGGATATCAGGAGCCTACAAAGAAAGCAGGAAGCAGGCTGGAGAGGGGCCATGAAGGACGAGAGCACGTTCACTACCTGGTCAAGGGTTTATTTTGGAAAATGGTCACTGAGTTGTTGATGAGGCCTTCCCCTGTGGCTGCGAGATGTGATCTTAATGCCTCCCAGCTGCACAGGAAGGGCGTGACAATGAATTGTGGTCGTTTTCAGGTAAATCTATGTGCTGGCTTGAGGCTGTTGTCAACACAATCTCTAGTCAATGAGTTACAGACTAGTCTGGTGAAATCAGGTGAGGCCCAGGCTTTTCCTTCAGCCTAGGTTTGGATGGTGGGGGGTGAGGGGAGCTTCCTGCCCTTGTACAGGGATGCAGGGTAGAAGCACCATCATCAAGCATGGCAAAGAGGAGTTAAGTCAGGAGGAAGTGTGGAGCAACAGAGGGATCTTGGGGTCCTGGTAGATCCTTCAAGTTGCCCTGCTAATTAATAGTGTGTTTAAGACAGCGTATAGTGTGTTGGCTTTCATTAGTTGGTGGATTGATGAAGGAAGATCGATAGATAAATACTTTATTGATCCCAAAGGAAATTACAGTGTCACCGTATCATTACAAGTGCACAGCTATACAAATATTAGAAAAGAAGTAAAGAATTTAAAAAAATAAATTACCTCAAACAGTCTGACAGGAGGGGGTTATCACTTCTCCAGTTATAGGTTGACTCATGATAGTGCTTAATAGCCGAGGGTAAGAATGACCTCTTTGGAAAAGCAGCACAGTTGTCTCGGTCTGTTACTAAAAGTACTCTTCTGTTCAGCTAAGGTGGCGTGCAGAGGGTGAGAAACATTGCCCCGAATTGCCAAGATTTTCCATAGGGTCCTTTAACCTACTACAGCCTCCATTGTGACCAGTTTGATTCCTATAACAAAGCCAGCACCAGCTTTTCTACTCAGTGTATTCATCACCCGTGTTGATGCCATTGCCCTAGCACACCACCGCATAGAAGATTGGATTGGCAACAGCAGACTGGTAGAACGTGTGAAGGAGCATACTCCAAAGGACCTCATTCTCCTCAGGAAGTAGTTGTGGACGAGCAGTGGGTGTGATGTATGTGGGTTTTGGTAAGGCTTTCGACAAAGTTCCCTGTGGTAGGGTCATTCAGAAAGTCAGAAGGCATGGGGTCCAAGGGAACCTTGGCTGTGTGGGTTCAGAATTCGTTTGTCCACAGAAGGCAGGGGGGGTGGTAGAAGATAGAGTGAATCCTGCCTGAGGTCACTGGCCAGTGGTATCCCAGAGGAATTTGTTCCGGGACCTCTGCTTTATAAGTGACCTAGTGGAAGAGTGGGATTGTAAGGCTGCAGATAATAGGAAGGTTGGTGAAGTTGTGGATAGTGTCAAAGGTTGCTGTAAGTTATAATGAGACATTGAGAGGATGCAGAACTGGGCTGAGAAGTGGCAGAAGGATTTCAATCTGGCAAAGTGTGAACTGACACACTTATGGGAGTTGAAACTGAAGGTAGGATACAGAGTGAGTAGCAAGATACTTCATGGTGTGGAGGAACAGAGGGACCTTGAAGTTCATGTCCATAGATCCCTCAAAGCTGCTGTGCAAGTTGATGGGGTTGTTAAGAAGGCGTGTGGTGTGCTGGCCGCCTTTAGTTGGGGGAATTGATTTCAAGAGCCTCAAGATAATGTTGCAGTTCTGTAAAACAGTGGTTAGACCACACTTGGATGTTGTATTCAGTTCTGGTTACCTCATAGGAAAAATGTGGAAGCTTTCAAGAGGGTGCAGAAAAAATTTAGTAGGATGCTACCTAGATTAGAGAGCGTGTTATATAAGGAAAGGTTGATTGAGCTGGACATTTTCTCTTGGAGGCAACTTGATTGAGGTGTATAAGATTATGACGCATAGATAGTGGACAGCCAGTGCCTTTTTCCCAGTTCTATTTAAGGTGTGTGGAGGAAAGTTTATGGGAGATGTCAAAGATAGGTTTTTTTGCCACAGTGTGTGGGTGCCTGGAATCCACTGCCCGGAATGGCCGTGCAGGCATTTCAGAGACTCTTAGATAGATTTAGAGATGTAAGTAAAATGTAGGTTAAATTACCACCACAACTTTGTGGGCTGAAGGGCCTTTACTGTATTATACTGTTCTGTTTTGTAAGGATTGCAGCTGACCAGTGGGATCACATCTGGATGACTGTATACAGTCTTGCTGTAATTATTGATATCCTTCATGGACCAAACAGCCTATATGAGCTCGGACACAGCTCCCAATGCGATAGGAACAGGATTATACCTGGAATAGGCAGGTTCGTCAGACCCTCTGGGATTGCGTAAGCTAGGGTTTGGAAGCCAGGCATTCCACAGGCTTCCTGTCCCTGAAAGCATTTGTTCCGTAAATCACTAACGCCTGATTTACCTACGATTTGTGTCATATTGCTGGATGTACACTCATAAATACTGAGTCTTGTTTATTATTCATCCTACTGGCCATGATTAATCACATGGAATGTCTATGCACAGGATGCAGACAAGCTGGGTATTGGGGAACGTTTTTGTATTGTTACAGCCTTGCGGAATGCCATGTAAATGCACAGTGGAATTTGTGAGAAGTTCAATTTTTCTAAGTTAGTCATTTTGTCACTCGGGGATATAATGTACCTTGTATAATACAATGACAGTCCAATCCCCACCAGTATGGTACCCCAGTGTTATACAGTGACAGTACAGTACCCCGGTGTTGTACAGCGACAGACCTGTACCCCAGTGTTATACAGTGACAGACCCATCCCCACCGGTACTGTACCCTGGTGTTAGACAGTGACAGACCTGTCCCCACTGGTGTTATACAGTGACATCCATTCCCAGCTGTGCTGTACCCCGGTGTTATACAGTGACAGACCTGTCCCCACTGGTACTGTACCCCAGTGTTATACAGTGACAGACCTGTCCCCACTGGTACTGTACCCCAGTGTTATACAGTGACAGACCTGTCCCCACTGGTACTGTACCCCAGTGTTATACAGTGACAGACCTATCCCCACTGGTACTGTACCCCAGTGTTATACAGTGACAGACCTGTCCCCACTGGTGTTATACAGTGACATCCATTCCCAGCAGTACTGTACCCTGGTGTTATATAGTGATAGACCTGTCCCCACTGGTACTGTACCCCAGTGTTGTACAGTGACAGATCCATTCCCAGCAGTACTGTACCCTGGTGTTATACAGTGACAGACCTGTCCCCACTGGTACTGTACCCCAGTGTTATACAGTGACAGACCTGTCCCCACTGGTGTTATACAGTGACATCCATTCCCAGCAGTACTGTACCCTGGTGTTATATAGTGATAGACCTGTCCCCACTGGTACTGTACCCCAGTGTTATACAGTGACAGATCCATTCCCAGCAGTACTGTACCCTGGTGTTATACAGTGACAGACCCGTTCCCAGCAGTACAGTATCCCGGTGATATACAGTTGCAAGAAAAATTTCCTGAACCCTTTGCAATTACCTAGCTTTCTGCATTAATCACTGATAAAATGTGGTCTAATCTTCACCTAAGTCACAATAATAGACAAACATGATCTGCCTAAACTAATAACACACAAACAATTGAACTCCTCGTCAATACTGAGTACACCATTTAAACAATCACAGTGGGGTAATGCTTTCTACAGAAGCTATTTGGAGTCAGGTTTTCCAATCAATGGGGTGAGACCGGAGGTGTGGGTTGTAGAGGTGCCCTGCCCTATAAAAAGGACACAAAGTCAGGTTACTGACAGAGCCTGCATCTCTCAAGAAAGATTTGTTTATATGCACTATGCCTAGATCAAAACAACTTTTAGCAGGCAATTGTAGAGACGCATGAAGCTGGAAAAGGCTACAAAGGCATTTCTAAAGACTTGAGTGTTCATCAGTCCGTAAGAGAAATTGTCCACAAATGGAGGAAATTCAGAACAGTTGCTCCTCTCCCTGGGAGTGGGCTTCCTGCAAAGATCCCACCAAGAGCACAATGTTCAATGCTGAAGGAGGTGTAAAAGAACCCAAAGGTAACAACAGATGTCCTGCAGAAAACTTCAGAGCTTGTTAAAGCCTCTGCTCGTGTCCATTGTAAGAAAAATACTGAACGAGAATGGTGTTCATGCAAGGACACTGTGATGGAAACCACAGCTCTGAAGTTTGCAAAAGACCACCTGGATGTTTCACAGTGCTTCTGGACAATGTTCTGTGGACAGATGAGACAAAAATGGATTTTTTTTTTTGGCAGACACGCACATTACTGTGTTTGGAAGGTGCTATGCGCCAACAACAAATCCTCATCCAGCAGTGATGCAAGGTGGAAGAAGCATCAAGGTTTAGGGCTGCTTTGTGGCCTCAGGGCCTGGACAGCTTGCAATCAGTAAGGGAACAATGAATTCAAAATTGTATCAAGACATTTCACAGGAGAATTTTAGGGTAGTGGTCGTCATCTAAAGCTCAATAGAAGTTGGATGATGCAATCAGACAATGATCAGAAACACAGGAGTAAATCAACAACAGAATAGTTTAAAAAAGCAGAAAATATGTGTTTTGGAATGACCAAGGCCGGATCTTAACCCAATTGAGATGCTGTGGCATGACTTGAAGAGCACTGTTCATAGAATGTACCCAAGGGTTCACATACTTTTTCCAGCCTGGACTAGGAATGATTAAACAATGTGTCCCATAAAGACATGAAAAGTACAAATGTTTGTGTGTTATTAATTTAGGCAGATTGTGTTTGTCTATTGTTGTGACTGAAAAGAAGATCAGACCACGTTTTATGAGCAATTAATTCAGAAAACCAGGTAATTGCAAAGGGTTCATAAACTTTCTTGCAACTGTAGAGTGACGTGTCATATTCACCAGTACTGTATTCCAGTGTGAGACAGTGACAGACCTGTCCCCATTGATACTGTACCCAGTCTTATACAATGACAGAGCCGTCCCCACCTGTACTCTGCCACAGAACTACACAGAGGCATACTTGTCCCCACTGGTACAGTTCCCCAGTTCAATACAGTAACAGACCTGTCCAAACCAGCAGTGTATCCCAATGTTATACGGTGACAAACCCTTCCTCACCAATACTGTACCTCGGTGTTATACAGTGACAGACCCGTCCCCACCGATTCTGTACCTCGGTGTTATAGTGACAAACCCTTCCTCACCAGTACTGTACCTCAGTGTTATACAGTGACAGACCCTTCCCCACTGATACTGTACCACAGTGTTATCTAGTGACAGACCAATGTGGGATTGTATCCTGGTGTTACACAGTAACAGACCCGACCCCAATGGGACTGCACCCTGAGGTTACACAGTAACAGACCCGACCCCAATGGGACTGCACCCTGCGGTTACACAGTAACAGACCCGACCCCAATGGGACTGCACCCTGCGGTTATACAGTAACAGACCCGACCCCAATGGGATTGAACCCTGGTGTTAAGCAGTAACATTCTGACCCCAATGGGATTATACCCTGGTGTAATACTGTGACAGACTGACCCCAATTGGACTGTACCCTGGTGTTATATAGTGACAAGCCCTTCCCCACTGATACTGTACCTCAGTGTTATACAGTAATACACACTCCTCCACTGATACCATACGTCGGTGTTATACAGTGTCAGACCTACCCCAATGGGACTGTACCCTGGTGTTATACAATAACTGACTGACCCCAATGAGACTGTACTCTGTTGTTTACAGTGGCAAAATGACCCCAATGGGACTGTACTCTGGTGTTACACACTAACCGACCGACCCCAGTGGGATTGAACCCTGGTGTTATATAGTGACAGGCCCTTCCCCACTGATACTGTATCTTGGTGTAATACAGTAACAAATCCTTCCCCACCGATACTGTACATTGGTGTTTTACAGTGACAGACCCATCCCTACTGCGCCTGTACAACAGTGTTATCTAGTGACAGACCAATGGGACTGTATCCTGTTATACAGGATCCTGTATCGTTGTTATACAGTAGCAGACCCATCCCCACTGATGCTGTACCTCGGTGTTTTACAGTGACAAGACATTCCCCACTGATACTGTAACTCAGTGTTATACAGTGACAGACCCGTCCCTACAGCTACTGTACCACACTGTTATCTAGTGTCAGACCGACCCCAAATGGGACTGTACCCTAGTGTTATACAGTAACAGACTCAACCACAATGGGACAATACCCTGGTGTTCTACAGTAATAGACAAACTCCAATGGGAATGTACCCTGGTGTTATACAGTAACAGACCCGTGCCTAATGAGACTGTACCCTGGTGTTATACAGTAACAGACCCGACCCCAGTGGGACTGTACCCTGGTTTTACACAGTGACTGACCCTTCCCCACTGATACTGTACCCCAGTGTTAAACAGTGACAAGCCGTTCCCCATTGATAATGTACCTCGGTGTTATACAGTAACACACCCTTCCGCACTGACACTGTACCTCAGTGTTATACAGTGACAGATTCGTCATCAATGGGACTGTACACTGGTGTTATACAGTAACGGAGCGACCCCAGTGGGACTGTACCCTAGTGTTATACATTGACAGACCGACCCAAATGGGACTGAACCGTGATTTTATATAGTAACAGACCCGTCCTCAATGCAACTGTATCTCGTTGTTATACAGTAACACCCTTCCCCACTGATACTGTACCTCGGTGTTATACAGTAACAGACTCTTCCCCACCGATACTGTACCTCGGTGTTATACAGTAACAGACTCTTCCCCACCGATACTGTACCTCGGTGTTATGCAGTAACAGACACTTCCCCACCAATACTGTACCTCATTGTTATACAGTAACAGACACTTCCCCATGATACTGTACCTCGGTGTTATACAGTAACACACTTCCCCACTGATACTGTACCTCGGTGTTATACAGTAACAGACACTTCCCCATGATACTGTACCTCGGTGTTATACAGTAACACACTTCCCCACTGATACTGTACCTCGGTGTTATACAGTAACAGACACTTCCCCATGATACTGTACCTTGGTGTTATACAGTAACAGACACTTCCCCACCGATACTGTACCTCATTGTTATACAGTAACACACTTCCCCACTGATACTGTACCTCGGTGTTATACAGTAAGACACTTCCCCACCGATACTGTACCTCAGTGTTATACAGTAACAGACACTTCCCCACGATACTGTACCTCATTGTTATACAGCCACAGACACTTCGGAACTTATACAGTTCCTCAGTGTTATGCAGTGACAGACATTTCCCCACTGATACTGTATCTGGGTGTATTACTGTGACAGACCCTTCCCCACCGATGGTGTACCCCAGTGTTATACAGTGACAAACCCTTCCCCACTGATACGGTACCTCAGTGTAATACAGTGACAGACTCTTCCCCACGGTAATGTTCTCATTCAGGTGTAAGAACTCTGAACTAAACAACAAGTTTAAACCGTTGTCAATGAGGCACGATCGCAGTAAGATTAACTGTTTACTGTTCACTCTTCCACATTAACGTATGGTGAAAACTGTTGATAAAACAAAACGAAATATATACAATATTTCCTTGGCATCACATTTACATCATAAATACTTGCAAAAGTAAAACTACAACAAACTATATTACATTAAAGCACGACATACAGTCAGAATCTACCTATGCCATCAACTGGCTTTAAATACACTTCACAAACTATCCAGCAACGCTTTCAATACACAAAAAAATAAACTTTATCAACCGTCATTACTTTTAACAGAATCACGTTAACATTTTTACTTCAACATATAGATTATCTTATAAACTTACAGTGTTGCTTCTATGATGTTTCTTAGTGCGTAGAATGAAAACTTTTCTCGCGCTGATCCTGCACACACAAGCCCCCTCCTTCCCGTTTCTCCAAACCGGTATTTTCCCACAAGACGCAGTGAAACCGGGTGTGACATCATCGCATGCCGCGATACATCACAGACAATGAATTTACTTTCAACAACCTTAACTTTAACTAGAAAATAATTATAAACAAATTACTAATGCAAAAATGTAATAAAGCTAAACAAATGCCTTAAGGGCAACACACCCACTGATACTGTATCTGGGTGTTATACTGTGGCAGACCCTTCCCCACAGATAGTGTACCCAAGTGTTATACAGTTATGGACCTATCACACTGATACTGTACTTCAGTGTTCTACAGTAACAAACCCTTCCCCATTGGTACTGTACCTCGGTGTTATACAATGACAGACAGACCCCATTTGGACTGTACCCTGGTGTTATACAGTAACAGACAATCTCCAATGGGACTCACATGAGGAAATCTGCAGATGCTGGAAATTCGAGCCACACACACAAAATGCTGGTGGAATGCAGCAGGCCAGGCAGCATCTATATGGAGAAGCGCTGTCGACGTTTCGGGCTGAGAACCTTCGTCAGGGCTAACTGAAAGGAAAGATAGTAAGAGATTTGAAAGTAGGAGGGGGAAATGAAAGAAGAAGACTGGAGGGGGTGGGGTGAAGCTGAGAGCCAGACAGGTGATTGGCAAAAGGGATACAGAGCTGGAGAAGGGAAAGGATCATGGGACGGGAGGCCGAGGGAGAAAGAAAGGGGAAGGGGAGCACCAGAGAAAGATGGAGAACAGGCAGAGAGAGGAAAAACTAAATATGTCAGGGATGGAGTAAGAAGGGGAGGAGGGGCATTAACGGAAGTTAGAGAAGTCAATGTTCATGCCATCAGGTTGGAGGCTACCCAGCCGGTATATATGATGTTGTTCCTCCAACCTGAGTGTCGCTTCATCTTGACAGTAGAGGAAGCCATGGATAAACATATCAGAATGGGAATGGGACGTGGAATTATAATGTGTGGCCACTGGGACTGTACCCAGTTATACTCTGTTATACTGTGACAAAACAACCCCAATGGGACTGAGCCCTGGTGTTATACAGTGACAGACCGACCTCAATGGGACTGTACCCTGGTGGTATACAATGAAAGACCCTTCCCCACTGATACTGTACCTCAGTGTTATACAGTAATACACACTTCCCCATTGATACTGTACCCTAGTGTTATACTGTGGGAGACGGACCCCAATGGGACTATACCCTGGTTTATACAGTAGCAGACCGACCCCAATGGGATTTTATCTTGGTGTTCAACAGTGACAGACTGACCCCAATTGGATGGTACCCTGATGGTGTACAATGAAAGACCCTTCTGCACTGTTACTGTACCTCAGTGTTGTACAGTGATATAACTATCCCTACTGATATTGTATCCCAGGGTTATATAATGACAGACCCATCCCCATTGCTACTGTACCACAGTGTTAGCTAGTGACAGATCAGCCCCAATTAAACTGTACCCTGGTGTTATACCGTAAGACACCCGTCCCCAATGAGAGTACACTGGTGTACAGTAACAGACCAACCCCAATGGGACAGTACCCTGGTTATAATGTAACAGACAAACTCCAATGGGACTGTAGCCAGGTGTGAGACAGTGACAGACCTGTCCCCACTGCTACTGTACCACATAGTTATCTAGTGACAGACTGACCCCAATGGGACTGTACCCTGGTATTATACTTTAACAGACTCGACCCCAATGGGACTGTACCCTGCTGTTATACAGTGACAAAACCTTCCCCACTGATACCGTACCTCGGTGTTATACAGTGACAGACCGACCCCAGTGGGACTGTACCCTGGTGGTTTACAATGAAAGACCCTTCTGCACTGTTACTGTACCTCAGTGTTGTACAGTGATATAACTATCCCCACTGATATTGTATCCCAGGGTTATATAATGACAGACCCATCCCCACTGCTACTATACCAGAGTGTTATCTAGTGATAGACCAACCCCAATGGGACTGTAGCCTGATGTTATACAGTAACAGACTGACCCCAATGGGACAGTACCCTGGTGTACTGTGACAGACCGACCCCAATGGGACAGTACCCTGGTGATATACAGTAAAAGACAGACCCCAACGGGACAGTACCCTGGTGTTATACAGTAACAGACTGACCCCAGTGGGACAGTACCCTGGTATACTGTGACAGACCGACCCCAATGGGACAGTACCCTGGTGTACTGTGACAGTCCGACCCCAATGGGACAGTACCCTGGTGATATACAGTGACAGACACTTCCCCACCGATACTGTACCTCGCTGTTATACAGTGACAGACCCATCCACGCCGATGCTGTACTTTTGTATTATTCAGTCACAATCCCTTCCCCACTGAAACTGTCCCACTGTGTTGCACACCGACAGATCCATCCCCACTGATACTGTACCCATTGTTATACAGTGACATACCTGTTCCCACTGCTACTGTACCCCAGTGTTATCTAGTGATAGACCGATCCCAGTGGTCATATACCCTGTCATTACACAGTAACAAACACATCCCCAATTGGACTGTAACCTGGTGTTATACAGTAACAGACCGACCCTAATGGGACAGTACCCTGGTGTTATACAGTAACAGACCGACCCCAATGTGATTGTACCCGTGTGTTATACACTAACAGACCCATCTCCAATGGGACTGTACCCTGGTATTAAACAGCAAGAGACCTATCCCCGTTGGGATACTATCCTGCTGTTACACAACAAAAAAAACTGCAATGGGACTGTACACTTGTGTTATACAGTGACAGACCGACCCCCATGGGACTGTACCCAGCTGTTGTACAATGACAGACAAACTCCAATGAGGCTGTACCTTGGTGTCATACAGTGACAGACCCATCCCCACTGATAATATTCCTTGGTATTATACAGTGACAACCCCTTTCCCATTGATACTGTTCCCTGGTGTTATACAGTAACAGAACTGTCCCCAATGAGACTGTACCCTGGTGTTATACAGTAACAGACCGACCCCAATGGGACTGTACCCTGGTGTTACACAGGGGCAGAGAAACTCCAATGGGACTGTGCCTTGGTGTCATACACAGACCCATCCCTACTGATAATATTCCTTGGTATTATACAGTGACAACCCCTTTCCCATTGATACTGTTCCCTGGTGTTATACAGTAACAGAACTGTCCCCAATGAGACTGTACCCTGGTGTTATACAGTAACAGACCGACCCCAATGGGACTATATCCTGGTGTTACACAGGGGCAGAGAAACTCCAATGGGACTGTGCCTTGGTGTCATACACAGACCCATCCCTACTGATAATGTTCCGTGGTATTATACAGTGACAAACCCTTTCGCACTGATACTGTACCCTGGTGTTATATAGTAACAGACCCATCCTCAATGGGACTGTACCCTGGTGTTATACAGTAACAGACCGACCCCAGTGGGACTGTACCCTGGTGTTATACAGTAACAGACTGACCCCAATGGGACTGTACCCTGGTGTTATACAGTAACAGACCCGTCCCTAATGAGACTGTATCCTGGTGTTATATAGTAACAGACCGACCCCAATGGGACTGTACCCTGGTGTTATATAGTAACAGACCAGTCCCTAATGGGACTGTATCTTGTATACAGAAACAAATACATCCCCGATGGGACTGTAACCTGGTGTTATACAGTAACAGACCGACCCTAATGGGACAGTACCCTGGTGTTATACAGTAACAGACTGACCCCAATGTGATTGTACCCGTGTGTTATACACTAACAGACCCATCTCCAATGGGACTGTACCCTGGTATTAAACAGCAAGAGACCTATCCCCGTTGGGATACTATCCTGCTGTTACACAACAAAAAAAACTGCAATGGGACTGTACACTTGTGTTATACAGTGACAGACCGACCCCCATGGGACTGTACCCAGGTGTTGTACAATGACAGACAAACTCCAATGAGGCTGTACCTCGGTGTCATACAGTGACAGACCCATCCCTACTGATAATATTCCTTGGTATTATACAGTGACAACCTCTTTCCCATTGATACTGTTCCCTGGTGTTATACAGTAACAGAACTGTCCCCAATGAGACTGTACCCTGGTGTTATACAGTAACAGACCGACCCCAATGGGACTATATCCTGGTGTTACACAGGGGCAGAGAAACTCCAATGGGACTGTGCCTTGGTGTCATACACAGACCCATCCCTACTGATAATGTTCCGTGGTATTATACAGTGACAAACCCTTTCGCACTGATACTGTACCCTGGTGTTATATAGTAACAGACCCATCCTCAATGGGACTGTACCCTGGTGTTATACAGTAACAGACCGACCCCAATGAGACTGTACCCTGGTGTGACACAGTTACAGACTTGACCCCAATGGGATAGTACCCTGGTGTTATACAGTAACAGACCTGTCCCTAATGAGACTGTACCCTGTTGTGACACAGTTACAGACTGACCCTAATGGGACTGTACACTGGTTTTATACTGTAGCACACCCATCCCCAATGAGATTGTACCCTGGTGTGATACAGTACCAGACCGACCCTAATGGGACTGTACACTGATGTTATACAATGATAGACCATATCCTACCGATACTGTACTCCAGTGTTATACCATGATACACCCTTCCCCACCAATAATGTACCCTGGTGTTATACAGTGACAGACCCTTCCCCACCAATAGTGTACCTTGGTGTTAAACAGTGACAAACCCTTTCCCACCGATTCTGTGCCTCGCTGTTATACACTGATGGACCCTTCCCCACCAATACTGTACCCTAGTGTTATACAGTGTCAAAACATTCCCCAGTACTACTGTACCTCATTGTTATACAGTGACAGACCCTTCCCCACTGATACTGTACCTCAGTATAATACAGTGACAATCTCTTCCTCACTGATACTGTACCTCAGTATTATACAGTGACAGATCCTTCCCCAATGAGACTGCACCCCAGTGTTATACAGTAACAGACCCGTCCCCAATGGGACTGAACTCTGCTGATATACAGTAACAGTTCATCCCCAATGCTGTACTCTGATGGTATATAGACAGACAGACATACTTTATTGATCCCGAGGGAAATTGGGTTTCATTACAGTCGCACCAACCAAGAATAGTGAAGAAATATAGCAATATAAAACCATAAATAATTAAATAATAATAGGTAAATTATGCCAAGTGGAAATAAGTCCAGGACCAGCCTATTGGCTCAGGGTGTCTGACACTCCGAGGGGGGAGTTGTAAAGTTTGATGGCCACAGGCAGGAATGACTTCCTATGACGCTCAGTGTTGCATCTCGGTGGAATGAGTGTCTGGTTGAATGTACTCTTGTGCCTAACCAGTACATTATGGAGTGGATGGGAGTCATTGTCCAAGATGGCATGCAACTTGGATAGCATCCTCTTTTCAGACACCACTGTCAGAGAGTCCAGTTCCACCCCCACAACATCACTGGCCTTATGAATGAGTTTGTTGATCCTGTTGGTGTCTGTTACCCTCAGCCTGCTGCCCCAGCACACAACAGCAAACATAATAGCACTGGCCACCACAGACTTGTAGAACATCCTCAGCATCGTCTGGCAGATGTTAAAGGACCTCAGTCTCCTCAGGAAGTAGAGATGGCTCTGATCCTTCTTGTAGACAGCCTCAGTGTTCTTTGACCAGTCCAGTTTATTGTCAATTCATATCCCCAGGTATTTGTAATCCTCCAACATGTCCAACCTGACCCCTTGGATGGAAACGGGGTCACTGGTGCCTTAGCCCTAACTGACACTAACTAACTAACTGACCCCTATTGGACTGTACCCTGGAGTTGCACAGTACCAGACCCGTTCTCAATGGGACTGTACCCTCATGCTATCCAGTAACAGACTCGACCCAAATGTGACTGAACTCTGGTGCTATACAGTAACAGACCCATCCCCAGTGGGACTGTACCCTGGTATTACAGTTGGCCCTCCTGATCTGCGAGGGTTTGGTTCCGGAACCCCTTGCTGATAACAAAATACACGGATGCTCAAGTCCCTTATTCAACCTGTGTCAATGCGGTGGATCTTGGGACCCAGCGGAACCGCAGACCTTATTTAACCTGTCTCAGTGCGATGGACATTAGGACCCTGCGGCAGAGATCTGAATCCGCAGTGTTTCTGTTCACGAAGATAATCACGATCACGATTGAAAATAAAGTGGAAATAATAAAGCGTCGGAAAGAGGTGAAACGCCATAGGTCATTGGAAAAGCATTAGGCTACGTCGGTCAACGATCGGAACAATTTTAATGGATAAAATGAGAAAGGCTCTGCCCCGATGGAAGCTACAATTATTACTAAGCAACGCAGTGGTTTAATTATTGGGTTTTGGGGTTTTGGGTTTTTGATCCTCCACATCAACCCGGCACGGTGGAGAGTGCACTCAGGTGCATTCTGTCACCGGCTCCCAAGCCCGGCACTGAAACATACGTTCTTAAGTGTTTTATATGCATAGAAAGATAAAATATATACTATATTCTAAGACAAACATTTGACTAACTGACGCTGAATAATACCAGTAAGAGAACTTCTGATTTGTTTCAGTCACAATCCACAATAACCCACGCACATCCTCCCGAATACTTTAAATCATCTCTGGATTATTTATAATAACTAATACAATGTAAATACTATGTAAATAGTTGTTATACTGCATTGTTTAGGGCAGGGGTCGGCAACGTTTGCCACTGAAAGAGCCATATGGACCCATTTCCCACAGAAAAGAAAACACTAGGAGCCACAAAACCCGTTTGACATTTAAAATGAAATAACACTGCATACAACGGTTTTTTTTTTTGCCTTTATGCTATGTATAAACAAACTATAATGTGTTGCATTTATGAAATTGATGAACTCCTGCAGAGAAAACGAATTTACATTTCTGCATGCAACAAAAACATTTTGAACTCCGAAAAAAAGACGTTGGGTTGAAGGTTACTCCATAGTTAGCCTACCTTGGATCGAAGAATTAAAAGAAAGCGCGCACTGGCGGGTGTCAGGCATTGGCAGTGGTGATGTATATTAATAGCAATAAAAAAAAACACGTTGTAGCGGTGTGCTACACGCAGCGCTAAAATAATGACACTGCAGTCAAAGATAACTTTATTCGAACTAAACAGCCTTGCTTTAAAGCCTCCCTCAACCTGCCCCCCGTGGGCGCGGATGCTCCAAAAGACACGTACTCACAAACCCCTGTAGGCTATCTCCCTTAGCCGGAACGGTGGCTAATTGTGAGCCGGTTTGGATGTGCCAGGAAATGGGGTCTCCACGTTTTATTTAGATTGTACAAAATCACCATAATCTTCAAATTTCGAATTACATTTCAAAAACTAACAAACCACAGGGAGCTGCAGCACAGAGATGAAAGAGCCGCGGGTTGCCTGGTTTAGGGAATAATGACAAGAAAAAAGTCTGTACATGCTCGAACAACAAGTGCTGTAAGAGAACTTACAGGTTTTCTCAATTTGTGGTTGGTTGAATTCGCGGATAAGGAGGATTGACTGTATACAGTAATGGACCCATCCCCAATGGGGCTGAACCCTGGTGTTTTACAGTAACAGACTGACCCCATTGGGACTATATCCTGGTGTTTTACTGTAATACACTGACCCCAATGGGACTGTACCCTGGTGTTATACAGTAACAGACTGACCCCAATGGGACTATAACCTGGTGTTATACAGTAACAGACCCATCCCCAATGGGACTGAACCCTGGTGTTATACAGTAACAGACCGACCCCAATGGGACTGTACCCTGGTGTTATACAGTAACAGACTGACCCCAATGGGGCTGAACCCTGGTGTTTTAATGTAACATACCGACCCCAATGGGACTGTACCCTGGTGTTAATACAGTAACAGACTGACCCCATTGGGACTATATCCTGGTGTTTTACTGTAATACACTGACCCCAATGGGACTGTACCCTGGTGTTATACAGTAACAGACCCGACCCCAATGGGACTGTACCCTGGTGTTATACAGTAACAGACCGACCCCAATGGGACTGAACCCTGGTGTTATACAGTAACAGACCGACCCCAATGGGACTGTACCCTGGTGTTTTAATGTAACATACCGACCCCAATGGGACTGAACCCTGGTGTTATACAGTAACAGACCCGACCCCAATGGGACTGAACCCTGGTGTTATACAGTAACAGACCCTTCCCCACTGATACTGTGCCTTGGTGTTATACAATGACAGACTTTTCCCTACCGATACTGTACTCCAGTGTTATATCACGATACACCCTTCCCCACCAATAGTGTACCCTGGTGTTATACAGTGACAAACCCTTTCCCATTGATACTGTGCCTTGCTGTTATACACTGACAGATCCTTCCCCACTGATACTGTACCCTAGTATTATACAGTATCGACATTCCCCAGTACTTCTGTACCTCGTCGTTATACAGTGACAGACCCTTCCCCACTGATACTGTACCCCATTGTTATACAGTGACAGATCCTTCCCCACTGATACTGTACCCCATTGTTACACAGTGACAGACCCATTCCAACTGCTACTATGCCACAGTTATATAGTGACAGACGGACCCCAATGGGACTGTACCCTGGTGTTATACAGTAACAGACCCACCCCAATGGGACTGTACCCTGGTGTTATACAGTAACAGACCGACCCCAATGGGACTGTACCCTGGTGTTATACAGTAACAGACCGACCCCAATGGGACTGAAACCTGGTGTTATACAGTAACAGACCGACCCCAATGGGACTGTACCCTGGTGTTATACAGTAACAGACTGACCCCAATGAGACTGTACCCTGGTGTTTTACTGTAAGACACTGACCCCAATGGGACTGAACCCTGGTGTTATACAGTAACAGACTAACGCCAATGGGACTGTAATCTGGTGTTGTACAGGATGTGTTTGCCCTGTGTACATAGGTTGTACTGTTCTATGTTTGGACCATAGTATGTGGGTGGATTCTGGAGTTCTGTGTTGCCGCGAGCTCCTCCCTACCCTATGCAGCACTTGCCAGTGTGAGGGGTGGGGGGTTGCTTCTGTCGTCAGTCCCAGCTGTTTACAGACAATTGGTGGGATTCAGCCTGGTGCCTGTCTCCGCCGCCCCCTTCTTTCCACAATGCAGCCAGTATCCGCACGTGGTGAGGGGCCGTTGCTCTGCGCAGGACAGTGAGAACCGCAGGCTGCTGTGGGAAGTCTGCATCTGAGGTCTCTCCTCCATCCCGCCACACTGACTCTCTCCACAACCCACTGACCCCCTAACACTCTGGGGCTCCCTCAGTCACCCTGCCCCTTCCCACACACCCACTTCTCTCTTTCTCTCTCTTCCCACTCGATCTTGCTTCCTCAACCTTCTCTTTCCCTTCCACTTTAACCTTTCAACGTCCATCTATATTTAACAACATCCCTCCTCCTTTCCCTACTCTTCCCATCTCCCTCTCCTCCCTATCTTCCTCTCCCCTCTCGCTCCCTCCTGACCTTCCCCCTCCCTCCAGTCACCCCTCTCTGCTTCTCTCCTTCCTTGCCTCTCACATTCTCCCCTCTCACCCTTCCCCACCAAACTCCGACCCCAGGTAATATGCCTTGCTGTCTCAGGCAGTCTTCCCGGATTCCTCAGGAAATTCCTTGCATTCCAGCAGCGTGTGCTGACTGCTGGAGGACTGGCAGAGGCTGCTGTGGTAGCTGTTGTTCGGGCTGACTCCTCATCGCACAACTCTGCCCCGTTCAGTGGGTTGGGAACATCAGTTTATGTGTGCTCAGCTCCCTCCACACCCCTACCCACAGCGCTCCCTCCTCACCACCCCTCCCACCGTGCTCCCTCCTCTCTGCCCCTCCCACTGTGCTTCCCCCACATTGTTGCCTCTCCTACAACACTCCCCCCTCACCCCCACCCACATCTCCACCTCTCCTACAACACTCCCTCCTCTGCCCCCCCCACAGCGCTCGCTCCTCACCGCCCCTCCCACAGCACTCCCTCCTCACCACCCCTCCCACAGTGTTCCCTCCTTACTACCCCTCCCACAGAAATCCTTCCTCACCCCTGCCCCTCTTATAGTGCAGCAACCCCTCCTCATCTTTAATGTTTGGCCACAGATTTACTCCTTTGGAGGAGTTCCAAATAATGCCCCCCCTCCCCGCCTACCCTGAAAGGAGGGTGTGACTGCCAATTGGCCCAGTTGCCTGTGGGAAGGTGCTCCTGCAGTGGGATCAGTGGGCAGGGGGGGTCCAGGCACAGAGAGCGGGGAAAGTTTCTTTCTTTTGGGGCCAGTCTCCATTTAGTGTTCTGACTTCAGGAGGTGGGGAGGGTTTGTCACCAGGGTTTGGGAGGTATAGGGGTGATCTTACTCAGGCCTGGAAAATTTGGAGGGGTTGTGACACGGGAGATGGTGAATCAGGAAGTAGAGGGCAGAGAGGGAGAGAAAGAGGCAAAGAGTGAGGGATGAGGGGAAAGGCAGAAGGTAATGAGGGAGAGAGGATGGAGAGAAGAGAGGTTGAGTGATAGGATGGGAAGGAGATGTCGAGAGGGGGATGAGTGAGAGTGGAGGCAAGAAGATGGCAAGAGACAGCCTAGCAGGAAAAGGTGATAAGGAAGGGGGGATATGAAGGGGAGAGCAGATGGAAAGAGGGGGTCGAGGGGGAGCGGTGACAGGAAGAGGGAATGGAGAGGGGGACATGGGGAAAAGGGGATGAAAAGAGGGCAACAAGGGGAGAAGGGGCAACAATGGAGAGAAGGGTGATGAAGGGGAGGGAGAATGGAAAGTAAGGGATAAGGGGGAGAGGGGTACAAGTGGGAGAGAGGATGGAGATGGATCAGGTAGAAGGGATGGAAAGTGGGGAATGAGAGGGAGAGAGGGGTATGGGGAGTGGAAATGGAGACCGGGATGGGGAGAGAGGAGATTGGTTGATAGGGTGAGATTGGTGTTGGGGAGTGGAAACAGGAGGGGTGAAAGGTGGAAGGAGGGTATCAGGTAGATGTTAACTCAGCGAGTGTCAGTTTAGAGGGCTTTTACAAGGTGAGGTCCCAGCTATGCAAAGCCGAGGTGTGGAAACACCTCTTCCCTCTGAGAGTGGAGCATCCTTGGATTTCCTGGCCCCTGAGTGAGTCCGGATCAATGGGGATGTTTGAGATGGAGCAGATAAGTACTTGACAGACCCAGAGTCTCGGTCCAAAGGGCATAGCCTGGGAATTAAAGGGATATCCATTTAGATGAGGAATTTCTTTATCCAGAAGGTGGTGAATCTGTAGAATTCATTGCGAAGGCCAAGTCTGTGTGTACATTTATGGCAGAGATTAATAAGCTCTTGATTGGTTATGCATCTAGGGGAGGTCAGAAGAAAGGGGATGTAAAGGAAATTAGCCATGATTGGATGGGAGAGGAGACTCAATGGGCCAAAAGGCTGAATTCTCTCCTGTATTGTATAGTATGAGGGAGTTGAAAGTTCATGGGAAAGTGTCACAGCCATGGGATTGGGGCCAGTGAGAGGTGGAGAGGTGTCTTGATGGAGGTTAAGAGGCACCGGTAGAGTGGAGAGCCAAAGACTTTTACCCAGGATGGTAATGGCTAGTACAAGGAGATATACTTTTAAGGTGAGTGGAGGAAGATCTAGAGGAGGATTTCAAAGGTAAGGTTTTTTACATGGAGATTGGTAAATTCATGGAACACACTGCCAAAGGGGCAACAAAGGCTGATAACGGCCTTTGTGGGGCAGAAGATTATGGAGTGAGTTGGAGACAGCTCTTTGTGGACTTCACGCGCCAGTTTTAAAAAATGAGCGGGACAGCATTAGAGTGGAGTGGGCAGCGTTCGAGTGGAGTGGGCAGCGTTAAGAGTAGTCAAGCTTGGGCAATAAGTTTGAGATGTTAGAGGCATAACAAGTGTAGGCAGGATGGTAGTTCAGGCAGTGGAATGCTCCTCCTGTGAGATGTGGGACTTCAGGGTACCTGACAGTCTCCCTGACGACTACATCTGCATGGTGCACCCAACCTCGCCTCCTGTGTGACAAGATCAGATCTGGAGTCGCTCAAGACCATTCAGGAGGCTGAAAGCCTCATAGATTACTGAGCTGGTCACACCCAGAGTGCAGGCTTCAGGCAGTAGATGGGTGACCACTAGGAGAAGTAAGGGGTGTAAGCGGTCAGGGTAGGGTTCCCTGTGGCCATTCCCCTCAGCAACAAGTATACCCCTTTAGATACTGTTGAGGGAGTGAACTAACAGGGCACAACTGCACCAGCTGGGCCAGTGGCACTGTGGCTGGTTCTGAGGCTCAGCCGAGAAGGGTGAGGTCAGGCAGAGGGATAGTGACTAAGCAGTTAGAGGCACAGACAGGAAATCCAGTTGCCACTAAAGAGAAGCCATGATAGTTTGTTTCCTTCCAGGTGCTAGGGTCCAGAGTGGCGACAGAAGATTCTCAAGATGTCATGGTACCCATTGGTTCCAATGAAGTAGGTAGAAAGGAGGAAGTAATCCTGCACAAGTGAGTATAGGGGGTTAGGGAAAAGGCTGACAAACAGGGCCCCTCCAAGGTAGTAATCTCTAGCCTGCTTCCAGTGCCACGTGCTGGTCAGGGCAGGAATAGGATGAAGATACAGCCGAACAAGTAGCTGATGAACTGAGCAAGGGGCAGCGTTTCAGATTTCTAGATCACTGGGATCTCTTTTGGGGAAGTTAAGAGATACACCTAAACCTGAGTGTGAGTGTGTAAATGCAGTGTGTAGTGAGACGGTGAGGATAGGGCAAAATTGTGGTCAGTAGGGTGCGGTGAGGTGTAACATGGGGGCACAATCTGGGGGGGGGGGTGATGAATTCAGGACTGAAGCTGGTGTATTTGAACGTGCTCAATACATGGACTAAGGTAGATTATCTGGTAGCGCAGTTAGAGTTTGGCAGGATGACGTTGTGGATATCACTGAGACATAGCTGGGAACTTAACGTCCAAGGATGCAACCTCTATTGAAAGGACAGGCAGGTAGGTAGTGGTGGTAGGTTGGCTGTGTTGGTAAAAAGCAAAACTAAATGCTTTGACAGATCAGAAGATATAGAATCCTTAAGAGTAGAGTTCGGAAGCTGCAAGGATATAAAGATCCTGGTGAGAGGCCCCTGAACAGTAGGCAGGATGTGGGATATAAGTTTCAATGGTAAGTAGAGAAGGAATGTAAAAAGGATAATGTTAGGATAGTCATGGAGGATTTCAGTGTGCAGGTAGATTGAGAAAGTGAGGTTGGCGCTGGATCCCAAGGAAGTAGAATGCCTATGATATGGCTTTTTAGAGCAGCTTGTGATTGTGTCCACTAGGGCAAAGGCAGTTCTAGATTGGGTGGTGTGTAATGAACCAGATTTGATTGGGAGCTTATGGTAAAGGAATCCTTGGGAGGCAATTCTATAATTCACTACAGCTTCAGAGGGAGAATATAAAGTCAGATTATCAGTATTACATGGAGTAAAGGGAATTACTGAGACATGAGAGAGGAACTGGCCAATGTTGATCGGAAGGGGACACTAGCAGGGATGATGGAACAATAATGGCAGGAGTTTCTGGACAATTCAGAAGGTGCAGGATAGATATACCCCAAAGAAGTTTTCTAAAGGGTGGATGAGGCAACCATGGGTGACAAGGGAAGTGAAAAACAATACAAAAGCAAAGGATGGGGTGCATATAATAGAGCTAAATTCAGTGGGAAGGACGGGAGGATCTTAAAAACCAACAGGAGGCAACTAAAAAAAAAGCAAGGAGAGAAGAGATGAAATATGAAGGCAAGTCACCCAAACATATCAGAGGATATCAAATGCTTTTTTTTTCAGATATGTAAAGAGTAAAAGAGAGGTGAGAGTGGATATTGAACTGCTGAAAAATAACATGAGAGATAGAAAAGGGGGACAAAGAAATGGCAGGTGACCCTAATGATCATTTTGCATCAGTCTTCATTATGGGAGACACTAGCAGTATGCTAGAAATTCAAGAGTGTTGGGAGGAAGAAGTGAATACAACTCCTATCACCAAGGAGAAGATGCTTGGAAAGCTGAGAGGTCTGAAGATGGATAAGTCACCTGGACCAGATGGACTGCACCCCAGGGTTCTGAAAGAGGTTGTGGAGGCATTAGAAATGATTGTTCGAGAATCACTAGATTTTGGAATGCTTCCAGGGAATTGCAAAATTGCAAACGTTTCACCGCTCTTCAGCAAGGGAGAGAGTCAGAAGAAAGTAAATGTACTGTAGAGAAGTGTCTGGGAGTGGGTTAAGGCTGGGATCTAATCCAAGGGTTTAGGGGTTTATATATTGAATAACTGATCCCTAGGAGTGGGTTAGAGGCTGGGATCATTACTAATCCTGGGACTGTGTGTGTAACAAAATACCGGCTTCATTGGGAGGGGGAGGTTGGGATTTGAGGAGATCACTTAATGCTTTAAATATTAGCTTTATTTGTCACATATACTTGAAAGACTGAAACATACAATTAAATTTATGTCCCACTTCAGTCCTGCCAAAGGGTTGTGGCCCAAAACGTCAACTGTACTCTTTTCCCAGATGCTGCCTGGCCTGCTGAGTTCCTCCAGCATTTTGTGTGTGTTTGCATTTCCAGCATCTGCAGATTTTCTCTTGTTTATACGGTGAAATGTGTCTTTTGCGTCAAGGAGACACACAGCCTGGGGATTGTGTTGAGCAGCCCACAAGTGTCACCACGCTTCCAGCACCAACGTAGCTAGTCCTCAACTTACTAACCCTACCGGTACACGTAGAAGGAAGGTGGAGAAACACGGTGAAACCCGCACAGTAAAACCTCCTCACAGGTAGCGACGGGTGTCAAACCCTGATACTGTGATCTAATTGTGCTACAGTGACATCCGTTGTACCCTTGGAGATCTCCTTGCAGGGACTTCTGCTCGTTCTCAGGCACCGACTACTGCTCTGTCACTGACTGCCTCATTATCCCCTCCCCAACAGGCTTCGCGTTTCCGGACTGGGCCTACAAGCCGGAGTCGAGCCCCGGGTCACGGCAGATCCAGCTCTGGCACTTCATTCTGGAGCTGTTGCGGAAGGAGGAGTACCACGATGTGATCGCATGGCAGGGCGACTA
This sequence comes from Hypanus sabinus, assembly GCF_030144855.1. Classification (NCBI taxonomy): domain Eukaryota; kingdom Metazoa; phylum Chordata; class Chondrichthyes; order Myliobatiformes; family Dasyatidae; genus Hypanus; species Hypanus sabinus. The sequence continues at coordinate 41,094,916 of NC_082706.1, read as the reverse complement.
CGGCGAGTTTGTCATCAAGGACCCCGACGAGGTGGCCCGGCTGTGGGGGGTCCGCAAGTGCAAGCCCCAGATGAACTACGACAAGCTGAGCCGGGCGCTGAGGTGAGTCCAGGCCTGCGGGGTGGGGGGGGGGGGGGGGTTGGTGCCACTGAATTGAGCCCCATGCTCTGATCCCGGCCAAGGCTGGGTGAGGGATCTGTCCATGGAACTCTGGTCTCCCTTGGGTATGGGAGGGGCCTGCTCTCCTCACAAGCGGTGGGACTCTACCTGACGTACATAGATATGCGTGTGGTGTATGCGGGTCCACAGTTGTGACGGTGTGTGGGAGGTGCGATCCGACACTCTGCTGAGAAATCGACAGTGGTGGAGCGCTGCACTGCGAGAGGGGTGGCGAGGAGGCATATAGAGAGAGCCAGGGAGAGTGGGGCAGTTGGAAATGAGATATCAGGACTGAGGGGGAGAACGAGCATTCGTGATCAGGGTTTCAGAGCGCACAGGGTGTGGGGAGCAGGTCTGGGTGACATGGCAGGTGGACTGTTGGTGCCCCTGTCTGTTGGTCAGATCCCCAGATGTATCTGTACAGGACCCAAGTTCCACAGGCTGAATGTCCGGGAGAGTGAGGTACAGCATGGTGTGGGGCGTCAGACCCTGTCTGCAGCCTGAGGCCTCTGCTGCCTTCCTAAGGGTAGTGGGGTCCAGATGTGGGGAATTCCCCCTTTTGCCTGGTACAGTCTCAGGGAAAGAGGGAGAAAGAGAAGGGTAGGGAGAGAAAAAGGGAGGGGATGGGGAGATGAAGAGAGAGGAAATGTTATAGGGAGGGTGAATGAATGTGAGAGGGACGAGTGGGGAGAGGAAGTGATAATTTGAGAGCCAGTGGTGGGGGGAGTGGGTGGAGACAGCCTGAGAGAGCAAAGATGGGAGCGAGGGCTGACATGGAGCAGAAAGGGAGGTGGGTGGGCCAGCAGAGGTTGAGTTTCTGCCGGGGGACGAGGTGTGTGGTCCACTCAGCTCATGGTATCTGTGTACAAGGTAGGGTAGTGGGAAATGAGTTAGTCAGTGTGAGAGAGGGGACTCCTCACCACCCCTCCCACAGTGCCCCCTCCTCACTGGCCCCTCCCACAGTGCCCCCTCCACACCAGCCCCTCCCACAGTGCCCCTTCCTCACTGGCCCATCCCACGGTGCCCCCTCCTCACCGGCCCCTCCCACGGTGCCCCCTCCTCACCGGCCCCTCCCACAGTGCCCCTTCCTCACTGGCCCCTCCCACAGTGCCCCTTCCTCACTGGCCCCTCCCACAGTGCCCCCTCCTCACCGACCCCTCCCACAGTGCCCCTTCCTCACCGGCCCCTCCCACGGTGCCCCTTCCTCACTGACCCCTCCCATAGTGCCCCCTCCTCACCAGCCCCTCCCACAGTGCACCCTCCTCACCGGCTCCTCCCAGGAGTTCCCTCCTCACCGCTGCTGCCACAGCACTCTCTCCTCACTCTCCCTCCTCACCGCCCTTGGAGGTGGGGGTGTTTGGGGGGTGTGGCATTGCCCAGTGATGACACTGACCTCTCGTGCCCACAGGTATTACTACAACAAGCGCATCCTCCACAAGACCAAAGGCAAGAGGTTCACCTACAAGTTCAACTTCAACAAGCTGGTCCTCGTTAACTACCCCTTCATCGACATGGGTGAGTGTCTGTGCACATCGTGATTTGGAGCCAGAGTGGGCCCTCCACCGCCTCTTATCTTGCTATCTGGGTAGGTCCCTCAACAATGTTGCTGGCATCTTGGGGCCCAGGTCCGTCACTCCCTGAATGTGGCAGCACGAGTTGGTAGGTTGGTGAGGAAGACGTGCAGCATGCTTCCCCTCATTGGTTAGGACGCTGAGTTTATAAGTATTTTGGGAGCTATATAAATATCTTTCTGAGCTGTATCGGGAGTACTGTAAGCAGTTGTCTTCAGTCCATTACAGGAAGGGTGTTGAGGCTTTGGAGAGGGTGCAGAAGAGATTCACCAGGATGCTGCCTGGATTAGAGGGTATGAACAACAAGGAGAGGTTGGACAAACTTGGGTCGTTTTCTCTGAAGTGGCAGAGGCTGAGTGAAGAGGCTTATAAAGTCATGAGAGGCATAGATAGAGTGGCGTGGTAGCTTGGAGACAAGTGCACTGTTTTACAGCATCAACTGTACGATTGAGGGTTCAATTCCTGTAAGGAATTTGTATGTCCACGCCCTGACCACGTGGGTTTCCACTCACGCCTCCATTTTGTACCAGTCCAGCACAGGTAGCCTTTTGACTTTAAGCTTGTCACCCCCACCAACAGCTGTGTCTGACCTTGACACACTCCCCTCCCTCTACCCATTATACCCCAGCCCTCTGTCTCCCACTCCAGAGAGTCAGTCAGCATAGAAACAGGCCCTTCAGTCTAACTGGTCTCAGCTGACGAAGTTTGCCATCTAATCTAGTCCCAGTTTCCTGTGTCTGGCCTGTATACCTCTAAACCGTCAATATTTATGTATGTACCTTTCCAGGCCATCCCCCCACCCCACAACCCCCTGAACTGAGTTCACCTGCCCATCATCCTACACTCCACCTCAGTCCACCAATCACTTACTGTCTCACTCCTTCCCCCCTCCCCTCCATTCTCTTCTTATACTGTCATCTCCCTCTCCCCTCTCAGACCTAATGCAGGCTCTCAACATGAAACATCAACAGCACCATCTCCACCCCTGCAGGTGCTGAGCTCCTGCAGCAAACCTCTCACAGCAATGATCCTGGGAGTGAAGGGGTTAATGTAGGAGGAGCCATTGAGCCTGTAGTCATTGAAAGATGAGGGGGAGGGATCTTACCGGATATGGAAAGGCCGAGGTGGAGGGGCTGTTTCCATCTGTAGGAGAGTCTGGGACCAGAGGGTGGTGTCTGAAAGTAAAGAGTCATCTCTTTACAACAGAGGTGAGAAGGCATTTCTTCAACCAGAGGGGAGTGAATCTGTGGAAATTGTTGCCAATGATGATGTTGGGCTATTTAGGTGCGAGGTTGATGACTTCTTGATTGGTAAGGAGGTTAAGGGTTACAGGGCGAATGAGGTTGAGAGAAGAAGAGCAGGGCTTAGGAACAGCCGTTTGGCCTGCGATGCTGTGCCAGAGTAGTACTGAAACACTTAACTAAATTAATCCTTCCTGCCTACACATGGTCCATGTACCATCGTTCTCTGCACATCCATATGTGCAAGAGCTTCTTAAACACCTCCATCGTATCTACCTCCAGGACTACCCTCGCAGCACATTCCAGGTACCGCCACTCTCTGTAAGTAAACTTGCCTTCCACATCAGCTTTGTCCTTAACCCCCTAAACTTAAATGCATGCCCCGTCCCATTAGACATTTTGACTCTGGGGGAAATTCTGCCAGCCTTCTACTCCCTATCTACGCCTCTCATAAACTTATACCGGATCTCCTCTCAGCCTCTGCCTCTCCAGAGAAACAGCCCAAGTTCGTCCAGCCTCTCCTTGTAACTCAAACACTCCAATCCGGAGAGCATCCTGGTGAACCTCTTCTGCACCCTTTCTAAAGCCTCCACACCCTTCCTAGGGACAGCAAGGTAGTACAGCGGTTAGAGAACAGAGATTGCTGATCGGGTTTCGATTTCTGCAAGTGTCCATGAGGAGTTTGTGCGTTTTCCCCGTGACTGGGTGTGTTTCCTCCGGGTGCTCCACTTCCCTCCCACATTCCACAGACGTGCTTAGGTATAGTGAGTTGTGGGCAATGCCACGTTGGCCCCAGAGGAGAGGGAACACTTGCAGACTGCCCAGTGCAGTCCTTGCAGATCGGATTTGAGGCATTTTGCTATAAGTTTGGATGTACCTGTGACAGAGCTAACCTCTCCAAATGAGCAAGCCGAATTGGATGCATAGTCAGCCAGGACTGAACGGCAGAGCAGACTGAGGCAGGATTCAGCTCCTGTGGGCTTGGGATCTCCGTCTCACAGGAGAGGGGAGCGTGTGTGTGTGTGTCTGCAGGGAGCAGGGCCTGTTTCTCTGTGTACGAGAGATGAAGGGCATATCTCTCTGTGCATGTGCTGGTGTGTTTCCGACCGGCTGCTCGGGGAATGCACAGAGCTCTGTCTCCCCCTTCCCACAGCCCACCCATGACCTTCGTAGCAGTGGCTCATCTGAACACGCCTCCACACCTTTATACCCTTCTATCTATAGCCTCTTTCCCACCACTGACTCATTTCTCTCACTCCAGCCCCCACAGCCCCTCCCACACCAACAGAAACATAAATCAGACTCCAACACTGCTTGCTTGAGCTTTATTGTCTTTGAATATTTTTTCCACTAAATCTGAGCCTCCTTCTCCTCAGAAGCTGGAAGGCAGAGGCTGCTGCTATTAATTTCTGGAGCAGAAGAGGCTGAGGGGAGCCCGACAGAGATGTATAAGATCATGCAAGGCACGGACAGGGTAGATAGCTTTCCCCAGGGTTGAGATGTCCAGTGTTGTAGGGCACGCATTTAGGATGGCGGGCAAGTTGAAAGGAGGTGTGCGAGACCGATTTTTCACATCGCGAGTGGTGGATGCCTGGAAGTTACTGCCAGGGGTGGTGGTGGTGGCGGGTATGAAGGAGGGGATTAAGAGCAGATTGAGTTTAAATTGGAATTGTGTTCTGCACAGACATTGTAGGCCAAAGGATGTACTCACCCCCATTACAGGCTTTGGAGGGGGTGCAGAAGAGGTTCACTAGCATGTTGCCTGAATTAGAGGGCATGAGCTGTGAGGAGAGATTGGACAGATGTGGGTTGTTTTTCTCTGAAGCCACGGAGGCCCGATGAAAATTTAAAGGATTCTGAAAGCCATAGTTGGAGAAGGGAGACTTTGTCCTAGGGGTTGAAATATCTAGCACTAGGGGGCATATGTTTAAGGTGAGAGGGTGTCAGTTTAAAGGAGAGATGTGCAGGAGAAGTTTTTTTTCCCTGGAGTGTGCTGCTGGGGTGGTGGTGAAGGCGGGAACGACAGAGGTGTTTAGGTAAGCAACGTGACTGTGCAGGGAATGGAGGCATTGAGCATTGTGCAGGCAGAAGGAATGAGGCTTTGTGAGCTTAATTGGTTCAGTACAACGTTGTGGACCGAAGTGCTTGTTCTGTATGTTATATGCTCAATGGGGATTGTCTGAATCAACCTCCTGTGATGCCAGCGAGGGACTCTAGGGCTTCTGAACAAGAACAAAGCTCCTCTTCATCTTTTCCAGAGACTTCCTTCATTGAGGAAGTCTTACGTCTCCCATCTCAGATTCAAGTGGCAGTTTATTATCATGGGTACACATACCCGGGGTATAAACACCATGAAACTGCAGGAGCAGCGCAGGACAGCAAACATAAATTAACATAATTATACATAACTCGCACTGCAAAGTAAACATAACAACATCTGTGTAAGCTGAAAGAGAGAGAGAAAGTTATACAGTCCAAGTTTGGAATGGTTTCTTCTCATTCTGTTCTTTTACTTGGTGTCTGAATCTGGGAGTGTGCAATGGGACGGTGTGGAGGGAGCTTCACTCTGTGTCTGACCCCGGGAGTGTGTGATGGGACGGTGTGGAGGGAGCTTCACTCTGTGTCTGACCCTGAGAGTATGTGATGGGACAGTGTGGAGGGAGATTCACTCTGTGTCTGACCCCGGGAGTGTGTGATGGGACGGTGTGGAGGGAGCTTCACTCTGTGTCTGACCCCGGGAGTGTGTGATGGGACTGTGTGGAGGGAGATTCACTCTGTGTCTGACCCCGGGAGTGTGTGATGGGACGGTGTGGAGGGAGCTTCACTCTGTCTGACCCCGGGAGTGTGTGATGGGACGGTGTGGAGGGAGCTTCACTCTGTGTCTGACCCCGGGAGTGTGTGATGGGACTGTGTGGAGGGAGATTCACTCTGTGTCTGACCCCGGGAGTGTGTGATGGGACAGTGTGGAGGGAGATTCACTCTGTGTCTGACCCTGGGAGTGTGTGATGGGACGGTGTGGAGGGAGATTCACTCTGTGTCTGACCCCGGGAGTGTGTGATGGGACGATGTGGAGGGAGCTTCACTCTGTGTCTGACCCCGGGAGTGTGTGATGGGACAGTGTGGAGGGAGCTTCACTCTGTGTCTGACCCCGGGAGTGTGTGATGGGACTGTGTGGAGGGAGATTCACTCTGTGTCTGACCCCGGGAGTGTGTGATGGGACTGTGTGGAGGGAGATTCACTCTGTGTCTGACCCCGGGAGTGTGTGATGGGACGGTGTGGAGGGAGATTCACTCTGTGTCTGACCCCGGGAGTGTGTGATGGGACGGTGTGGAGGGAGTTTCACTCTGTGTCTGACCCCGGGAGTGTGTGATGGGACGGTGTGGAGGGAGTTTCACTCTGTGTCTGACCTCGGGAGTGTGTGATGGGACAGTGTGGAGGGAGCTTCACTCTGTGTCTGACCTCGGGAGTGTGTGATGGGACGGTGTGGAGGGAGTTTCACTCTGTGTCTGACTTCGGGAGTGTGTGATGGGACGGTGTGGAGGGAGTTTCACTCTGTGTCTGACCCCGGGAGTGTGTGATGGGACGGTGTGGAGGGAGCTTCACTCTGTGTCTGACCCTGAGAGTATGTGATGGGACAGTGTGGAGGGAGATTCACTCTGTGTCTGACCCCGGGAGTGTGTGATGGGACGGTGTGGAGGGAGCTTCACTCTGTGTCTGACCCCGGGAGTGTGTGATGGGACAGTGTGGAGGGAGCTTCACTCTGTGTCTGACCCCGGGAGTGTGTGATGGGACTGTGTGGAGAGAGATTCACTCTGTGTCTGACCCCGGGAGTGTGTGATGGGACTGTGTGGAGGGAGATTCACTCTGTGTCTGACCCCGGGAGTGTGTGATGGGACGGTGTGAAGGGAGCTTCACTCTGTGTCTGACCGCGGGAGTGTGTGATGGGACGGTGTGGAGGGAGATTCACTCTGTGTCTGACCCCGGGAGTGTGTGATGGGACGGTGTGGAGGGAGTTTCACTCTGTGTCTGACTTTGGGAGTGTGTGATGGGACGGTGTGGAGGGAGTTTCACTCTGTGTCTGACCCCGGGAGTGTGTGATGGGACGGTGTGGAGGGAGTTTCACTCTGTGTCTGACCTCGGGAGTGTGTGATGGGACAGTGTGGAGGGAGCTTCACTCTGTGTCTGACCTCGGGAGTGTGTGATGGGACGGTGTGGAGGGAGTTTCACTCTGTGTCTGACTTCGGGAGTGTGTGATGGGACGGTGTGGAGGGAGTTTCACTCTGTGTCTGACCCCGGGAGTGTGTGATGGGACGGTGTGGAGGGAGTTTCACTCTGTGTCTGACCTCGGGAGTGTGTGATGGGACAGTGTGGAGGGAGCTTCACTCTGTGTCTGACCTCGGGAGTGTGTGATGGGACAGTGTGGAGGGAGATTCACTCTGTGTCTGACCCCGGGAGTGTGTGATGGGACGGTGTGGAGGGGGCTTCACTCTGTGTCTGACCCTGGAGTGTGTGATGGGACGGTGAGGAGGGGGCTTCACTCTGTGTCTGACCCTGAGAGTGTGTGATGGGACGGTGTGGAGGGAGCTTCACTTTTTATCTGATCTGTGCTTTGTGAGGGTGTGAGGTGTCCCAATAGGACTGACTTGTGGGCAGTCACTGTTGGCTTGGACTTTAGCAACATTTGTGAGAAGGTCCCACATGGTCAGGTGATCCAGCAGATCAGATCCCACGGGAATCTTGGCTGCTCTACCCACTTACATACAATGATGGTTTGGTTTCATTAATCAGAGACCGTGAGTAGTGGTGTGTCGCGGGGATCTGTGACTTGTCCCGTCTGTGAACTATCTGGTTCAGAATGTAGTTGTTATGTTTGGGAAGTCTGTGGGTTAATTGCTGATTGTGGCTAGTGAAGAGAGATCACCATCTAAACACTTCTTTTGTCTTCTACCACCTACCTTCCCCTGTCCCTCCCTTTCCCTCTATCCTGTCCTCCCTTCCTCTTCCTTTTCCATATCCCCCATCTTCTCTCCCCCTCACAATACTCCTTCGCTTCTACCTCTCCCTACATTCCATTTCCCTCCTGCCATCTCCATATCCACCATCTTCTACCCTCACCCACCTCCCCACCCTCCACGCCCAAACACCTCGCCCCTCTCCACTATTTCATCCCTTCCTCTTACCCACCCTTCTCTCCCTCCTTCCCCTCCCCCTTTCCCCCAACCCTCTCTCATCTGCACTCTCCCCTACTCCCCGCCCCTCTCCCTCACAGGTGCCCCTGTTCCCCAGAGTGCGCCGCCGGTCCCCTCTGCGGCCTCGCACTTCCGCTTCCCTCCAGCCGCGCCGCCGGAGGTGCTCTCGCCCTCCGAGGAGCTGCGCTCGCCCGCCCCCTACACGGCCGTGGCCCGCCGGCTGGCCCGCGGCTCCGTCAGCGACTGCAGCGACGGCGCCTCCGCCACCTCGGAGGTGGAGGAGGCTTCTGTCACCGAGGAGCGTCGGGCAGGCGAGATGAATGGCTTCCGGCCGGCGGGCGGAGGTGGAGGAGGCGGCGGCGGAGGAGGAGGTCCCCCGGCGCCTCACAGCATTTTCCGCCTCTATCCCAGACACCGCCTGCACCCGGAGGCACTCAGCCCCTTCCCCGTGTCACCCATGGGCCCGGCGGCCTCGTTATTGGCCCCCCCGCTCTCCCCGGCCCTCTCCGTCACCCCTACCCACCTGAGCTACACCCCCTCGCCCAGCCTCAGCCCCATGTACCCGGGCGCCAGCCATTTCTCCTTCAGCCCGGAGGACATGAAACGATACCTGCAGGCCCATGCCCAGAGTGTCTACAACTACCACCTTAGCCCCCGCGCCTTCCTCCACTACCCGCCCACCACCGTCGTGGTGCCCCAGCCCCAGAGGCCCGAGGGTAAGGCCGCCCACCCCCTTGGCCCACCGGCCCCGCTCCCCTCTTCCCTGGGCCCCGAGGAGCCACAGGCCACCTTCCAGTTCAAGCTGCAGCCCCCCCCGCCAGGCCGGCGCCAGCGGGAGAAGGCACCACTGCCTCCCCAGTCCCAATCCCAGGCCCGGCCTGACGAGGGCAGAGAGGGGCAAGAGGATGCCGCAGCCGCGTGTGGTGGGCCCCTGCCCCGGATCAAGGTGGAGCCCATCTCTGACGAGGAGGAGGAGGAGGACGTGACGGTGGAAGTGACAGACATCAGCGAGGAAGAGGAGGAGGTCTTCAAGACGCCGACTGCCCTGGAGACGGCTGCCACCGCCCAGCCGGCAGCTCCTGCTGCCCCGGCCAAGCCCCGCTCTCCAGCCCCGTCCCGGGACGGTTCCCGGACCGCCCCGCAATGCATGCCCCTCAAGCTGCGTTTCAAGAGGCGCTGGAGTGAGGGCGGACCACTGGAGGCCTCCTCTGCCTCCTCCACTTCCTCCTCCGAGGAGACGGACAAGAAGCCAAGGCCCGAGGAGCCGGCCCCTCTCCCCGGAGGGGGAGTGCGACGGGAGAGCACCGATCTGCAGCGGGCCACTGCCGAGCTCTCACTGGAAAACAAGGAGTTGTGATGGTGGTGTCTCCTGCCTGCCCCTCTGTCCCCACTCTCTCTCTCTCTCTCTCTCTCTCCCTCCTCCCATTCGTTCCCTCCCATCCTCCTCCCCTCCCCAAAAGCCATGATCAATCGCCTTCACTTGACACCTCCTGGGTGCCTTAAATCCTTGCGTGCCTCTTCACAGGCCCTCACGCACCAATATTTTGTTCTTTTTTTTGTTCTTAATTTGAGGGAAACGGTGTATTTTTTTATCTGTAAAATGAAATCAAAATCAAAAATTCAAAAAAAAGAATTGTTTACTGGCTTTTTAAAATAATAATAACTTTTATTTTCTCTCGGGAGGGTGTGGGTTGGGGACTAGATCTCTCTTAGGCCCCTTTCTCACTACGTGCCCCCCCTCCTTTTTTTGGACACGTCCTTCATCCTAGGCCCAGACCTCATGAGGTGACTCCTCATTTGGGTAGGAGAGGGAGGGGTGTAAAAATATTGGCCTCGCTTGCATTTATAAAGCCCTCCTCTCCTCTCTGAGGCCTAAATTAATGGGTTTGTGGCTTTTGAGCTCCCACTCCCCCAGCAGAAGGGTGGGAGAACCTGTCTTTGGGGCAATTATGCCTTGGGTATCTGGCCCAGTCTGGCCTTTTGATGCCAGCCATGCAGTTTGGACTCTGAATCTCCACTCCCAGGGACCGCTGGGGTCGGTCCTCTGGACCCATTTCTTCCTGGGCGAGGCGGGTGGCGTTGATGGGATGGAGTGGCGAGGTGGCTGATTGGGTTTTTAATTCTAGAAATGTTTTAAATTCTATTTATAAAACCAAACATTTTACTACATTGGTAGGGAAGGGTCTTGAAGTGGGGGGGGGGGGTTGCAAGTGGTGAGACGGGGTGGTGGGGGCATCTAACCAGCAAAATTTGTCCTGGGCCAAGTGGGGGGGGGGGGTTAGAGGATGGGAAATTGAGAGGATGTATGGGAGGAGAAAAGGAGGGGCAGTAGATGGGAGGTCAGTGGAAAGGGGGATGGTTTGGAGTGTGAGAGAGAGAGAGAGAGAGAGAGAGAGAGAGTAAAGAGGGATTATCAAAATGGAAGGCTACTGAGATTGAGGGAGTGATTAGGTGCAGGCTGCAGAAGGGAGGGAAGGGATGGGAGGGCTTGAGGAGGGAAGGAAGGCAAAAAGGAGTTAGGAGAGGAGGGAATGGGAGGCTAGGAAGGGAGGGATCAGGAGGTGAGGGGAAGGTAAGGAGGGGGGCATGGGAAGTGAGGAAAGGGGTTGGGAAGGGTGGGGAGGAGGGGGGTGTAATGTTCTGACAATCACTTTATAACCATGTATAAGCTTCTACTAAAACTGACGTGACTGGGGTGGGGAGGCTCTGGCTGACACTCGAGGCCTGGTCCCACCTCAGACCCATCTCCCTGCCCCTGCTGGGGTCCAGGGAACAGGGGAGGGTGTTGTAGAAACCTCTCTTGTAACTGCTCCCTCCCACCAACTCGTCCTCCGTCCCTCTCCTCCACCTCTCCCTCCCTCACATCACCTTTCTCCATATCATCACCCCTCACTCTCCGACCTTTCCGGGTGACCAACCTCTGTCCTCCCTGCCTGTCTGTTTCTGATACGGTTCAGTCACCTTTGTAACTCTCCACACCTCCCATCCCTATCTCTCTTCCTCACCCTTCGTCTTTCTGCCCCTCCTCTCCCTATCACATTTCCCTTCTCTCCCTGACCCACACCCATCTCTACCTCCCGGATACTGCTGATACTCTACCCCTTCCTTTCCTTCTCTGTGCCTTGGGTGGTACCTCTCAAGCGCAGAGGTACCCGACAAAATTACCCCACCAAGCCCATGGAGTCAGACCCTGTGCCCCTCCCACGAATGCACTGCCACACAAGAACAGTCAATGCCAGCCCATTGTGGGAGTGGGGGCTGTGGTGGGGAGACAGTACTGACCTTGATTTTTTTTTTTTGGTGGGGGTGGGGTTCCTGCCCACTTTTGGAGTCCGGGATCTCTCCCCGGGACCGTTGAGTGTCCTGGGCCCTACCCCTATCCCTCTGCTTCTGCCTTCTGGGCTCAGAAGTTTGGGGGTGAAGCAGAGGGGGTCTTTGACTTGACCCTCTCCCACCTCCAAGTGGACGTAGGAGGAGATTGTTCCAAGCCCTTCGGGATTTAGTCGCACCCTCCTCCATCTCCTCCTCTCTTCTCCCAGGCCTACCTCTGAGGCCTATGGGTGCCCCTTGCTACCCATCCGCTCGCGAACGTTTCCTCCACCATCACCTCAAGCTGTCCGGTGAGGTGTGGAGCGCAGTTGGATAGGGAGCCCCCTCACCCATTTCCCCATCCGCTTGCCCTCTTATTTGCCGATGGGGCAGTTCCGGCCTTGGGGCCTAGGCCCCAGGGGTTTCTCCAGCAATGGACACGGCACTGTGGGGCAGTGGCAATGTTGGTCTCAGGCTGCCCTTCTCACTTCAGAATGGGGCGAGGAGGGGGCAAATATGGCTCCTTCCCCCCCGCCTTCCCTGATAGCCAACCTGTTCCTCCCACCCCACTATTGCTCTGAGTAATAGGCTCCTGCTGGCATGTTTCTTCCCAGGGACGATGTGACAGAGACGGTGGTGGGAGCGGGGGGTGAATGCCGTACGGGACGGGGTTTGTG